>NC_134120.1:48314583-48636666 GCF_040939455.1 Microcebus murinus
CCTTGGTGTTGGGCTGATCAGGAGAGCAATGTCGAGAGACTCCAAACTCTGCCCCAGGATGCAGGGTCCTCTGAGGAGGAGATGTGACTGTTGGCTTCTGATTCTGTGTTCTCCTATAGCATAGGACTTCTGAGAACATCAAGTAGGAATTTTGCATCCTCTGAGTTTCTCAAAGAAGGAAAAATTGGAAATATTTTATCACTTTTAAAAATTGATAAAAGGAACAAATTTCTATTAATTAAAATGGAGAGTCATATTATCCATGGATAATGAATGTCTGAGCTTCCTAGAGAAGAAGAGTGAGAGAACTGTGTCCCATCCTCTTACTCTTTTCTTTTTGTTCTCAGCATCCAGGCAGAGGCAAGAGGAGAAGGAGAGGTACAACACTGAAAGGTAAGGTCCTGTCTGTGTGACCCAAGCTTTCCAAGGGTGAGCTTTCCTCTTCTTTCTATGAGGTCCCGGGTCCATGATCCCTGAGGATGTCAGTTGCTAGATACAGTCTCCCCGAGAAAACAGAACCCTCAGAGGAGAACTCATGGAAAGGAAGTGGGACCTGAGATACTTCTAGGGTCCCTGCTTTGCCCATCTGTGGGCATGAAGGAGTAGAGTGATGGACCTGGGCAGTAGGTGTTGCCCAATAGGTGGCCATGTGAGATGTCGAGGAAAGATTATCAATTGGTTTGGAGTCAGGACTTCTGTTTCCTGACTTTACATAAGTACATTGACTTCCTGGGTGCTCAGATTCCTCTTTGAGGTGACCACTGATGCCTGTGCTTCATGTGGTAGTTTTCAACATCATGTGGGATAATGTCTGTAAAAGTACTTTATAAATGAGGCCACAGATACATGTGAACCTCATTAATATTATTGTTGACCATTTGACCTTGTCTGCTGATTTTGGGGGCTATCAGAGACTAATATTCCAAGGGTCTCCCATACAGGGACTCCTGTACGATCCTTAGGCTTCTCCCTTCCTTACATATAACCTACTCTCCTGGTTTCCCAGGTAGGAGAATTTGCCAGAGGAAAACAGAGAAGGAAAGGAAGCTGATTGCTATACTGACAAGGTGATTAATATTCCCCCTTCTTTCCTGGTCCCTTTCATTTCAGGAATTCAGTGCTCCCTGCCACAGTCATGGGAGGGGTAGCCATGGGGAATGGATAAGGCCGTGGGGAGAGGCTAGAGAGTGTATTGTGAAGTCATGAGTGGGAGGCATGGTGAGGGTGGGTAACGTGTTTCACGTGACCCCGCCCCAATTAGGCTAGCAGGCCCCCCTTTCCTTGTTCTGGCCCTGGCTTCAGCTTTGTACCTCTTGTCTCCTGTAGCCCCCGGGATGAGGATCATGATACCATGACCTTTTGTGAGCTGTTATGTCCAGACCCTTTCTGCGATGTGTGCAACAAGACAGCTGCTGAGTTCATGAAAGTGCTATTCCAGAAGTCCCTGGAGGATGCTGCACCGTCTGTGTCACTGTTGGTTTCCCCAGTTTCTGAGACACATTCACCATCCACTTTGCCCTCCACCCTCTCAGAATGCCCTCCAGGAAAAGTAATACCAGCCCCTCTGCCTGAGCCTTCTCCACCTCCCACCTCCATTCCTCACCTGGCCTGATGCCTCCCTTACCTGAATTACTTTCCCTGTGCCACTGGATGACCCTCTGCTGCCAGAGCCTGTTCCTCCCTTAGATTTCAAATTACCAGTGGATGATGCCCCATCCCAGCTACTTGCTTTCCGCCCTCTTCTACCTCATCACAGAGTTAGATCCCAGACTCTTATCTGAAGACCTTTCTGGGTCTGTCCCTGATCCTTCCTCACACCCTTCTTTAGTGGTAGCATTTCTGAGCATCTCTCATGGAAGCTTCCAGATTAACTCAATCCAAAATTCCCCAGATCATTGCTGCTCTGAACTCTAAAGAGAGAGATCCATGAGAGTCCATAATGGCATTTTGACTTGGGTGTCTCAGGAATATCTCTCAGAGGATTCAGCAGTGACACAGACTCATGGACCCTGTGGGGCAGGCCCCACCGGTATTGGATGAGCCTCTTTTGAAGGTGGTGCTCTAGTTTCTTCCAAAGCTCACTGCTGAGAGGAAAATCTCCAGGATAGAGATGGGAACATAAACCTTGGAGGATTGGCCTGTTCTCCAATGAGAGCCCACTTTTTCTATAAAGACCATCTTTGTATTTGACCCCATACTTCTCCAAGATATTGACCCTTCACCAGATGTATCCCAGGTGATGGGTCCCATTGATTCTCATGCAAAATTCTCCCTGTGTCAGCCTCATGCCAGGGACTTGTTCCCCTCCAGCTCATCACAATATGATCTCAAACCAGAGCTTCTTGCCCCTGACCCTTCTAAGGCCTCTTTTGAGGGAAACCCTGCAGCCAACCTTGTAGAGCCTAATGACCTCCCTTTATTCAAGCCTGAAGTTCTAGAACTCTTGGAGAGGCAAGTTAAAAAGAGGAGAGATTTTCACTTGTAGAAGGAAAAAAGAAAATGGGATCTCTTCCAAGGCAACTGAAGTCAGACTACCAAGTAAATTCTTCAGCAAAAATATCAGTGTCAATTGCTGATAAGCGTGACGTGACAGTTTCCCTTCTTTTTTGGACCATCAAAGACAAAGCAGAGTTGCAGGTGCATCAACAGCTCCTTCATCCTAAGTTCTTTGAGGTAGCTCAGTCCCAGGCCCAACTTCAATCCCCACTCCCAATCTTATCACCTGATCCTCAATCCCAGATTAGGCTGTGTGGATATGTTTTCATAAACCACAGAAAGTGGCATAGTGTCTTCTGCCACCTGAAATTCACCACCTGGAATGGAATGTGTTGAAGAAAGAACAGGAAATCGTGTGGAGTTTATCCTCTGTGGTCAAGAAATCTCAGCAAGACTTTTGTCCTCCAGCTCCCAAGCTTACACTGGTTGGCCAGTCCTCCAAGGCTTATGTTCCCATCTCTATCCTTCCTGGAGATTTTCCTCTCAGCAGTGAGCTTTGGAAGAAACTAGAGCACCACCTTCAAAAGAGGCTCATCCAACACCCATGGAGCCTGCCCCACAGGGTCCTCGAGAAATAATTCTGCTAAAGAAGGATGTGAGGAAGGATCAAGGACACAGCCTGGAGAATGGCCCAAAAGATCATCTCTTGAGTGACCCAGAGAGGTCTTCAGATGAGTCTTGGGTCTAACTCTGTGAAAGATCCAGGCAGTCACATGGCGAGTCTGTCATGGAATGGTTCAAGGGCACCAAATGTGAGCCTAGTTCAGAAACAACTCAAAAATGCCCTCAAAGTACAACTAGGCAAGAAATTTCAGGAAATCAATGAGGTTCAGATTTCTGGAACCGTGCATAATTCTAGCATTCCGTCAATCACACAGTGCCTCTTCCTGAGAAATCTCACAGCCAAGTTAAACATGGAAATGTGGCACCATTGGTGGGTGGGAACCGCTGCCTGAATATCTCCTGGGAGGTTTTCTTCCTTGGCACCAGCACGCAAGAGTTGCTGGAAGGCCATATTGAAAATTTTCATATGAGGACAACGTGGGGTCTTCCCCCCAAAGTCCTTGAACCCGTGAAAATATTTAACTTAAAAATGGACTCACGGAAGTCTTTTTCCCTGTCTGACTGTGCCAAATATGGCTGGTACTTCAACCAACCACATTTCTGGGGTTGATGACAAAGATGGAGTCTCCAGGCCCCTTAGAAGTAGTCAGAAGCTTTTCACAAAGGAAAGATAGGACAACAAAGTCACTTCCCAGCCTGGATCATGTCCTCACTGCCACCTCACCTGCAGGCAAAGGAGGACAGGAAGTCCTAAGGCAATCACCTCCTTAGGGGTTAGCTACTTTTATAATTTTTAAGTTTTTCCTCAAAAGCTTAAAAGATTTCATGTACTTTCTTCATTACTTTTAATAAATTCGCCAACTCTAGGTTCGTTTTCATGGACGTAGCATCATTTGCTCCTCTTGAACAAGAAAAAGTACCCCTAAACCACATGCTGTTCGTGCAATACAGGCTCAGCAGTCCCAGGAAAAACATCTTCAGGGCCTGGGCTTGCTGGCCTCTCACAAACAGAGTTGTCCACGAACTAAAATTAAGCACCAATTGTGCCTCCATGCTAAGCTGGGACCCCTGATGTTCCTTAGCCTGCCTGGTGCAGAATCAGCAATCTCTGCTTCATGTTCCTGACCCAGCTCTCCTGGCACCAGCTTTCACCCTGGAGCCTCCCTCGGGGCAGAAGTAGGGGGAGGCCCTGTAGGTTAGGCTGCAAAATACCCCAGATGCATTGGGAAAGAGCTGTTGAGTGGGTCTTAACCTGGGACAGAAGCAGTTGGCCTGAGGAGTCCAGAGCTGGGTGGAAAGACGTATCCCATCTACTTTCTGGAATTCAGGTATAGCCAGGGCAGATGGATGAGGGTTAAGGGTAGAGTTAGGGTTAGATTTGAGTTAGGTTTGGGGTTTAGATTGGGGTGAGCATTAGGGTGAAGATTAGGGTTAATGTTAAGGATTAGTTATAGGTGTTGCATCGGAGTATGTGTTAGAGTTAGGATTAAGTTTGAGGTTGGGCCCAGATTGTTCATCATCCAAGGTTAGATTTAGGTTTAAGGGTTGGGGTTAGGGTAGTGTTTATAGACAGTGCTAGGATTAGGATTGGGTTTGATATGGGTTAAATTCACCATGATCACCTGGAAAGTGACTAGGCAGAAGCCCTTTTCTTCTTTCTTGCTCAATACCTGTCTCCTGCAAGACACTCGGGATTATTAAAAACAAAACAAAAAACCCCAACAACCCTGTCTCTTAGGAATCATGTTGGCAGTAAGTTGTTTTGCTGGAGTCCCCACTATCTTCTGAAAGTGGAGGGGGGGTGTCCCCATCACATCCTCCCACTGTAGAGCAGCAGGGTGTGGTGTGGTTGCAGCATTTCACACCATCCCCAGGAGCAAGGACAGTCTGTCAAGGGTGGCTTCATTGGAGTGACGGTAGGGCAGTGGGTGTGGCCCAGCCAGGTTCTTTGCAGTCCCCTGAAAAGAGAGAACTGGCGATTGGGAGCTGCTGATATGGGGGTGCTGCTGACCGTAATATCCACGTTTTCATAGAAGCAGAAGTCACATAGGCAGTTGGGGGAAGTTTTCTGATGTCACCCTGACTTGGGCACAGAGGCAGTCAGGGGAAACTGGATGGGGTGCCCACAATCTCCTGGAAGTTTAAGGAAGTAGTGTTTTTGCTGCCATCCTCAGTGTCTCCTCGAGGGTGGGGCATCAGAGATGTCATTTTCCCAAGCCCTGTTTGTATCCTGGACTCAGGAGCAAAAGGAGTGGAGGGCAATTAGGGTTAGGGTTAGGGTTAAGGGTTTAGGGCTAGGGCTAGGGCTAGGGGTTAGGGTTAGAGTTATGGTTGGAATTAGGGTTAGAGGCTAGGGTCAGGTTTAACATCAGGCATGAGGGTCAGTGTCATGATCAAAGTCAGGTTAGGGTTTAGGGTTAGGACTAAGGCTGTGTTTAGGTTAGCGTTAGTGGTAAGGGTAGTGGTAGGGTTAGGGGTAGCATTAAGCATTGGTTTTGGTATTGGAGTTAAGATTGGTTTTCAATTATGGTTTACTTTTATGTCTTAGGGATTAATGTTAGAGTTAGGGCCAAGGTCAGGGTTATGGTCACGGTCAGGGCTAGGGTCAGGTTTAGGGGATTAGAGTTGAGGGTTGGGATTAGCATTAGGGGTTAGTGATTTGTGTTCAGTGTAAGGGTTAGAGTTGAAATTTATTGTTAGGGTATTAGGGTTAGGTAGTTAGAGTTTAGGGGTAGGGGTAGGGGTTAGGAGTTAAGGATAGGGCTTGGATAAGGATTAGTGTAAGTTTAGAGTGAGGATTAGGGTATAGGGTAAGGTTTAGGATTAGTGTTTGGGTTGATGTTGAGTTTGGTGTTGGTTTAGAATTAGGTTTAGGGTTAAGGGTTAGTTTTAGAGGACAGGCTTAGGGTTAGGAGTTAAGGTTAAGGTTAGGAGTTGTGGTAAGGTTTAAGTTTAGGTTCAGTGTAGGTCAGAGGTTGGGGTCAAGATCAGGTATTAGAGTAAGGGTTAGGGTTTAGGGTTTGATTTGGGGTTGAGGTTAGGGTTGGAGTTACAGGGTGAGAGTTGGTATTGGGGTTAGAGATAAAGGTAGGGTTAGGGCTAGGGGTAGGGTTAGGGGCTTAGAAGCTTTGGGTTAAGGCTTAGGATTTAGGGTTAGGTTGTAGGTTTTAGGGATAGGTTTAGAGTGGGCAAGGGTTAGAACCAGTGTCCGGGCCAAGTTTAGGGTTAAGTGTTAGGGTTATGGTTAGTGTCATGGCTTCATACTAGGATTAGGATTAGGGGTAGGGCTGTAGCAAGGTTTTAGCACTAGGGTTATGGTTTTTGTTAGGGTTAATGGTTAGGTTTTGGTTTAGTGTTAGTTATTAAAAAGCACATATTTTAGATACAAACCAGCTCCATATATTCTCTCAGCTACTTGCAGTTTAACTTGTGCAAATTACTTTATTTCTTTGTCTCAATATCCATATCTGTAATGTGGGTATAATTACATAACCTATTTCCTGGGTTGTTTGTGAGAAGCAAAATTAATAAATAAATGTAGCTCACACTCACATATAGTTAATATATATGTAATATACCATGTTTTATTTATATAGTTTTATATGTGAAATGTCTGGCAAATGGTTAAACACTATTAGCCATCCTAACAAATAATCTAAGTCATAAAAATATCTCAATTCCACAAATAGCTAGTTTCAAATTAGAAAATGAATTTACTCTTTGACTAGGAGAACAAAGTTAATAGAAAATGACACTTGATGATATTCCATACAGTACTGGGAAGAGAATTTACTACCCTTGAGCTATCATTATCATGGATCATTTCAAATATGTAGGCAGTACTGGCACAATTCAACTTTAGGGTTTGCAAATGTCACTTCAACTGTCAATGTTACAGAAAACTCTACAATATTACACTTAAAGAAATAACCCGAAGTATCTTTTTCCATTAAATTGGTAGCCTCCCAATGCTGACTGCTCTATTGAATAATGAACAACTTTTAATATTTATATATTTTTCCTTTTTATTTTATTGCCATACAACTGGGTCATAAAATAACACTGGAAGTAATTGAACGAGTATTTTTTTAAAAGATCTTCATAATTTATTTTTAATTTCCTGCAGGAGGAAAAAAATTGTAATTTTCCATGGAATTTTTCAGATAACTTTACTGATAAAAATTTTAACAGATCTTTTAACCCATACATTTTTGACAAGCTGAACAAACACATGAGAACACCTTTTCAGAGAAATAAATTAGAACATTGTGAATGTCGGAACCACATTCAAGGATGCTTCTTTCTTCATGCCTCCCCTTTGTGTCAGGTTTTATTGTTTCCTTTCAATGTTATCTCTGATTTTAAATGGCTTTTCTCCACACAGTGAAAATATGCTGGCCGATTTGGAATCTTTGTCACCACCCAGTACACTCAAGATAAATTTATAAATAGGAAGCTTGAAAGGTCTGGCTGGGAAATACAAAGGCTCAGGGAGGAATCATGCAGGATGAGCAGCTGGCCTCTCTTCTTCTTGTAGAGCTGCAGTTTATAAACTTCCTCTCTCTATGAGGCTTTTGCACCATACTGGGAAACTTCCAAATATAACTCCATTGCAGAGCCAACTGAAAAGCTGAAAAACATCCATGCTGACCCACAGTATAAAATGGATGACGTTCAATATTTGTCAAAACATTTCACCCTTGCAGCTACCGAACCTGTAATGACAAGGACTAAGGCCTGGTTGACAACAAGCACACAGTTTTACTCACTGGAGAAAGTTGAAGGGAAATTTGAAATAAGTCTTTAAGAGTGGAAGACATAAATAAATAAAATAGTACCTTTGGGATATTTATATTATATTAAAATAATTTCCCACCATTAAATGCCCTAGGTATTCTAAAGATTTGATTATTTTTCTTAGCTCACAGATTTTGACAGTAAATATTTATTAAGTTCCACTTATACTTGGAGCTTTACTGGACATCTTGCTTTTTTATTTTTTTCCAGATATATTATACTAAATGTTGCCCACCCAAAAGCCTATAAATACAGTCTTGTAGAAGCTAAATGAGCACATAGCTCATAGCTCCTGGCCAGGGCTGGAGAGATGATTGGAAATTTTTAATGTTCTGTTTACTAGAGCCTCATAAAGACCATGGGGCTGTTCTTTAACACTGAAGGAGTTCTTTAAAAACTCAACATAAATGTGGTATATGTATACCATGGAGTACTATTCAGCTCTAAGAAACAATGGTGATATTTTCCTGAACCCATATTACTAAATGAAGTATCCCAAGAATGGAAAAACAAGCACCACATATACTCACCAGCAAACTGGTATTAACTGAGCAGCACCTAAGTGGACACATAGGAACTACAGTAATAGGACATTGGGCAGGTGGGAGGGGGGAGGGGGGCAGGTGTATACATGCATAATGAGTGAGATGTGCACCATCTGGGGATGGTCACGCTGGAAACTCAGACTTGTGGGTGGAGGAGGGGAAAGGGTATTTTTTGAAACCCTAAAATTTGTACCCCCATAATAAGCCAAAATAAAAAAATACATAGCCAGTAATAATAAAAGATTTTATTATTTTAGAAATTTATTAATTTTTAGAAAAAAAACTCAACATAGGATAACTCAATTAGAAGAAGGACCCCAACATACCTGAAAACATTTTTCTGTTGGTTCTAAAAATTTTATTGGGTGAGATTTTATTTTGAAATTCTGTTTCCATTGGTTCTAGTCAGAGTTCTGCTTAAATTGTTTTGATAACTAAAGAATCTCAGAATCTCCCAGACTCACTAGGAAGGCTGAGAAACAAATCTGAAAATGGACAAAAAATAATGGAAGTCAAGTTAACTAAAACTTCAGTTGAAATCATGCCATTGGATAGATCCAGAGAAAATTCCACTGTCACTACCACTAGAATCGCTGCCACCACTGCCGTGGGACTGCCACCAGTGTGTGCATGAGATACTGGGTTGTACCACTACCAACACCTCCATAGAGTTCATGAACCGATGTCATGGACGACACTGCTGTTATTGTACATCATATGCCACCATGGGCCACCATGGGCACTCCTGCCTCCAATCACAGATGGTATTGCTACCACCACAGACAAAATTTTGAACTGTTCATCTTTTCATTACTTTCTCTAGACGGCAAGATTATAGGTGATAGCATGTGACTGGTCTCAGTTAAGAACCCAAGTGCAACCTGAGAGGAAATTTGGAGAGGAAAAATCTACCCCCTCTTTGTCACTCCAACTCCCATGGTACTTTCAAAAATGGGAATAATATTTGAAAGTTCGGTAAGCAAAAAAGGCAAATATTGGTCAAAGTCCACTTCTTTGTCTACTCAAATGCATACGTGTCTTTTTCCCCAACTTACATTTAAAAAATATTTTCTCCTAATGTAATGTTAAAATGGCCATGCAACAAAAACTCCCTGCACCTTCATCTCAAGGGAAAACAAATTTTTGTCAGTTACTCCATTCAGCTCTGGTGATTGTGCCCTGGTGGTGCCTATTCTTTCCCTAGGTTTATTGTAGCAACATGTGTGTATCTTATAATTGATTAATTAAATTGCAAACTTATCTCTCACCAATACTTTCTTTACAAAATAATGGGGAATGGGAAGATGAAAAAAGTTTTAAAGCAGTTAAAAATACTTTTAAAATTATCTATCATGAAAGGTAATATATAGAAAGACTAGAGTCCATATTTCTGCAACTGGTCACGAGACTATAGCTAAAACAGTTTTCCTCCTCTGCATTCCCTTGTCCTTCAAAGTATACCTTAGCTTCCTGGTGATCTTCTGATAAAGCAAAACAAAACTTCATTCTTAAGAGATCCAGAGGTTGGTGGTCCTGTCTATATACAGTTTTGCAATGGCCCTAAATTAAACTTTTAGCTTTTCTCTATATTCATTGAATGGCACCAATTTTAAACTCCAAGAATAGCAAGCTGGAATAAATAACACAACAATGTACATCTGGGAAAATCTTATTCAAACTATAAAAGAAACAATGACAGAGAGGAAATCTTGAAAAAAGCCAGAGAGGGGATAAAAGCACCTCACCTATAGAGAAACAACTATAAGAATTTCAGAGGACTTCTGATAATGAATTATGCAAGCAAGAAGAGTAAACAGTGAATTATTTAGTGTTGAAAGGAAAAAACAAACAAGGAACTGCTAACTAGAATTCTATGTCCAGTGAAATTTAAGATACCAGTTCTTTTCAAGTTGATCTATAAATTCAAAATAATTTCAAACAAAATACAAGCAACCATTTTCATAGATATCAACAAATTAGTTCTAAATTTATATGGAAAGGCAAAAGACATAGAATAGCTATCAAAATACTGAAAAAAGAAGGAATAAATCACACCACCTGAGTTCAAGACTTAATATAATATAGAGCTACAATAATCAAGCCAGTGTGGCACTGGTTAAAGAATAGACTTGTAAATCAATAGAACAGAATACAAAGCCCAGAAATAAGACCCACACAAATATAGTCAATCGATCTTTGACAGAAAAAATAAAGGCCATTCAATGGACAAAGTAGTGTCTTCTCAGCAAATGGTGCTGAGCAATTGGAACTCCAAATGCAAAAAAATTAATCTTGACAGAGACCTTATATCTTTTACAAAAAATAACTCAAGATGGATGATAGAATTAAATATGAAATGCAAAAATGATAAAACTTCCAGGGATAGACTTAGATTTTCAGGGGCTCAAGGATGGAGTGAGAGTGTTATGTATAAAAAGCACAGTGACTTTTTTAGAACTATGAAACTATTCTGCATGATACTATAATTGTGGATACATGACATTGCATTTATCAAAACCCAGAGAACTATGTGGTGTGAAGATACCACATAGAATGAACCTAAAGCATGCAGATTTAAAAAATAATAATAATTTCTAATTTAGGAGTTTAGGGATTCCACAATAGAATGTAGAACTGACAAAATATTTAGCTATTTTACAAATGTATAAAATAATCTAACTGAAGGATTAGGGAGAAAGATGTTAACCTAAGTAACTTTGGAATTGAGTCCATGAGACTAAAGCCAAAAGAAACTATACATAAACACTGCACTCTATTTGATAAAATGTTTCCCATGGGAGTTCTGATATGGAAACTTAAGTTTATAGACAACATGTTCAAAATCCCAGAAACAAAAAATGAGGGTTATCCATAGGAAATAGAAGCCAATTTGAAAGAGCTTCCAACAGCCAAAACTAGAAAAATTTGAGCAACATTTTTTAAACGTATATTGGATCTTAATCCAAATTACAATATAAATATACGTGAGTTCATACTGACAATAAAAATTGAATTAATAAACACATGAGAGATAGGCAATCATCCTTATAAAAATAATTGTAAATTATATAGATACATCCCCTTTCACAAGGTGGAGCTTAAATGTCTTCTGAAATGTGAGTTGAACTTAGTGACTCACTTCCTAAGAATAAAGTATAGAAAGGGAAAAAGAGTTTAGTTTTACAGTGGAGAAACCTGGCAGACACCACCTCATCAAAGAGACCAAGTTAAGCGTCAGTAACATGGTGTGAATGTCATGGAGCTGGTGGCATGACAAGGAAAGGGGGCACTTCATCGTCATGTCTTTTCTGTAAGTCCAGGCTATCATGAGAAAACATCAGCCAAATCCAAACTGAGGCATGTTCTACAAAATATCTGGCCCATCATCTTCAAAACTGTCAATGTCTTAAGAAACAATAAGAGAGTGAAAACTTGTCACAGATTGAAAAAGACTAAGGAGACTTGAAAAATAAATATAGTGTGATATCCTGGATTAGATCCTGAAATAAAGAAAGACATTAGTGGAAAACCTGGGTTAATACAAATAAAGTCCACAGTTTAGTCAAGCTTAGTAATTAATGTTAAGATCTTAGTTTTGAAAAATGTACCATGGTTATGTAAGATTTCATCATTAAGGAATATCTTCCATTAGGGGAAGCTAGGTGAAAAGAATATGGAAACTGTGCTGTCTTTATAAATTTTCCATTAATCTAAAATTATTCCACAACATTGTTTTTATTTTTAACAGTGAAAGTTAAATCACAATGAGATAAAAGATTCAAAACATAAATGAGATATTAAAATTAAAGATTATAATTTATGAGATGAAATATTAAGAATATAAAAGTAGAGAAAATTAGGAATTGCTATAATTAAAAATTTTAAAAGTTAATATATAATGTATATACATACATATATATTTATACACATACATATACATGAGAAGAGAATAGGAAAAATATTTTAAATCATTATTTTATGTCTGGAGATGAGAGAGAATTGAAGAAGTAAAAAAAGTTAAAGAACTACCCAAAAGTAAAATCCATTAATTAGGTGCTCAATATTATTTGAAGAAAACTTCAGAAACTTTCAATGGTGATTTTTTAATATTCTACAGAATAAGCCATACATAAATCATTAATATTAAAACTGAGTTATTTTTAAATTAGAAATTATGGGAAAATCAGTCTTCTGGTTAAAATAGGACGGCATTAGTTGCTCTTAATGCAATTACCCAAATCCTCATCCAAGGATGAAAAATTAAATAAGATAAACAAAGATAAAGAATCAACATTTTGATACTTTCCCCATCCCCCCAAAAAGGCAGCAATTACCTGTACAGAAAATGTAACCGTTAAAACTTCTAACTTTGGGCTATTTATGTTATTGGGCTGAGACAGTTAACTAAACGGAGGGTCTTTAATTCATCTCCACCGTCTGTCCTTGGATCAGCACAAAGAAAATGAGATGCTGGTTCTTTTCTTTTCCATGCCCCACTGATTTCTCTAATTCAGAAAGCAATTGCATGGTTAGTACCAGATTTAGCAGTGATGGTTTAGGAGATGGTGGAGAGGTGGCAGTAGAGGAAGTGGCCATGGTAGTAATGCATTAGATTGTGGGGACCACAGCCCTTCAAGGAAAGGATTCTCAGAGGAGGTAGGGGAAGAAGTGGAACATAAGGGCTCTATCAGGAATATATTATGGGGTTGTTATTTTTTGCATATTTGTATCTGTTCAAAATTTCAAAAAGAGAAAAAGTAGAAGTAGGAGATAGTTTCTCACATCTGCATTATCTGGAATATTTTGGAATGTTTTAGGAGCTGTAGCTGTCAACTTCTAACTCAGCTCTCAATATGGAAAGAAAAATAGAACAGAAACCAATTGAACAGGAAATGGGCATCAGGTAATTCATATAGCTTATCTCTTTGAAAATACTTAACAATGAATAAACAGGAAAATAACAATATGGGATCTGTTCAATATACTGTAAATCTAAAAGAAATAAGCATAATTTGAGGTCCCCAGGAAACATTATTTCTTTCTAAGATCATGGATTTCCAGGAATCATATGAGCCAGGCTGTGCTCATATATTCATAATTTATTTCCATAATCACAATAACAACGCTAAGATGTAGACCATGTAAGCTCCATTTCACAGATAAGAAAAGGAGGACTCAGATAAATTAACAAGCTCTTTAAGCTCAAGCAGAAATTAAGCAGAACCCTAGGAACTTTAAAAATATATCATTAATTTTTGATTATTAAGAAAATGACACAAGATTCTTTAATTTTTCACCCCTGTTCAACTGTTGAAGATGACACACTTCATGACACCTACACACAGAAAAAATGGCCCAAAGTCAATCTTGCTCAAACTCACTTTTCTATAAGTAGAAAAAAATAGTGGGAAGAGAATGAAATAATTCTCTATAATCACATATAATTTTGAGTGAGCTCAAGAATGCAGAAGCCTTAGTTTAAATAGTTTCTCTCTATCAGCCACATTGTCTCACACTTTCCAAAGGAAAACAAATGCCTTCATTTCAAGGCTGTCAGAGAGCTTAGATTGCAAGTGTTGTTACTACTGCCATGGACTCTGTTGTAGCGCATGTCAGCAGTAGAGCAGTTTCCTAAGCAACACCTGCCCTTGAATTAGGGTGACAATATTGTAAAATCACTCCAGCGCTTTTGCCTTGACTTACTCTGCTGACTTATTCTGTTTTCACCCTCCAGGCTGGGATGACACATGAAAATGTGGCCTTTGACCACAACCTATGCAGGCCATGTCAACTGTATGCCAATCCCCAAAGAAGTTGTGAATTCAGATTCTTTGCCCAAATCAACAATATCAGCCAGAGCTCTTTCCAGAAGCCCACCTGCTATTAAAATGTATGTAACAGATTCTTAATGATTTGCCACCTGTCAATGAATCATTTGGCAGTGAATTTTCTCCAATGTCATAATTTAATGTTTATACCCACACTATCTAGAGTAAAGCAAAACAAATATTTTCATTAAGAGATAATGTATGCCAAAAATATTATTAAAATCCTCTATTGTATTAATATTTAATCTTGCCAGATATCCCACAAGTTTTCCCTATTTTCAAATGAGAAACTAGATTCAGAGAGATTAATAAATTGACCAAGGTCACAAACTAGCAAGGGACAGAGCTGGCCATCAAAGCAAAGCCTTGTAAATCCAGGGCAATATCACTACTGACCTACAACTATTTCTTAAACATATGTGATGTATATCCTAATGCATTTTTTTAGTGTCCAAAACAAGTTCAAGAAAAAAACAAGCAGGCTCTATAAGGCTTCAAAAATGTCAAGGCTCTCAAAGCATGTTAGACTTTAGAGCTCATCTATTTCACTTCCAACTTGATGCAATAAACTCTTCCACAGTGGCCTCACTGGTGATCGCCCAATTTCTCAGCATTCGTGGGGCACAGTGACAGGGACTCACACTGGGTTATAAAATAACCCATTCAGTGTTTGAAAATCCCTAAGTATAAGAAAGTTTTTATTTACATGGAGCAAAAGTGTTCTTTCCTTAAGCACCTATCTTTTCTACTCTCAGATCCCACCGAATAAAATTAGTACTTAGCTCATATTTCAATCCTTTAAAAATGACAAGACAGCTATAATACTTTTTCTAAAGTGAGCCTTAGACTGGGATTAAAGCAGCATCTTCAAATAATTTCCCCATTACATGGTTTCCAGTCATACTCCTCTGGCACCCAGAATAGGGAATAATGTACCAGCTGTAAACTGACTAATATAATGGGGTGGGGAGGAGAACATTTCCCAAAGATTGCCCTATATGCTATATTTCTGTTTGTATAAGCTAAAATTAAATTTGTTATTTTTCTTCATGTCAATCATGCCACATTGGTGATTCATAATGAGCTTGGACTCAAAAGCCCTGATCTTACATAAATAGCTGATAAATCAGAGCACTGTAGGACAGTAATATTTAAACTATAACATAAAAATTAACAATTATTCCATATAGATTATATATCATCAAATTCAAGACTGAGCATATTTTAAAGATGCTGATCCTTTAAAATCATAATCCTTAATAATAATTAAGAGATATATTTTAATGAGTCTGTAATTTCTCAGGCGTTACAAGTCTTATCTAGTGAAGGCCCACAACAGCCGTATAAGTTAGATATTGTTTCCCTGTTTCATTTTTTCCAGATAGGGAAATCTAGAGTCAGTCAGATTAAAGGTCCTAAAGTTACAAAGCAAGTACATGTCACAGTGAGATTTAAACCTATGTATGTCTGATTCCAAAATCTTAGTTCTTTGCAATATTTGTCACTCTAAAAATTTGACACATTTGGCTTCTATAGGGAATTGAATCAGCTATGAATCTCCCTAACAGCATTATTATTCCGTCCAACTTTGTCTATTTTGCTTGCAAGAGTATAACAATAGTTTCGACCAAATACCTTACAGAAATCTCGACTCACTCTGTACTCATTCCGTAGCTCTATGAAACTGTTAACCCTATCAAAAAAGTAAATGTCAGCATATGTTTTCTGATTATTTTGTTTCTGATTATTTCTGTTTATTTTAATAAGCTTATTTAATTTATTTGTGCATTCAATAAATTCATGTTGTACTCTAATTATCATCTATGCTTTTAAATATTCATAAACATATATTTAATAACCTGATTTAAAATTCTGTCAGATTCGATATTAAAGTCATCAATTTATATTTCCAGAATTCAGTTCTTTCATCCCTTCTTTGCTTCTTTCCTTCTTGTCTTCCTTCTTTCTGAGCATCTGTACATAAAAAATACATTAAAAGCCTACTGTATGCTAAGCAAAACTCTTGGTGCTGAGAGAACATACGCACAAACGAATCAGGGTTTTACAGCTTAGAGTAAGGGAAACACGTAAACAAATCTAGCAATTTGACATATACCATAACACAAACATGTACAAAGTGTTATGGGAGCACCAGAAGAGAAATGCATAATCTGGGAAGGGGCCTTGAAGTTGACATTTGAGCGAAGTCTTTGAAAATGAGGAAATGCTCTCCACATGGATGCACCAAGGGAAGGACAAGGTGTAGGAACAACTTGAACAAAACAGCAGAACAGAAGTCAGTGGGCCATCAGCTGAAGACGAGATGAAATAGTCAGTGGCATATTTTGAAGGATCTTGTAACCCATGTTAAAGATCGAGTACTTTGTCATGGGTCATAAGAAGCCATTGAAAGACTTTAATGAGATCATATTTATCTTTTAGAAAGATAACCTTTGCAGCTATGTAGAAAATAGAATGAAAGGAGGGGATGTTAGAGTTAAGAGGACCATTTTGGAGGGTTTTATACTAGATCAGGTAAGAAATAATGAAAAGCTGGTCTATAAAATTGGCAGAGAGGGACCTGTGAACCTTGGTGTATCGCGAGTGTCATAGTAGAGAGCTTGGCACCCTGGGGCCATATAGTCACTTACTAGCCTTGCAATCTTGGGTGAAGTACTTGATGTTCTCCTGTCTTATTTTGCATACCTGGAAATGAAGATGGTAGTGATAAAGCAGTTAGGATAACACTCAAGAAATCCTAGCAATTGATATTATTATATTATTATGATGAAGAAGGATGTGTTTTGAGGTTCAGATGAGACATAATGAATTCAAGCACTGAATTTGAAATGTTTACAGAATACTCACTGGAAATTCCTAGAAGGTTGGATATATCTGGGCTCAAGAAGGGGCAGAATTATATACCTTTGAATCTGAAAATCATCAACATAGAGGAAATAATCCAGTAAAGATTAAGAGAAGAAGGTTAAGATTGGCACTGGAGGAATGCTATCACTCAAAGGTGCATGCAAGAACAGGAATCTGCACAGGAGAATGAAACAGAGGGGTAGGAATAGGAATTGGAAAGAAAACTTGGTAAGTCCAGGGGAGCAGAAAGGCTGAAGAGCAAAGGATGGCTCAACAGGTCCAAACGTGAGAAAGAGGACAGACAAAATGAGCACTGGGAGGGATGGCATTGGTAGAACAATGTGGGCAGAAGATGGAACTTGTTGGCTGAAGGAGTCAGTGGGCTGGAGGGACTGGGGGAAGTAGACATCAGCTCTTTGTAAGCACGGCTATGAAAAGAGTGCAGCTGAAGAGAGAGTACTTTTAACACAGCAAAATGAGAAGGAGACGGTGCAGAAGAGGTTAATGTCTTAGGGAAGAGAAGATAATTTGAAGTTGGATAGGAGATTTGAAGAATGAAGACACACGTGGAGAGAATAGCTTAATAAGAAGAAAGATAAATATTTCCACTGAGAAGGAAAGAAATGCTGTAAAAATAAATAATATTTCAATTTGGTGATGTGAAAGGGACCCTCTATTTTCTCCATGAAGAAGAATGCAAAATCACCTCCTGAGAGTAAGAAGAGTAGGAATAGTTTTGGAACCATATGAAGGATCATTAAAGTGTTAGGAGTTGCCCACACGGAAAAAAGAATAAGAGTAAGTAAAATAGGAATCTGTTAAAGATTGCTATATTGTACCAGATTGTGGTTGGAAACCGTAAATTTATACACAGGTAAATTAAATATAAATCTGTCCCATCATGTTGATTTTCTCTAGTAATGGTTGGCTGCAAGAGTATAGTAATATGTACCATGCATTTTAACCATGTTTATCTTTTGAGATGCCTAGACATGTGCTTTGCATATATTTGTCCATTTTATTTAAGTTCATGTCTTAAACAGATGACTTTTCAAGCCTTCATGCTTGGATATGAAGTTTCAAGGAGAGAATCTAGTGGAATTTGTTTTCCTAGATCCCAGCTCTTAGATATGCCTGCAAATGCCCCATGAGAAAATGATGCCTGTGCATGAAAATGAAAGTGAATTTCAAATTCTTAAGTGTTACTCTTGCATATAAATGATTGTTGAAATGTATTCTCTTGTAGATTTGCTATGCCATCTGGGATGATGTCTGGCATTTGGAGTTACACTCCTGTTCCCAAGTCATGGTGGTTTCAGTCAACTAGAGATAAGGCCATCTGTAGATTAATAATTGCCATCCTGTGTTATTTCCACTCAGTATTTGCTGTCATGTCAGCTGATGTAGAGATTCTAATTTTTTAATAAATATAGACATTTGGGTAGGCAATTCTTGCATATTTCTAAATATTTCTGCCACTTCCTAAAAAAGCAAATCTTCTATTTCTAATAGTGCGCCTGTTATAACTAGCTTTGCTGGATCTATTTTTCACTCTGTTCTTATATGCAGCTAAGAGTCTAAATGGGAGCCACTTATTTTTTCTCCTTCTGTATAGTTTTTTGCTTTATTTTCCATCAGGGATGAGAATTTGACTATTTTTATCTCCAAGGAAAGGAAGATTTTGCCAAGTAAATTTTGTAATATCTGGGTGTTTTCTTTTTATCTTTTGTGGCAGTAAGATTCAGCCTGTAATCTTTCTGTGCCCTTAAAATAAACATAAAGCTAATTAGATTGTTTATACCTGGAAAGAATGGGCTCATAGGGTAAATCTGTAATGAGTGTTTCACACATGGCAGGCGCCGAATGCATTTTCAATAAGTGGTTAAAAACTTCATTACAAAACTCTATATAAATATCAAAAGATTAAATATATAATGACCCTTCTCATAAGGAAAAGAAATTTATGACAGGGAAAAATTTATCCATAATTTAATGTGCAAACCTATATTTACAGCTCATCTGTATTGTCCAGCTGTTAATTCAAAGCTCTCTCCTTTCTTATGATTACTCTGAATATTTTAGAGTAAGAGCAAATATAAGCACTAAGTGGTTCATTCAGTAAGTTGATAAATCACACATTTTAAAATACAGTTTTCCAACTCATCTCCTCTAAATGGTTAATAATTAAGATCAGTTAACCTTGGCTATCTTTTTCCTTTTATATGAGGGGTAGGAAAAATCCCTGTCAAAAATGACGCCCCCTCAATTTTGATTTGGTGTTCCTTAAGGCTAAAACATTTTCTGGTGGAAGTTTGAATCTGTTTAGATCAGATCCACACCCATTGCCATCCACAGACAGTGCTTAATAAATACTTAATGATTGATACGGATTGAATTTCTAGTGTCAGTTCTACCACAACCACCAGTGAATGTGACCTTGACAGATAAGAAAATTTATTCAATAGGAAGATACACATCTATACACCCCTAAACATACAGCCTCAGGCTACATAGAGCAAAAAGTTAAAAGAAAATAAAGATAAACCCACAGCATAAAAGGGAATTTCGGCATATCTCTCTCAGTAACTAATATTACAAATAGGCAAAAATATCAAGAAAGACCAAGAATATTTAAATATTAATTTACACACACGACACAGCAGCCAATGACCACACAATATATTTAATATATTAATATTCTGTCAAGCACACCTGGCACATTTACCAAAATGTTTCATATACTGAACCTAAAAGCAAGTATCACTACATTTCAAGGGAGTGAAATAAAGCAGATATGTCTGATGTCAGTGGAATTAAGCTAGAAATTAATAATAGAATGGGAAATAAAAAACCCACAAATGTATGGAAACTATGTAATATAGTCAAAATAGCCCATGGGTCACAGAAGGAATCAAAATGGAAATTTTAAAATATTTGAACTGAAATATACTTAATATTTATCAAGTCAAAATGTATGGGATGCAGCAAGTCTTTAGAGAAAATGTTACGCCATTAAAGAAGAAAAATTAAAATTCAATTATCTGAGGATTTATTTTAAGGAGCTTGAAAGAATAGAAAATTATATATGAGGAAATTAGAGGGAAAAAATGAAAGAAAAGAAACCAACAAAATGGAAATCAACAGTCAATAATTGGCTTATTAATAAACCCCATCACAAGACTGATCAAGGAAAAAAAAAGAGAAGACACAAATAATTAACATCAAAAATTTTAAAATGGAAGAATATCACTATACACTGGACAGATTTTTAAAAATTATATATTTGCACATATATATGAATTCATAAAAATTATAACAATAAATTTAGAAATTTACATGAAATGGAAAAAAACAGTAAAATACATTTTAACTGACTCTGGACAAAAAGAAAAGTCATATCGTATATCTTTATATTCAATAGAGATATTAAATTCATAATTAGACTTCACACAAAGAAAACATCAGTCCCAGATGGCTTTACTGGTGAATTCTCCTAAACATTTAAGGAAAAAAAATGCAATCTAACATAAGCTCTCCTAGACAGGGCAAAAAGAAAAAATACCTCTCAGCTCAGGTTATATGGCCAGAGCATCACCTTGGTGCCCAAATCAGACAAGGACATTACAAGGAAAAATATTGCATTCCAGACATTGTCATTACTATGGAATAAAAAATAAATCTCTAAAATATTAGCAAACTAAATATAGTAAAAACAAAAATGATAATACATCATGATGAAGTTTATTTTTGGTTTTTGTTTTCTTGGCTAGGGCTGAAAAGTTACTCTAATGTTCATAAAATCAATGTGATTCATGCCATTAACAAAATAAATGATAAAAATTTTATGATTATTTTAATATATGTATAGAAAACTGGAAGCTCAGACTTGGGGGGGGGCAAGGGCATTATTTGAAACCTTAAAATTTGTACCCCCATAATATGCTGAAATAAAAAAAAGAAAACATGCTAAAATTCAATACTCATTGATAATTTTTTAAAATTCTGTATAAACAAATAATAGAATAACACAATCCTAATCTGATAATAAATATCTTCCAAAAATTTATGGAAAATATATCTGTTGATGAAAAACTGAAAGCATTCTCCTGTGACCAGAAAGGACACAAGGATGTTTGCTACCATGACTTCTATTGAAACTATTTCAATTAATAATGAATTTAAGAAGAATGTTTGATATTATTAATAGTTCATTATATGAAAATAAATGTAATTCTTATTTATAATCAACAAATGAACAGAAAAAGAAATGTTAAAATTATACTATTTACAATTGCATCTAAAAAGTCAAATACCTAAGAATAAATCTAACAAAGGAAGTGCATTATTTTTACCGAGGAAACTACACAAAGTTATTGAGATAAATCAAGGAAAACCTAGATTAATGGAGAAATATACTTTGTTTATGGATTATTAAAATATTAATTCTCCCAAAATTGTTCTGTAGCTTTAATGCAATCAAACTCAACATTTCTGAATGGTTTTTGGATGGAAATTTACAATCTGATTCAAAAATTTATATTTAATTAAAAGGATCAGGAATAGGTAATATAATTTTGAAAAAGAACATCTAATAGAACACATATCAAATCAATCTTACAATTATTCTCAACTAAATGCTATTAAACCAATTAGATTCTATTTAGACAAGGTATGAGATGTGTTAGAATAGTTTTACAAAACATTTGAATACCCTCAAATTTTAAAAAGTTGTGTGGTCTTTGGTGAAAAATGAAATTGAGTTTATGCTATCCAGAGTTATGTTCCTTAGTATTAATGTTTTTTAGTTTTAATTTAAAATAATTAAATATATGGAGCTCCAATTTGGTATTTTGGTGTTTTAAAAAAAATCTCTCAGCATTGAAATGTTTTAAACAATAAAAACTTAAGGAATATTTTATGAATCTATCTATTGCTGTAGGAAATACAAATCATGGTACATGTAATAGAAATGTATATGATAAAATTAAAATAATTTGTATTGATTTCTTTGGTTATGATGATATGTCATATTTTATTCTGTCACTGTTTTGAACACAGAATAATAGTAATAAAATCATTATTTCCAAATCAAAGTATTGCTTTAGGCTTCATATTGGCAATTCCAGTTGCTACTGTATTAGCAGCTCAAAGTTTCTTCAAATTGAAATGACTAAAAATTAGCTAAGAACCACAATAACTTAAGAAAGTTTGCATAGTGTGCCATTTCCATCAATAATCTACAAATTGTGTAAGAATTTTTATTATAACTCTATAAGCCATGGTTTTGCTGCTATGTAGTCAAGAAAAAACACTTCAGGAAATACATTTATAATGATTTATGAGTTATGTGTGCCTTTATTTTATTACTTTTCCCAAATCACCATTCTATGGAAAGAATCCTCAGGCATAAGCAATAATAAATACATTCAGTGGTTTTTGATGTTTTCCTGACTTTTGATTATATTAAAACCATGAGTTTTCATAAATATTTTTATAATACATCATGAAAGTATATTTGTCAATGTATGAGAACAAAGCACATTTTATTTAACAGTTAATGTTTTGATAATTTTAAAATATTTTAAACAAAGAAAATGTGAACCTCTGTTCGTACTATTGAGTAACAGGTCCAAAAGTATTAGGGATGTCTAAGCTAAAGCTTCCCCCAAGGGAACGTGCTATCCTTCTCCCATCCTTGAAAAGCACCACTCAAGACAGCCTACTGTTACTTGTGCAAAATTATTTAGAAACTACTAGTATTATTAAAGAAAAATTATTCAATGATATTTGTTAAAGCAACATAAGAGAGACTTTATTTAGGACTACCACGTTAGGTAGAGGGACCATTTCAATGGGATTTTGCAGTGGAGTAGAGACATTGGGCTCAGATCTGCATACAGACTGGGCAAGAGGGAACTTATAGCCATGGAATAGGGTAGAGGAGTTAGTGAATGGAAAATTACTAAGAGGAAACATCAGGAGTAAGGGAGGTTTTGGCTAAACTGACCTAATGTGATCCTTACAGAAGGCAGGCCAAGGTGACAAGACATCATTTGTGGAATGGTGAAGGACGAGAAACCCAATCAGATATCAAGGTTAATCAGGTTATTAAGAGTAGAGGGTTCTTGTGAAACTGATTTAGCAAGGTTCTTGCTGAAACTGAATTTTTAAAGTAAGTGTACAGACAGACCTAGAAGAAGGTTCAGGAGCCAGGATAAAGTTTGGTCAAGCAAAGAATATTTGTTAGTATTCGGAAATAGGGAAAAATATATATGAAAACCATCTAGAGTATAGGCTACAATGTGATCTAGATCTAGATTCTAGATCTAGGCTAAAGTGACATGATTCTGAAAGCATTTTGAAATGCAAAATGGTTATCTAAACACAATCTAAAATAATCTTAGCATTTCTTTTTCCTAGGCCAGAACATACCAATTAAGAATTTCTTAATCTCACATTTTGTTTATTATATTTCTTACCTTATAATAATCATTCCACTTACTCAAGTGGTGATCTTACTCAACATACTGACATACCTTGCTTATCATTACGAACACACAGTCTATTGGCAAGTGTGATTAACAAGGAAACAAACAAAAAAAGCAAACTTTCTCTGTGGTTGGTATAGGAAGCTAACAATTTTCCTTTTGTTTATTCATTCACCACCACATTTCCAGTTGTTAATGTTACTTCCTCACCTGGTAAATTGATGATTGTACTTAAAGTCTCTTGTTGGTCCAACAACCTGAGCAGGTGAGCTGTTATTTGCCTTGCTTTCTGTGGCTTCTTGGAATCTGCAAACCAAGCATATCAAAGTTGCTTGAAGATTTTCATTTAAATGCCAGGATCCCTGTGGAATACTGTATTTTCTCAAAGTATAAGGAGGCTGAATGTTTTTCTGGCCCTCATGATCTTTGCTGTGTTGATTAATTTTCTTTCTGAGAGTCAGTTTTTATCTCCATAACTATCACTGACTCTATTACTAATCAGTCTTCTGATTCTAAGCTATATGTGGTACAGATGTATTATAAATATAAATAATGATCACATCTTTTAAATAAACTGGACATGTATCCAATGTGCTAGATCATAATATGTCATTACCTTCTTTGAACCACTGAGAGATGCCAAAACATTCTGACACCTACTATGTGCAAACCACTATGCTAGACATTGTGAAAGATACGAAGAAATATGAAATAATTACTCTTAAAATCCTTCCTTCTTTCTTGCCTCTTTTCCTTTTCTATTTTCTTTCTTTATTCCTTTCTAAAATCTTATGTTCTTAATAATCCAAGCCTCTGTTTCATATCATTCAGTTTTTTCATTTTAAAGA
This sequence comes from Microcebus murinus, assembly GCF_040939455.1. Classification (NCBI taxonomy): domain Eukaryota; kingdom Metazoa; phylum Chordata; class Mammalia; order Primates; family Cheirogaleidae; genus Microcebus; species Microcebus murinus. The sequence continues at coordinate 48,339,018 of NC_134120.1, forward strand.
GGACCAAGTGAGAGCTATAAACATTTTCTTTCTTGGCAGTGCCTTCTTCTCTATGATATATTTATTTACCAATCCTTTAAGACTTTAATCTGTAAAAATAGTTCCCCCAATAATGCATAGTGCTCTGTCAAATGCGCTCAACTGAATGACCAATAAAATTGAAGCAAAATATTATGAAACAAGTTTTCCTTAGGATCAATTCTGGTTTTCTCCTTATTTACCTTCAGTTTTGACTTTAGAACAAAAGCTGCTAAGCATTCATAATACCTACAAAAAACAAACTGAATTTTATTGAATTTGATAGTAATTTATTTCTCTAAGCAAACATCCATTACAAATTTCTATATGCATCATTAAACTATTTTATTACCAACAGTAAATGTCTTTTGATTCTAGATGCAATGGATGTAGATAGATACAAGGTAATTGAATTTTACAATTATGTCCTTTAGGGTACAGGCCTAGTAAATCTCAATGTATGAGTCAGACTGAAAACCATTCTCATCCACCTTGGAGTATAAATGTTTTTATTGAAATATTCATTAAATATTCTTCCTATAATTGTAATTTGCCCCTTTGAGTTAAATGTTAATGCTGAAAAATTGTGACCACACTGATCATTCAGCTATGAAAAGTAACTACATAAAAATGTTTTAAAAGGTTTGCAACATTCAGATGGAATTAGGTTTCTCGAAAGAAATTTGCTGTTTATGTTGAGAATATAATTCAAAACAGGTTCATAAATAACAGGAGACCTCTATACTGAGAAAATTTGCATGGAGTCTGTCCTGTCTTTTTCACATCTTCTCTAGCTCCTACAATTCAGGACCCTTCCTGCCAGGAGAAAGTAAAACATTTCATCTGACCATCTCTGTCAGCAGTCCCCAACCTTTTTGGCACAAGGGACTGGTTTCACAGAAGACAATTTTTCCGTGGACCAGAGGGGGTGGTACCAGGGTGGGGGAGATGGTTTTGGGATGATTCAAGCACATTACATTTATTGTGCAGTCAAACCTCTCTGCTAATGATAATCTGTATTTGCTGCTGCTCCCCAGCGCTGGCATCACCACCTCAGCTCCATCACTTCAGATCATCAGGCATTAGATTCTCATAAGGAGCCACAACCTAGATCCCTAGCATGTGGCTGTTTACAGTAGGGTTCACACTCCTAGGAGAATCTGATGCTGCCTCCCATCTGACAGGAGGCAGAGCTTATGCAGTGATGACAGTTATGAGAAGTGGCTATAAATACAGATGAAACTTCACTCACTCACCCACAGCTCACCTTCTGCTATGCGCCGGATTCCTAATAGGCCATGGACCAGACCATAGTGGTCCACAGCCTGGGAGTTGGGTTTATGTAATAGCTGGGAACTCCAGTCCAGTCATATAACTCCCATATGCTGCCAGTTGACTAGTGGGGAGATCTTCCTAAGCCTTCTAGGGCTACACAGTACCCCAGGGAGTTAGATGGTGGCTTTTCTTCTTGTCCACAAAGTATTTCCATTACTGGATAAGTAAATTACAAATGAGAGCGATATGTTTTCCATATTACAAAATGACTCATAGGAATATTTTATAGGAAAACATAAAAGATATGCATGTTAAAGACCCTCAAAGCATGTAGCCCAGTGGTTCGAATAGTGCAGTCTGCAGACCTCTAAGGGAACCCCAAGATGTTTTCAGGAGACTCATAAGATAAAAAATATTTTTATGATTATATTAATATTAGGACTTTATTTGCCCTTTTTTACTGGATCAAAATTTATGCTGATGATGTAGAAAACAATGAGGGGTAAAACTACTGGCAATTGTCAAACATCAAAACACCAGACTGTGCTATATTCTTTTTCATTTTTGTCCATCACCTGTTCATGGAGATAAAAAGTCAGTTTCACTTAAGAATGTCTTGCTGAAACAGTAAAAGTTATTAATTTTATTAAATGTTTACACTGGAACACATGCATTTTTCATATTCTCTGTAAAGACATGGGAGATATATAGATATATAGAAAGCACCTCTGGAGCATATCAAAGTACCATGGCTATCTAGAAGAAAATGACTTGGATCATTGTTTAAATGGGAACTGAATTAGCCCTTTTTTGTTTGTTTTTATGTATAGCAGTTTATTGTTGAAGATAAGTTTGAAAGGACAAAGTATGTTATTCAAAATTGGGAATTTAGCAATCATTTTCTCAAAAATTAACAAAGTAAACTCATCACTTTCAGAATAATTCATTTTACTTTTGATATTAATAAAATTTGAGCTTTCAAACAAACATTAATAGGAACACTTGTATCTGCAACTGTGAGCTTAACAGCTTATTTGAAAATGTTATTTTCTATATTAAATAGTAAAATGTGTCAACATTTAAAAATCTGCATAACTCAGTGACCCAATATTTTTCAAATGACAAGCACATTATGACAAAAAATCCTGCATGGATAAAAAAGCCATTCGACATACAAGAAGGTCAGGAGACTTTAATTTACAAAGAATAAAAAGTTTATAGATAAGGTTTCAGATTTCATAGGCCATCTTACCTTTAAGAAAAAAAAAAATAAACTCCACAGAGTTTTGGTGTAAAAATTTAGAAATATCCATATCTTTTCAGAAAAACAATGAAAACATTTCTCTAACTATAAGTCTGCATGAGTCTGGATTTTCTTTATATGCTTAAATAAAAATCACATATTGTTAATGACTGAATGCAGAAATAGGTATAAGAACACAGCTGTATTCTAGAACCCAGCTATAACAAGCCAGGCATTGAAGAGATTTGCAAAAATGTAAAACAATACTACTCATCTAAGTTTTGTTGTCATTTTCTTGTTTAGCAAAATATAGTCTTCATAAGTATACATTGTAAATATGTTGTTTAACATGGACTGAGTTTCTCATTCTTATTTTAAAAATAATTCATCAATAATTTTTTAAACCTCGGTTTAATTTTTATTACAGCAAACATATAGTAGATGTTTATAAACCACATAAATAGAAGCTTTTGGGGTTTCTCAATATTTCTTAAGATTGTGAAGTTATGTGTATCTCTTTCTCTCTCTCTCTCTCTCTCTCTCTCTATATATATATATATATATATATATATACATATATATGTGTGTGTGTGTGAGAGAGAGAAATGCTAATTTAGTACATTCCTTTATTTATTTATTTATTTATTTTATTCCTTTATTTTTTAAGCTGAGGAAACTAAAACACAGAAATGTTGATCAACATTTTCCAAATCACAAAGTTGGTATAAACGCCAGGTCAAAACTCAAGGTTTGCTGAATTCTGTTTGTATTAGTGTAACACTCCCTGCCTCATTGAACAAATTTCAGTTCCTCTCACTTAACTAACTACTTGAACTTTGAGTTGTTTCCCAGAATGGTGGATTTTCTGTAAGACAAAGAAGCTGAGATTCTGAAGGCTCAGGCAGACTCCCTGAAGCCAAAATTCACTATCCCCAACGTCCTGCCCCAGTGCAGGTAGCCCCTTTTGAGCTACAACTTGACCTGCTCCCAAAGCACATGGCCTCTCCTTTAAAAGCATATGCCTTCCCTTATTCAGGGAGATGAATTCGAGACAGCTTCTCCTGTCCTCCTGGCAAGATGTCTGCGTTAATTAAAAAATTCCTTGTCAATCCTCTTTGTCTCAATAGTTGAATCTTTGTGGGACAAGCAACTGTACCTAGACTAAAACCCCTTTGTGCTTTTGCATTAGTTTCTTAAAGCTCCTCTAACAGAGTATCACAAACCGAGTGGCTTAAACAACTTAATAAGTTAAAAATTTCAGTTTATATGGCTCTTAATATGGCCTTTGAAATCCCTGCATGAGGCCCTCTGCCAACACACATACACATGTGCAACAAATACACAAAAGCATCTCAGAGATCTTCACTCAGCAATTTTGTTAACAGATAGCAGGAGCAGTTTGAAATCATTTTTGGCCCTTTCTCTCTTCTGTTAAAGGCTAAGCACACTGAAGAGATTATGTTAGCTTGCGCACCACAGGAGGAAAGAGGGAAAAGGCATGTGAGGATAAGAAGGGAGCAAGAGGAAAGATTCCCCTAGATTCGAAGCAACACCAAGGAAGAGGTGAAATATCCTAAGCAGGGATGTAACTGCGTACAGATTAGCACTCTCACCACAAACTAGTAGAAAACAGGATAAAATATATAACTTTATGCGTAAAGATACATATGCCATACAAAGATAATAAATATAAATATATCAACCTATTGCTTTTAGATATCGTAACCACAGGCCAACACAAGGTTGTGTTCTCTAAGCAATGAGAAAGAGCCAAGCTGTGCCAAGGATAGCTGGGCTTTTAGCCTTGAGGCACGTTCCAAAAGGAAGAAGACCCCAAGCAGAGCGAGCTGAGATGTCCCCCTGAGCTGAGGAGAGAATGGTCAGTCCGTGCTTAGGGTGGCTGAAGCTGCTAGACTTACAGGAAAACCTACCAGAGATGAGGCAGCTGCACAGAGAAAGCTCTAGAAATCTTCAAGGGCATATTGTAACATTTTCTCTTCTCACACTGAGTGAGGTCACTCCTAAAATGTCCTCACAAAGCTTGAAAGCAAACCCTCAGAAGCGTTTAAGAAATGTGACAAAAAAACAAATAGATTTAGGATTAGCAATAAAAAAAAATAAAATAATTCCTGGGATGAGTTCTTCTTTGATCAGTTATTTTTAATGCCTGTCTGTAAATTTCCAAACTTATGTAGACTGTTTTGTTATCTTTGCATTATTGATCGCTGACTTAATTACATTGTGTTGAGATAACATGGTGTGCATAATAAATGATTTATCGAAATATGCTGAAACGTATCCTGTGGTTTACTATGTTATCAATTTTGGCAACTAATTAATATGTGTTTGAAAGGAATGTAGATTCTCTAATTGGAGTTCATTCAACTCTATATTTTGCCAGTATATCAAGCTTAATTGCATTATCCAAGTTACAGATACTCTTAGTAATTATTTGTCTGACTCATCATCAATGACTGAAAAACATATCCTAAAATCTTCCACTATGGTTTTGGGGGTGTTGATTTGTTCTCAAATTGTGTCAACTTTAGTTTTACATACTTTTTATCTATTTTATTTGCCATGTACTAGTTGAGAATTAGCATAAATTCCTCTTGAATTTTTCTATTTTTCATTTGTAATATACATGTTTTGCTTCATGCTTCTTGCCTTTGAGTCTACATTTTGAATAATTTTCTCAAAATCCCCAATTTCCTGAACATAGGCAGAAATACAGAGCTTTTAAAGGGAGGGTTCTCGCTATAGGCAATTACCATGGTTAACTATTCTAATCCTCCTATCTCTACCAAAAACAAAGCCAGTGAGCCAGCTGCCCACCTGGGAAGCTGGCGCCACCTGGGAGTTTCAACAAAAGACTTACCATGCCTCAGGGATGCAGGCCAAGCTGCAGTTCCCAAAAGAGGAGGAGAAGTTTTCCAGGCCATTCCCTCTGTTATGTATTCCCCACTCTCAAAATTTCTCTTCCATATCTATGGGAAGAGGGATGACTACTCTGTTACATTAACTTTACCAATTCCCCAGAATTATCAATATGAAGAATGAGACAACACTGACCATCAGTAAATTAGAAGAGAGAATGAGAATACAGAAGACAGAGCCTTGATGACCAGCTGCCACTACCCTCCGGGACCCTAGACCACGGCCTAAACCGCACTGTCCACCAGAGTAGACATTCGACCTCTCATGGCTATTTAAACTTCATTTAAAATTTACCTTTACATAAATCAAAACTAAATAAAATTTAATAAAAATTAAATTTCAATCTGTTTGGAGTGAGCAATAGCCACATATTAAAGAATATTCTCATCATATGGACAGCACTGGCCTAGAGAATGCAAATGGTCCCCGTGTGGCCCTCGTGTCTCCAGAGCAGGCCCCGCAGATGCTAGAGAGACAGAGTGGAGTCTGTGCAGTATTCTCTGGAGTGAAGTTTGTTGGCATGGAAATGAGGAAGGGAGTGAAAGAGGATGCTTTTGTATGAGATGATTGCCTGAGGCAGAACTAAATTGTAAGGAATGAAAATAAAAGTAACAAATGGAGACATTGACATCTGAATGTCCCCATGAAGAATATAAAGGAATTAAAGAGGAGAAGAATACTCCTTGTGTGCACCTCTGGGCCCCATCAGGCCGTGGCTATGCGGTTAAGCCATGGTGCAAAAGTGCTTATCAGACAACTTCAAGCAGACTGAGGATGAAGGGAGGCAGGATACGGTGTGTAGAGACTCTCTTGTTCATTACTCAGCAGCCATTGCAAGATTATTAAACTTTTGCTATATAAAATCATTTTTAGGTTCTTCATTTATCTTGTGAGACCACTAATTTTAGATTGTGGCAATTGACATGATGATATTAAATAAGTAGATGATAGAATGCAAATATAGAACTCTCATTGAAATATTCTTTCATGCTGGTTAAGTATATGAAGGAAAATATTTCCAACAAATGCAGGCTGGTGATTTTTGCAATTTCTACACTGAAATGAAGCTTTTTCCAACAAGCTTTTTCTGGAAATTGCTTTCTCTCTCTCTCTCTCTCTCTCTCTTTCTGAAATTCCAATTGAGTTCAGATGAATTTAAGAATATCTCACCAAACAAAAGGACTAGAAGAATTGTTCTTTGTGTGTGTGTATATGGGGTGAGGGGTGGGGTAAGGGATGGGAGGGGCGGGTGGAGAAAGGAGCTTCAACTTTTGACAAAACCACCAAAAAACACTCTGCACCTGGAAACATCTCTGGCCTTCCTGAGCAGGAAAGCTAGTCTGACCCTTTCTGTAGAGCTGCTTCAGATATCTTAGTCTTCCCCTTTTTGTGAATATTTGTGAGACTTTTTGAAATCTTAGATATTTATGGTAATTGGATCCAGAAATTCCATTTGATGATCCAGAATTGGAGAGCATATCCTCTTAAGGGATATAAAGTAACTAGGAGGAAAGTGCAGTCCATTCTGATAATGCCCTTCATCCTTCACACTTTATCCATTTGGGAACCTCTGCGAGGAAAAATTGTATAAATAAAGTTATATATGAGGAATATAAACTCAAAGAAGTATTGCACTTTTTCATGAAGAATTTCATGTTGTAGTGTATATCTTCTAAGAGGATCTTTCTGGATAAATTGACATGACTTTGTTATCAGAGTTTATATCCACTTAAGAGAATACTTTTGCCTAATGATATTTAGCTTGTGAGTCATTCTTCTGCTACGTGGAGGGGAAAAAAGCCAAAACAAGAAATTTATTTATTACTAAATTCTTAAGAAGAAAAGAAATTTTCTATTGCAAGTTTTACTGTCAAATTTTTCCTTCTTTCTTCTCTATCTTTTGTGTACTTCATGTTCAACACAATACAATTGACCTAAAGGAAGCAGTTGGTCAAGGTCCTTAAGAATTGGCTTGCCTGTAGGCTATGTGCCCCCCACACCCTATCTCATACCCTCCACCTCATCCCCTTCCAATGTCTGTTTGGGGACCTTTTTCTGTAAAAATAGTTTGAGTCACCCAAAACGAGCCAGCACCATGCTTGTGGCCCAATATCACACAATTCTGGGGAACAGATACTGACCTGCCCAGTGGGAGAGAGATTTGTCTCTTAGAACTAGGGTAGGCAATGACACCACATCTGTAAAGCTTTGTGAGCTCCTCAAGGCATCCGGTTAAATCCATCCCTGGGATGGAACCTAAGAAAGCCACAATGGGTGAAAATGGTACAGCCCCTGCCCCTGCTCCCTCTGTGGGTCCTGGACCAGGCTCAGGTATCCCCTCCTAAATAGCATGGCTGGCTCAGCAGGTTCCAGGCACCAGATAGGATCTTAAGATCATTTCTAGGAAGGCACAAGAAAGTAGTGGTTTTCTGAAGGGTATCACTGCTTGCTTAAGAGTGATACTACTTAACAGTGGAGTGACAGTTAGGAAACCAAATTGGAGTCTCAAATTGAGCATCTTTCTTAATGAAAATGGAAATAACAGTAGCAGCTAGTGTTTAACCTATTGAGGTTAAATGCAATAATACATTTTAAATGCACTGAATATCTGGTACTGAATAGGGCTGAATAAAAATGATAGCTATTATAATTAAAATGAGGTATATTTATGGGAATTCTTAATGAGAGTCTGTACAGGTTCTTAGAGACATTCTCTTAAAGAAATTGTCCTATATAAACAGACCTTATTCTGAGAAAATAATGTGCATTCTCTGGTCATAAGGGAGTGGTGGATTCAATGTTTTCATTCATTTATTAGACTTTCCCACTGAACTGCAGGTCTCTACTCCCTGTGTTTCTACCATTCTGAATTCTATTCACCCTTTAAGACCCAAATAGACTCTGCTTCTTGGAGAGTTCCTTCTTTCACAGCTGTTACTTTGTTTAAACTCATAGTTGGATGTATAAGGGAGGGTATAAGAATAGGAGTATCCACATACCCCTCTACTCCAACTTAAAGAAGAGAACCCAAAATGAGTTTACAAGGATATATTAACCACTGTCTGTGTTTCTGCTATTGTACTAGTACTGGAACTTCAAGGGTTATGAAAAACAATTGGCATTGTCCCTGTCTTAATGGAGTTTTCAGTTTAGGACAAGAGATAACATTAATCAAATAATCATTAAAATATATATTAATAGTAAGAAACTACAATAGATGCTTTGAAGAAAAAGTGCAGGAAAATATGAGGCTGTAAACATTGAACCTGATCAAGTAGCCTAGATCAGAAAAGGCTTCCCTGAAACTGTGAGATTTGAGCTGTCTCACAGCTGAGATTTGTAGGCTGAATAGGCAAAGGGACAGGAGTGGTGGGGATGAGGCTAGAAATAGAGAATGTTCCAGAAGTAGAGAAGCTGTATTAAAAGTCAGGGAAGCTGGAGGACTGAGGGAGTCTAGGAGGCTGAGGTACACAGGGAAGAGTTAGGGATGTTGTCAAAACCACAAGCGGGTTTTGACTTAGGTCCAGTTACTCATCGCACAAAGATCCAATTATTGAGATGAGGATTGTCAAGGAAGAAATGAATGTGGAAGCCTCCTCAAATCCATCTCTCCAACTAACAGAGATCATGAGCTTTTTAAAGGAGAGGCCATGTGCTTTGGGGCAGGTCATGGTATAATTAACAAGAGGCTACCTGTTTGGGGGGCAGTTTGTGGAGGATGGTGAATCTTGGCATCAGGAAGTCTGCCCAGAAGCCTTCATATCCCAGCTCCACTGTCTTGCAGAAAATCCACCACTATTTCTTGGAAACAAAAGATCAAGTAGTTAGTTAAGGGAGAGGATTATAAAAACCATATAGGGATCACTGAAATTTATTTATGAGGCTTATTACAGGGAGGGGCAGGGTATTGCTGAAGAAATAACAAAGGGGCCAGGATCATACAGGGCTTTAATGTCCATTTCAAGATTTATTTTAAGCATATAGATTTTTATCATCACAATAGTGAGAAACCAGTGAGGAATTTTAGGCAAAGAAGTGGCAAAATCAGATCTGCATTTGTGAAAAGTGTGACAAACAGGACCCCAAGAGTGTTATGTATTTGCAATGTGTCACAGTTGTCCAGGACAAGAATGATAATGGATTGGACTTTTCCTTCACAGCATTCATCATAATTTGTAGCTATGTATTTATTTGTTTAATTCCTAATTTCTGCATTTCCTATTAAACTCTAAACTCCTTTGTTTTTAAAACTCTACATAAAGCCACTTGGGAATTACTTTTTTCTATTGCTGATTCATAGTGATAGATTTTGGAATTACAGTGATTTTTTGATCTGTGCTCTTGAAAATTTTAAATAGCAAAGGTACTATTTGTTCCATGAAAGATGAAAAACTTAATCTGTGTAATCAATTGTACTTTTTACTTTATTATTTTATTTTATTGTGGTAAGAACACTTACTATGAAATCTATCCTCAACAAATTTTTAAGTGTACAATACAATATTGTTGGCATTGTTGATTATGCAATAGCATTGTATAGCAGATCTCTAGAACTTATTCATCAACTGAATTTTATGCCCATTGATTAGTAACTCTCTATTTCCCTTTTTCACCAGTCTCCAGTAACAACCATTATACTCACTGATTATATAAATTTGACTATTTTAGATACCTTATATAAGTGTATAATGCAGTATTTATCATTATCTGATTGGCTCAGTTTCTTTAGCATAATGCTCTCAAGGCTCATTCATGGTGCTGTATATTGCAGAATTTTCTTTTTTCAAGGCTGAATAATATTCTATTATATATAACACATTTTCATTATCGATCCATGTATATATGGACATTTAGGCTATTTCTATGCCTTGGCTTTTGTGAATAGTGCTACTATAAAAATAAGAGTACAGTTGTATCTTTAAGATCTTGATTTCAATTCTTTTGCATAAATGACTAGAACTGAGATGGCTGGATCACATGGTAGCTCTATTTCTAATATTTTGAAAAACTTATTGTTTTCTATATTTGCTACATCATTTTACATTCCCAAAAATAGTGTGCAAAAATTCTAATTTCTCCACATCCTTGTCAACACTTGTCCTTTGTTTTGTTGATAATAGCCATCCTAACAGTTATGAGGTGATATTTCATTGTGATTTTGATTTGCATTTCGCTGATGATTAGTGACATTGAGTGTTTTCTCATATGCCTGCTGGTCATTTATAAGTCCTCTTTGAGAAATATCTATGCAAGTCCTTAGCTCATATTTTAATCAGGTTATGTAAAAAAAATATTGAGTTGTGAGAGTTCTTTATATATTTTGGATATTAACTCCTTCCTAGATATATGGTTGACAAATATTTTCTCCCATTATGTAGGTTGCCTTTTCACTCTGTTGATTGCTTCTTTTGCTATGAAGAAGCTTTTTAATTTGAGGTAGTCTTATTTGTCTATTTTTGCTTTTGTTGCCTGTGCTTTTGGTATTATATTATTAAATCATTACCAAGAAGCTTTTAGCCTATGGTTGCTTCCAGAAGTTTTACAGTTTTGGGTCCCATGTTTAAGTCCTTAATCCATTTTGAATTGATTTTTGTTATGGTATCTAATTTTATCCTTTTGTGTGTGGATATCCAGCTTTCCAAGCACTGTTTATTGAAGACACTATTCTTTCCCCATTCTGTATTCTTACCACCCTCATCAAAGATTAGTTAATCATACATGCATGGGTTTATTTCTGAGAATGAGAGATAATTTTGAAAGCAGCAAGAGTATAAAGGGAATTCCATGAGACTATAAGATTTTCTGCATAAATCTTGAAAGTCAGAAGAGAGTGGGATCACATATTCAAAGCACTTAGATAAAAAACTGTCAGCCAAGAATACTATAGCTTGAAAACTTGTTCTTCAGAAATGAAAGAAAGGTAAAGACTTTCCCAGTCAAATAAAAGCTGATGGAATTCATCAACATTACACCTGGTTTACAAGAAATACTAAAGAAAATTCTTCAAGTTGAAATGAAAGGATGCTAAATAGCAACATAATAGCATAATAAAGTATGAAATTCATTGGTAATGGTAACCATATAGACAAATGCAGAATTGTATTACTGTGATGATAGTGGGTAAATAACTTTTAATGCTAACGTAAAAGGTATAAAATAAAAGTATAAAATAAAAAAGCATTAAAAATAACAACTGAAAATATAGTAAAAATACACAATATGAATTGATGTAAATTGTCACAACAATAATATAAAGTGTCAATAGGGAAAGTTTTAACTTCAGTGTAGTTATTGTATGCAATCAAAGTTACGTTGTTATGAGTTTAAAATACACTGTTAAAACTATAAGACATGTTATATAAGCCCCAAGATAACCACCAGAAAAACCTGTACAAGTGACACAAAAGATAAAGGAATCCAAGCATGTTAAAAAAAAAGAAATACACAAAATACAGAGGAAGACAGCAAGAGAAGAAAAGACAGACAAAAGAGCTATAAAACAAACAGAAAATTTAAAAAAATGGTAAATCGTATCTAATAATAATTGTTGTGTTTATTTTCATGCATATATTTTAGGTGTACAGTATGATGTTCTGATATACATATGTGTATTGAAATGTTTACTATTGTCAAACAACTTAACATTTGCGTCACCTGAAATAGTTGCTTTTTTGTGTATTTGGTAAGAGCACTTAAAATCTACTCTTTCTGTATACAATACAATATCATTAACTATAGGTTTCATATTGTACATGACATATCTAGACAATCTTCCTGCATAACTAAGTTTGTATGCTTTGACCTAATCTGCCTCATATCCTTTCCATCTATCTTCTGTCAATCACCATTTTGTTCTCCATTTCTATGTCTTTGACTTTTTTACATTATACATATAAGTGAGATCATGTGGTATTTTTTTTTCTATGCCTAGCTTATTTCATTTAACAAAGCATCTTCTGGATTTATCTGTGTTGTCACAAATAACAAGATTTTCTTCTTTGTAAAAGCTAAATAGTATCCCATTGTGTATATATAACACATTTTCTTTATCCACCCATCCATTCATGGACACTTAGGTTGTCTCCATATCTTGGCAATTGTGAATAACATGGCAACAAAAAATGGAAGCTCAGATATCCCAACATGGTACTGATTTCATTTCCTTTGGGTATATGTTCAGTAAAGAGATTGCTGGGTCATATGATAGCATTATTTTCAATTTTTCATAGAGTTCCCATATTGTTTTTCATGATGGCTGTACTAATTTACATTCCCACAGTGTACAAGGATTCCCCTTCCTCCACACTCTTTCTAATATTTGTTATCAATTTTCTTTTTAATACCAGCCACCCTAACAAGTGTGAGGTGATATTTCACCGTGGTTTTAATTTGAATTTCCATGATGATTAGTGATATCGAGCACATTTTCAAATACCTGTTGGCCATTTTTGTGTCTTCTTTAGAGAAATGTCTGTTCAGGTCCTTTGCTCATTTTTTAATGAGGTTATTTGGGTTTTGTTTTTGTTGTTTTCTTTTTCCTCATGAGTTGTGTGAGTTCTATATATATTTTGGATATGAACCCTTTATCAGATACATAGTTTACAAATATTTTTTCCAATATTATAGATTCCTTTTCTATTTTGTTGACTGTTTCCTTTGCTGTACAGAAGACTTTTAGCTTGATGTTGTCACACATATTCATTGTTGCTTGAATTTTTTTTTTTTTTTGAGACAGAATCTCACTCTGTTGCCTGGGCTAGAGTGCCGTGATGTCAGCCTAGCTCACAGCAACCTCAAACCCTTGGGCTCAAGCAATCCTTCTGCCTTAGCCTCCCAAGTAGCTGGAACTACAGGAATGTGCCACCATGCGTGGCTAATTTTGTTTATACATTTTTGGTTGCCCAGCTAATTTCTTTCTATTTTGAGTAGAGACGGGATCTCACCCCTGCTCAGGCTGGTTTCAAACTCCTGAGCTCAAACGATCCTCCTGCCTCGGCCTCCCAGAGTGAATTTTTGATGTCATATAAAAAAATCATTCTTAAGGCCAATATCAAGGAATTTTTCTATTATATTTTCTTTCCAGAGTTTTATAATTTTAGATTATCTATATAATTATTTAATCCATTTGACTTGATTTTTGTGTATGGTATAAAATAAGGGTCTAGTTTCATTCTTTTGCATGTGGATATCCAGTTTTCCAAGCACAATTTGTTGAGGAGACTATCCTTTCCCCATTTATCAAAGATTAGTTGATCATATATGTATGGATATATGTCTGTTTCATTCTATTCTGTTTCTCTTCTGTTCCATTGATCTATATATCTGTTGTTATGCCATTACCAAAGTGTTTTGATGACTATAGCTTTGTAATATAATTTAAAATCAGGAAGTGTGATGCCATCAACTTTGTTTTTTTTTTGTTCTCAAGATTGCTTTGGACATTTGTGATCTTCTGTGGTTCCATATGAATTTTAGAATTGTTTTTTTCCATTTCTCTGAAAATGCCACTAGATTTTTTATAGGAATTACATTTAATCCTCTTTGAATATTATGGACATTTTAACAATGTTAATTCTTCTCATTCATGAGTACAGGAGATCTTTCCATTTATTTATGTCATTTTCAATGTTTTTATCAATGTTTTACAGTTCTAAAAATCTCAAATAAACAATAGAACTTTATTAGAAAAATTAGAAACTAATGCTAAAGTTAGCAGAGGGAAGGTAATAATAAAGATCAGAGCAGAAATAAATGAAATAGAGAATAGAAAAATAATAGAAAAAAATCAATAAAACTAATTTTATTTTTTGAAAATATAAATAAAATTGGCAAACCCATAGCTAGACTAAGAAAAAAGAAAGAATAATCACATAAATAAAATAAGAAATTGGAAAAGGAGACATTAATTACAACTGATGTCACAAAAATAAAAAAGATCATAAAAGACTACTATGAATAATTATTCCTCAACAAACTGAATAGCCTAGAATAATGTACTTAATTTGTCTAAAAATATATTATTGTGAGAACATACCAGTTATCTGATTGCATTTAATGGAAGGTAAAACAAAGATTTATTTTTTTTCATGAAACAGTAATTCCAGAGTTAGTGATTGCTGGCTTTAGTTCAGCTGCAAAAAGATGCAAAGTCCAAAATTTGTGTGATTACTTTGACCTTTCCCTCATAATTCCATGAGGCACTCTGCTACAACTCCAGACATTGTGTCCTCGTTCCAGGAAAGGGCAGGGCCTTTATATAAAAAATGCAAAACTTTCCTAGCCCTCCTTGAGAGATTTCCAATTATGTCTAATTGGACACAACTGAATCACATGGCCATCTTTTACTACAAAGGAGGCAGGCAAATATTGTAGTTAGTTGGGTATATTGTTATTACCTCCACCCTTTTAAAATTCTTAATTCTATTAATAATACAAAAGAAGGGAATAAATGTTAGGCAACTAGCAGCCTCTTCTTAGGAGGGATATCAATGATTTAAGTTATGAAATATAATGGAAATGTGATAAATCTTGAAGGAAAACTTCCACAATGTAAAAAATAATGTTATCAATTAACGAAATAAACAAAAATATACAGTGTCAACTAATTCTAGGTTGTGAGAAAAAACTAACTTGTAAGTGAGATAATTTCTTCAACTTTCATTTTCTGGAGTGAACATAGATTATTTCTAATTTGATAAAAAAAAAAAAATACAGGGTCAAGGCGGGGTGTGGTGGCTCATGCCTGTAATCTTAGCACTCTGGAAGGCCAAGGCAGGAGGATGACTTGAGCTTGGGAGTTTGAGACCAACTTGACCAAGAGAGATACCCAGTCTCTGTTAAAAGAAAAAAGAAAAGAAAAAGAAAAGAATAGAGAGTCAAGTATACATTTTATAAGGGGAATGGATTAATAAAATGTAGCATATGTATACCATGGAGTTCTACTCAGCCACAAAAACAATGGTGACCTAGCACCTCTTGCATTATCCTGGATAGAGCCGGAGCCCATTCTACTAGGTAAAGTATCACAAGAATGGAAAAACAAGCACTGCGTGTACTCACTATCAAATTGATTTTAACTGATGAACACTTATGTACACATTTAGTAGTAACATTCAATCTGGTGTCAGGCAGGTGGAGGGGGAGGAGGAGGTGGATATATACACACCTTATGGGTATGGTGTATACCGTCCAGAGTATGGACCTGCTTGAAGCTCTGACTCCAGTGGGGCAAAGGCAATACATGTAACCTAAATATTTTTACTCCTGTAATATGCTGAAATAAAAAAAATAAAAATATATACAAGAGGAAAATAGTATACATGGGTTATGATTTTGTTCCACTACATAAAGTAGATAAATCTAAAATAACAGAAGAATAAAGAAAATGAGATTTTATTTCATTTTAATATAAATAAAATCTAGATTGTTCAGAGGTTGAATTGGAGTATCCTGATGTCAAGAAATAGGTTCCTTCCACTTTGTTGTTCTGCTTATCTTCATATATTACCTCTTGGTCCAAAAAGGCTTCCCAAGCTCCAGCCATTTTGACATTCTAGTTGACAGAAAAAAGAAATGACAAAGGAAGTAAATGGCCTCATTTTTTGTTGTTGTTTTTAGAAGTTTTCTATAAATCCTATACTACTCTTCTATTTACACTTCCCCAGACACATTTAATTATACAATCATATTTATTTGCAAAGCAAACTGCAAAAGCAGTCTCTCAGATGTATGTATTACCCTTCTGAATAAAATCAGAGAGTACAGATGTGGTTTGGCAACCACTTGTGTCTGTCACAATTAAAAAGGGAACATAATATTTTAAATCACCAGAAGAAGCTAAACTAACAATCTAATACAGAGGAAAACAAAAAGCAATATAAAATAAAATATATTGAAAGAAAGCATAAATGGAAAACTCAACTACTTAAAGAATATATCGTAACTCACAGGTTGAGCAAGGAAAAAAAATCCAAGTTGTGCGTGTATAAAAAAATATACAAAACAACCTAACCCCAAAAAGATGGAAAAAAATTATACTAAGAAAATGTAGCTGAAAGAAACCTCAAATAATAATTTTAATATATGAAACTGTTGCATTAAGGGTAAATGCATAAGTGAGACAAAGCAAGGCATTTTAAAACAAAAATATTTGTATTAAAATAAAGATATTTGAATTCTCATAATGTATACAATAGATATATTAATGGAATATTTAAATAAAAAACTATGTTAAATGCAAGGTAAATCCATAGAAATATTATGGGAAAGAGAAATATTAACTTATCTCTGACAGAAAAGAGGATGAGTAACCAAAATATAAAAATTGTGAAAGAAAAATTAAAAAGTATTGTCTATTATCAGCCTATATGTACTGATAAGAAAATTAACTTTTTCCCAGGTATTTTGAAAAATTTGAGAATTTGACCTGATATTTTATCACAAA
Source organism: Microcebus murinus (assembly GCF_040939455.1). Classification (NCBI taxonomy): domain Eukaryota; kingdom Metazoa; phylum Chordata; class Mammalia; order Primates; family Cheirogaleidae; genus Microcebus; species Microcebus murinus. The sequence continues at coordinate 48,355,934 of NC_134120.1, forward strand.
CAATATATAGACAAGCTCTATAAATTATAAATTAGAATAGTACATGATATGTTCTCTGAAAACAGAACAATAAATTAGAAATTAACAAAAGGGAGTAAAAGGATAAAGAATTAAAAAATATAATTACTTTAGAAGGGATTAAACTTTATTATTAAAAAATTGGGTAAAATAGAAAATCAAAATAGAAATTACATGGTAATTTAACAATACAGGTTAAAAAAAAAAAGTCATATTAAAACCTAGAGAAGTTCTACTTCTAGTGGTAAATAAGATTCTCCTGGAAAGATCTTCCTCCATATAACAGCTATAAATTCTGGACATTATATATAAAACAAAAACATACCTGATGACACAGCACTAAAGATTCTGGTGTGGTGTACACAAATACAGGAGAGTTGCATGTTGTGCATTCACAATTCTGCTTTGTTTTATTTTTTAATCTAAGGCTAAAAACAATCAGCATAGCATGCAGGCACTGGTGGAAAAACACAGTCATAGTCATATTTCCTTGGGGTTCCAGAAAAATATTTACAGAAAAACACAGGCACTGGAAAAAAGAATAATCTCAATAGGGTCTGAAGGGGGTCATAAATTCCTTCTACCTATGTCTATGGCCGATCCCAGACCAACAATGTCTAGAGGAAACTGAAAGCTGCCCAGCTAATGACAGAACAGAACTCACGTCAGAGCTACTGCTCAAGAAGTAGAGTTTCCACTTAAAATCTAAGCAATAAAATTACCTGATAAAATAAAAGAAATAGTATATATCACAGAAAAATAACAGAATTCAGAGCCTTCACAACTTACTTGTTAACATGCCAATATACAATTGAAAATTATGGAACAGCTGATAAATCAATAAAATGATATACACTCTTAAAAAAAATGCAAATTAAACTGAGACCAACTCTGAAATGAACCATATGTTAGAATTCGCAAAACAAAATTTTGAAGCAACTATTGTAACCATTCTCAGACACGCAAAAAATTGGCTTTTGATGAATCAAAAGATAGGCAATATCTTCTGTGAAAGATAAATGATTTTTAAGGCTTTAGAAATGAAACTTTGGAAATTAAAATACAATATTTGAAATAAAATTTTCACTGGATCAACTTAACAGCAATTACAGATGACAGAGGAAAGAGTGGGTTAATCTGAAGACAGATTAACAGAAATCATTTGATGACAAAGAACAGAGAGAAAAATGAACAGAGCCTGGGGCCCATTATAGGTAATATTAAAGCATCTAACATACAATTAATTGGAGTTCCATAATAAGAGAAAAGATGGAATGGACCAAAAACATATATTTGAAAAAATAATGGCCAAAAATTTACCAATTTTGACAAATATATATTTATAAATTGACAATCTCAATGAACACCATGCAAGATAAATATGTAGAAGACCATGCTGAGATTCACTGTCCTCAAACTGATAAAAGCCCAGACCAAACAGCAAATGACAAATGAGGAATTACGTAAGATCACTTCAAAATTTCCTTCTAGAAGGAGTGGTCAGAGGCCATAATTTGACCAATATTTCTCCTTCCTAATTTTGTCTTAGCAGATTTTTCTCTTCTTTTTTTTTCTTTCTATTTATTTTTTTTCTTATTTTTTAATACCAAGTTGAAATAAAAAACATTGTGGATAAGAATGTATATGACTTACTAAATTAGAAATTTTGCATGCTGAAATAGAAGCACAACAAAAATAATTATACTCTAATAGATTTTTTTAAAGTGGTCATCCCCAAGAGTTCAATGAAATACCTAAGTTATTGCATAGGAATTTTTAAAAGAAAATCTCTTCATCTCTTCCAATTAAGGAGATATGTCAGAGGTAGAATGGTAGATCTAAGAAAAATGTCAGTAGTCTCACAGTTATCATTTCATTTCCCAGGTCATTATCACAAATCTCCTGCATATTAGACTTTATAATGTCTCTCTGAGGTGGAAAATCCAACTGTCTTTATTTAGTCATGATAGAAATGGCAAAATTGATCTTTGCTCCAGTAAATTATAACAAAATCTATTCCTTTATACATTGCAGAGCCTGCTTTATAGAAACCTCTACTGGAAATTTAAATGTCCCTAGTCATACATAATTGCTTTCTCTCAATATTTTTCTAAGGTAAAAATGAATATGTGTAAATCGCAATGGCATCTGTAAAAAATGTCTCCTACTCATTTCTATAAAAGATCATGCCTAAGTAGCTTCTACCTCAGAGACCAAGACAAACTCAAGTAGCTCACTTTAACTTAAAAATCACACGACGTGTGAATTTGGAGAGGATTTATTTATTTATTACAAAGGGTTAAATCCTTCATGGTGACCATCCTTACAGGCTGGGAAGCATAAACTCAGGCAGAGCCCAGAAACAGGCACCTTGTCCTTCTTTGTCCTTTATAGATGTTGCTTTTATTTTCTAGCCATACCTGTAGTCTGATATTTCTTCTACATCTATTTCCACAACTTTTGATCAAAAAACAATCCATGAGCTAAACCCAAGGAAACTGCTGACTACATCTGCCTGTCATCATTGATAGTTTTATGTCTATTGAATTCTACAAAAGCAACAAGTAATTTGTTAAAATTCCTGGGTTGGTATTAAGTCAAGAAAATATGAACTGCTTCTTAAAATTTCATCTTTCCCTGAGTTCTTGACTCCAAGATGTCTACGAAAGCTGCTCAGGCAGAATGTGCAGTCAGTGAAATTTGTCCCCTCACCCCAGTTCTGTTTCTCTTACTTGGTGCCTCCTGGCCTCTCTAATGACTCCCAAACTCCCATGGTTCACATTTCTGACTATGTACTGAGTGTTTTCAAAATCTTTGGTTTTGGCTTGTTTTTCCTTCCTTCCTTCCTTCCTTCCTTCCTTCCTTCCTTCCTTCCTTCCTTCCTTCCTTCCTTCCTTCCTTCCTTCCTTCCTTCCTTCCTTCCTTCCTTCCTTCCTTCTTTCCTTCCTCCCTCCCCCTTCCTTCCTTTCTTCCTTCCTTCCCTCTCTTTCTTTCTCTTCAATTTCTTTCTTTTAAAGTCAGTGAGTCTTGTGTATAGTTCTCTTAACACTGGCCCAGGTGTAACTTCATCTATCTCCATCTTCATCAAAGCAAAAGACACTTGGTTCTCATAAATCTTTTATTATTATTATTATTATTTATTTTTTCAGTATATTATGGGGATACAAATGTTAAGTACGTATCTTGCCCTTGCCCTCTCTCCTCCCTCAAGTCAGAGCTTCAAGCGTGTCCATCCCCCAGTTGGTGTGCATTGCACTCATTATGTATGTGTGTACCCATCCCCTCGCCCCAACCTGCCCAACACCCGATAAATGTTATTCCTATATGTCCACTTAGGTGTTGATCAGTTAATACCAATTTGCTGGTGATTCCGTGTGGTGCTTATTTTTCCATTCTTGGGATACTTCACTTAGTAGAATGTGTTCCATCTCTATACAAGAAAATACAAGAGATGCTATATCACCGTTGTTTCGTATAGATGAATAGTACTCCATGGTATACATATACCACATTTTATTAATCTACTCATGTATTGATGGGCACTTTGGTTGTTTCCACATCTTTGCAATTGTGAATTGTGCTGCTATAAACATTCAAGTGCAAGTGTCTTTTTCATAGAGTGACTGTTTTTCTTTTTGGTAGATGCCCAATAATGGGATTGCTGGATCAAATGGTAGATCCACTTGTATCGCTTTTTAGGCTTGTGGTGTTTGAATTCAGAGAAGACATCTGCATCTTTGGTTAATTTTTCAACATACTCCTGGAGCTCAATGTTCACATTAAAAAGAATATATGTATTATATCTTCTTTTCTTGAAGCCACAGGAGTATCTTGCACAGGAGTTAGATCTATGTCATTCAGAACCTTTACACAAATTGTAATATAGAGATCAATACACTGTCTACCATCTTTCAGATCAATTTTTCTCAATTCTGATAGTGAGTAACGTCATTCCTGGTTCTAATGGCAGCCTGGGTAAATAAAGCACAGGGAGCACTGGAAGTAAAAGAATCAGGAGGCTCTGCTCTAGCACCACTCTGTCTTTCATGTTCTTCAAATCCCAAATGCTCATCTTCACCAGGTGCTAAAATCATTCTTAATAGGAGAAGCTGAACATCGAATGGAAATTCTTTATCATATATAAGAATATTCTTTAGGATTGGCTCTAGATTCTATAGGTCCTCCAGTAAGTTCTTGGGACTCTTTGGTGTAAAATTGCATTTTTTTTTTTTGTAATTTCAAGCATGTTGCAATTTTGCCTATGGTTTTCTTTCTTTCGTCTGTGAACTCAGAATTATTATGTGGTGCTTGGGCCTCTTTCTATAGATGTCTTGGTAATAATATCTGATACTTATCGATTGCCTCCATCAGCTGTCCCCAAGAGTCAAAGTCAGTGCCTCTCCTAAAACTGGCACCCCAGTGCTATAGTAGACTCTGGGTCACCTCTAACACGGCCAGTCCCCACCCTGTCCCCTCCAACCCTCACCCAGCAAGGTCAGGTTCAAGGGTACCATCTCCATCCCCCCCCCCCAGCCTGGCCCTGGTATTGGCAGGGCCACCCAAGCCCATTTGCTGCCACCTTCTTCTCTTTCATTCTTTCCCTAGCATTTCACCTCAGGACCAAGGATCATCCCACCCCTGCCTGCCACAGCCAGCACGTGCAAGCAACACTGCCAGGCTGTGGGGCAGGGAGCCTGAGAACAGGTCTGCCCAACCCAGGCAGCCCCATAGTGCCTGAGCATGCTGTCCAGGGTCCTGGAGACCTCTTAGCTCAGTGCTTCATTATTCCCATCTATGCGTTCCTACTAGGCACCTGAGGTTAGGTCCACCCAACCTGCTGCTATACCCACAGCTGGCACCCGCACACACATGCCACCTGTAGGCCTTGGGGACTGGCCCACCCACCCCATCAGAGCCACCACAAACACCATCATGGACCACTTGGAAGCCCCACCTGGTGGTAAGTTCCACCACTGCTACTGCCATCACCTATACCATCCCTGCTTCCCAGGGGCCTAAGAACTTACCAACCTGCCCAACCTACCATCTCCACTACCAGCACCTGAACAAGCCACCTGGAGGCCCACCTGAACCCACTAACACTGGTGCCAGTGTACACTGGCCAACAACAGGCATGCTAGGCCCACTGCTGCCCCCACTGGGTCCTAGGACAGGCTTACCTGGCATGCCCATCCCCAGCAAAACCACACTTATCATGGTAACAGGAGCTGGGGCCTGAAAGACAACAATACCAAACTCTGCACTGGTCCTACTAAATAAAGTTCGATGTTGCAACTTTCCACAGAACAGGAAGTATAATTGTATATGTTCAGTAGCATTGGAGAATGAAGAAAAGTGACTAAATAAATTCATGATAAAAGGCCCAAATTTAAGTTTTTCTCTGAGAAAAAAATTAGATTAGTGTTTATTTTCAGTGTTATCTACAGATGTTAAATGCAAGAAAACTATCTTGAAATAAAAAGGATGGGAAGAGAACCAACTAACTGAGCAAATGCTGAGCTTTGTTTTACAAATACCTGAAAAGTTGTTGAGTTTTTCTATAAGAGCGTGTATGCTTTAAAATGTGGAGCCTGATTAGCAAGCAATAAAACTATCTTGCCAAGTGGTTTTAAAGGTCTAGCTCATTAGTACTTTCAGAAGAATCTGCATCAAGCTAGAAGACAGTGCTTTTTTAAATAAATTACACATGATCTTATCATTTTGAGTTTTATAGTTTTAATTGAATGTTTGCACCACTTATAATGTCACAGTGTTTAAGATTTAACCTAACAATTGTCATCTGAAACTTCTCACATTATCCTATAAGTCTTTTTAACAAGGTTCAAATGTGTGTGTGTGTGCGCGTGCGCATGTTTTCCCTAGAACTTTCTTTTAAAAAGTTACAATAGGAAACTATTTTCTGGTTTTAATTTTTCTGCAGTGATATTAATTATTTATTCCACACTTTTTGAGCACCAGATACATGCTAAACATCATATTTGTCACTGCTGTACCAGGATAAATATGTCACAATCTTGCACTGATGAAATTTACAAACCAATGAGGGATACAGATATACAAATAAATAATAGTTAATAACTTTTCCTAGATTGATCTAAATAGCTATTAAATCCATTTTTATTAAGGAATTTTAGTTTTTAGAGCCAAACATGTCCTTAAAACATATTAAGTCTCACTTCTTCATCTTTTAAATAAGGAAAATGAGGCTGAAGCAGATCATTATTTGTCCAAGTGTCCTTATAACCCCAGAATTAGAAATAAATCTCCAACTTCACATCTAAAGCTCTTTCTGTTGGTGAAAAAATCAGAGATACACTATTTGTGATAGATCACTAAACCTTAAAATATCTTTGGTAAGTAGCAAAGGTATCTCTTGAGAATTATTTTCTTCTGTTATATAAAATATAATTTTAAATAAACATGAAAAAATTCATATTATTATAGAATTTGGATTTTTCAATAGAATTTTATTTTGCTAATTATCATATCTTATATTTACCAATTCACTAAGACAATTTTAATATATACTCTATAGATTTTAACTTAATTATATATATTTATACTTAATTATTATGTAGTGAAACTCAAATGTGCTTACATTTATATCAAGAATCAAAAAAATATTAACCTAAGGCAAAGAAGTTAAAGATATGTTACTTGCCTAAAATATCAGAGCTTTAAAAACAGGCTAATATCGTATTACATACACCTTTTGTCCATTCTATATGTTAAATACTACTACTAAATAATAGTTCTTTTGTCTCTATGGTCCTTACAAACAGAACTTGCATATCAATAGTTTTCTTATTTTTGTTTTCAACTATAGCTATTAAAAGGAACAAAATGCATCTCTGTATCACCAAAAGAGATGGCAAGAGACAAAACATACTTGATCCATATAAAATGACACCAGTCTAGACCCTACAGACTTCCAGAGCTCTACATCTGAGTAATCCAACTGATTATATACTTTTAATAAAGAAAATATCTAGAAGATTGGTACCCTACTTTTCAAATCACTGTCTATTTGAAACATTTATATCTAGCTCCAAAGAAAGCTCTAACAAAGGATACCTGAAGTTAGCTTCCCAAGTGGTAGTAGAATTATTCTTTTAGTTGCAAAGTATAGTCCAGCACCAATTATAGGGAAAATTATTTCCAGCATAAAAAATATATGCCCATCAGAGGAGTAAATATTTGGAACTAACATTGTTTCCTCTGTCTCCTGAACTGAATGTCACACTTAAAACAATATGAAAGCCATGATTCACATGGCATTTCCTAGGGCTGGACAGCAAGCCGGACGACCTTGACCGTCAGGAACTCACCGATTCCATAGGAAATACTCTCTGCTATAATTGATAATAATATCACAAATGGAAGGCTTGAAAATTCTACATTCTTTACTCAGTCAGGAATTACTGTGTACCCATCTAAGTGCCAGGCACATTTTATTTATAGTGTATGCAGACACTGTTTGCTTGATTTTGAATATAAGGAAATTGAGATTAAGCCCAGAATGGTTAAATGAATTGCTTAAGGATAAAGAAAGTAAATGACAAAAAGAAATTCTTTCAAACTCTGAAATTTAATGTCTTTCCTTATGTTTGTTTGCCCGGGCAATTTAAGGTAATAAGACATTTCTTTGTTGTATGAGTCTTAATCAGTCCTAAACCTGCCTCTGCCACCATCCAGCTGGGTGACATTAAGGCTGATTATTTAACCTTTCTGGGCCTTAGTTTGCACATTTACTCTGAGTCAATATAGCCAGCTCTCAGAAAAAAGTCAATTTATAAGAAATTATAAGAAGGCAGGGTTTTAATTAACAAAATATAAATCACCCCAAATCCATAAATATTTTCATCAGGTTCATAGAATATACCATTATTTTCAGATTATTATTTTATGAACCATTTTCAAAGGATATGTTACCTACTTAAAAAGGAAGAGCTTTAAAAACAGGCTAATATCATATTATGTATACCTTTTGTCCACTCTATACGTTAAATGTTACTAGTAAATAATAGTTCTTTTGTTTCTCTGGTCGTTATGAACAGAACTATGACCAAGTCACTTTCTTTGCTATGATACAAACTCCTTGATGAGTAGCCGCACTGTATGGAATACCATGATGATGGCTAGGGTATTCTGTGAATACATGGGTGGTGGTGCTAGCAGGGAAGGCAAATACAAATGCAGAATTCATGTCTACCCCAGTTGGGATGAGCCTGCCTCCTCTGTAACGGAAAAGGTCAACATAATCAACCACCTGGCTGATCCTGTGGGGAACTGTGCCATCTTAGGGCTCAATATTAGTATTCACTGTTGGCAGATTAGACACTCAGCAATAGCAGCAGCAGCAGACAAAGTAAGAGGAAGTCACATTGTAGATTTCATGTATAGACCTCATTGCTGCCACCATGGCCACTTTGTTCATGGACCCATTGTGCAACTAGGGTGGCTGGTGAAAGAGGCTAACTGACATCCTCTGAGTCATTTTGTCCTTGTAATTATTAGCAGCACCCTTAATAAGATGCTCTTTTGTGGTAATTCATGAGACCCATATATCTTCACAGTCCGTGCCAACTGCCAAGCAATCCAGCTACATGTCTCTCCCCCAGACTTCCTTTTCACCCATCATAGAGTCCTGTTTCTTCCAAGCCCCTGACCATCCAACCAGACTGGCAACAACTGCCCTCAGATTGTAGATATACAGTTCACCCTTGAGCAACATGAGGGTTAGGAGGCAATGATTCCTGTGCAGTTGAAAATCCACATATAACTTTGACTCTCCAAAAACTTAAATTGCCAATAGCCTTCTGTTGACTGGAAGCCTTACTGGTAATATAATCAGTTGATCAACACATATTTTGCATGTTACATGTATTACATACTGTATTCTTACAATAAAGTAAGCTAGAGAAAAGAAAATGCTGTTAAGAAAATCATTAGAAAATATATTTACTATTCATTAATTAGAAGTGGATCATCATATAGGCCTTCATCCTTGTCTTGACATTAAGCAGGCTGAGGAGGAAGAGGAACATGAAGGGTGTTCTTGCTGTCTCAGAGGTGACAGAGGTGGAATAAAATTCATGCGTAAGTGGACCTACACAGTTCAAATCTGTTTTGTTCAAGGTCAACTGTATACTTCTGGCAACTTACTGCAGACAAGGTAAACAATTAAACTGTGGCCATGGGGAAAATTTTCCTTTACTCCTTTCCTTCAGGATCACAACAGAGTGGGGCTGTAATGCTGTAGCCATCCACTTTCAGTTGGTACCAGCAGTTCTTGCAGACCTACCCATCTGTAACTAAGCCTGAGTGTTTTCTTCCTTAGTCAACTGGTCATAAGATACTTCTCAAGATGGATTGACAGAGAGGAGGCAAAGTAGCATGTGTTGGTGATGAAGGAGTCTGAGTCACCCACTCATAACTTATTTGAACATTTCATACCTGCCTAATTCCAATGCCTTTTATAGTCTTTCCACTTAGTGATAAATTATTAATGCTTATACCCACGTGTATGGCTTGCTAATATGATATACAGTTCATGATGGGAAACTTAGGCTGCATAATCAACTGGCATTGCATAGTTAAATACTCACTCCCTAGAAAGGGTCAAGTAGCTTGTGGGGAACTGTGCCATCTTAGGGCTCAATATTAGTATTCCTTGTTGGCAGATTAGACACTCAGCAGTAGCAGCAGCCAAATCTGATAAGCAAATATAGCCTGACAGCAAATATAGCACAAGGCACAGTAGCAAACATAAGGAATTTAAAACAATGATATTAAGTATGTTTAATTATTTAAAGGAATAAACATAATAAGAAAATAAAAGAAAAATATAAAAAAATAAACCAAACAGAATTTCCAAAGCTAAAAATATAGTATCTATGGTGAAAAATTCACTAAAGAAGCCTAGCTGAAATTTAGATATGGCAGAAGAAATGACTGGTGAACTAAGGACATCATAATAGAAATGATCTAAATTGAAGCATTCAAAGAAATAAAACTTTAAAAAAAACACAAAGGAAAAACTCATGAAAATGAAAATGTGGCCAATATCAAGCAATCTAAAATCTGTTTAACTGGTGACTTACAAAAGAAGAAGGGTAGACAAAACATATTATTAAAAAGAATTGACAAAATACTTCAAACATAAACCTAAATTACATGAATCTGAACAAACCCAAAGCAAGAAAAAAAAAAAACTCATATCAAGGGTAGAACATAATTAAAATGCTTAAACAATAACAACAACAAAACAGTGATAAACAAGCCGGGCGCGGTGGCTCACGCCTGTAATCCTAGCTCTCTGGGAGGCTGAGGCGGGCAGATTGCTCGAGGTCAGGAGTTCGAAACCAGCCTGAGCAAGAGTGAGACCCCGTCTCTACTATAAATAGAAAGAAATTAATTGGCCAACTAATATATATACAAAAAATTAGCCGGGCATGGTGGCGAATGCCTGTAGTCCCAGCTACTTGGGAGGCTGAGGCAACAGGATTGCTTGAGCCAGGAGTTTGAGGTTGCTGTGAGCTAGGCTGACGCCACGGCACTCACTCTAGCCTGGGCAACAAAGCGAGACTCTGTCTCAAAAAAAAAAAAAAAAAAAAAAAAACAGTGATAAACAAAAAAATCTGAAAATTTACCAGAAGGAAAAAGATACATTATAAATATGGGAATGTGTTTAATATAATGATAATAGTAACTTTATAACAGAAATAATTAAATCCTCATAACAATGGAAGAGAGTTTTATAATACTTAAAGAAAAATACTCTCAAGCTGTCAATCTGGTATTCTATATCCAATAAAAATATGCTTTAAAAATAGAAGCCAAGTAAAGCATAAAAATTCAGAGAGACAAAGGTAAGAAAGAGGCTTAAAAAAAAGAATGAGAAATAAATGAAACAAATAAAAAATAACAAGATACTAACTTTAAATTGACCATATTGATAATTACATTAAATGTAAATGTCCTACACACTCCAAAAAGACAGAGACTGTCAAACTGAATTACATAGCATCACCCCGGCATTTGCTATTAATAGGAAACATACTTTAAATATGAAAACACAGATAGGCTACAAGTAAAACTATTAAAGTAAGAGATTTTTAACACTTCTTTTTTCATAATTGATTGAACAAGTAAAGATTGAATGAGTAAAGAGAAAATCAACATGGATAGAGAAGACTTGATTAAAGCTATTAACCAATCTGACCTAATTAAAATAAATAAAGTATTATACCCAGCAATAAGGAAATTCTTCTTTATTTTTCAAATGCATAAGAAATGATCACCAAACCAGATGAAGAATTTGGGGTTACAATTAAATGATGTTTAAAGAAAAAGTGGTTTCTTTAATTAATAATTTTAGAAATACAGAAAGTTTTCAAGTTACTATTATTCAGCAAATTGTTAAGGATCCCAATCAGTATAACAAAGCAAGACAAAGAAATAAACAGAATCTATATTGTGAAATAAAACTTAATTTTGCAATTATATATGTAGAAAATCTTAAGGCATCTACAAAAACATTATTAGAATTAATAAAGTAAACTTAGCAAAGGCCCATGATACAAGGTTAATATACAAAAATTAATTCAGTACTATTAGCAATGAATAATTAGAAAATGAAATACAAGCAGCTTACAATAGTATAAAATAGATAAAATAGTTTGAAAGAAATGCAATAAAAGAGTTCAAGTTATACAAACCATTGCTTAGAAAAATTAAGCATTTCTGTAAAATGTAAAGAGATATGAACATAAATTGAAAGATTCAATTTTTCCCAAATTGATCTAAGGATTCAGTACAATCCCAGTCAAAATATTAACAAACTTTCCAATTAACAAACTAACTCTGAAATTTAAATTGAAATGCAAAGGATATAAAATAGTTAAATCAAATTTTGGAAAGTGGAAAAAAACTGACCCTGATTTCAATATTTATTTTAAAATTATAGTAATCAAGACTATACAGTATTTCTAAAAAATATTAAAGATATAAATCAATAGAACACTATAATGAGAACGGACATAAACTCAGACATATATGGACAATTGATTTATAATAAAGCCAACCATGCCCTTGGGAGTTTGGTCTTTTCAACACATAGTGCTAGAAAAATTGATGATTCACATAGAAAACATAAACATTATGTTGGTCCTTATCTCACATTATGGTCCTTATCTCACACCATACACAAAATTATCTCAGAATGCATCACAGACTTAAATATAAAAGGTAAAATCCAAAACTTTTAAAGGACAACCTAGGTCTAGGAGAAAATCTTTCAATCTTAAGAGTAAGCAAAGATTTCTAACCTAGGTTGTGGGAAGCAAAGACCTTCAAAATGATTGATAAGATTCACTGAATCTAAATCTTTAAAAGTCTATTCCTCAAAAGTACACCAATAAGAAAATGAAAATGCAAGCTAAGATGTGAATGCCCCATATATGCTTGTGTATTATATAATCATTGTATTAACAGAAAACAAACATAGAATAAATAAAATTGCAAAAACAAAAGTTAGTTCTATAAAAAGACTAATAAAATTGACAAATCTTTGGCAAGTCTTGAGGGGGAAGGCAGAGAGAACAAATGAATGCTACTAAGCAATAAAAAGAATATAACTCATATATAAACATGGTAATAACATTAGAGTAGAACTATGTAAATATTTTATAACAATAAAATTGAAAACTTAGATGAAATGGACATCTACATATTTTATTCTTGAAAATAAGTAGATGAAATGGACATCTACATATTTTATTCTTGAAAATATATAACTTCAAAAGTCACTGACATTATTAAAGAAAATACATGAATAATTTCAATTTATACAAATTACCCCAGAATGTAGGAAAAAAAGAGACTTTCCCTATCATTTTTGAACCTAGAATAACCTCAGTACCAAAATCTTTCCCTTAATGTAAAGAAATTAAGAGAAAGAAAAGTTGCCTGCCAACTTCACTCACAAGCATAGAGTAAGAATCCTAAATAACTTTAAACACTTGCAACCAAATCCAACATTATGTGAATAGATAATAAATATTTCTTGACCTAAGAATGTAAGGACATGTCAACATTGGAAAATTTATTACTATGTTTCATTCCATATATTTAAAAGGAAAGATATATTTAAAAAGGAAAGTGATGTGACATTCTTTTATAGTAAGGCTTCCCTTTCATATGTCATATTGTGTATATTTAAGGTAAACACAATGATTTTATGAGATACCTATAGATAGCAAAATGGTTACTATAGTGACACATAGTTACCCTTTTATTGTAGAAGGAACAACTAAAATCTACTCATTTAGCAAAAATCCCAAACACAATATCACTAGCTATAGTGCTCATGTTGTACATTAGACCTAGGGACTTGTTCCTCCTACATATCTTCTATTTTTTATCTTTTGATATAGATATCTCCATTTCCTATCTCCTGCCACATCCCTGATAACCACTGTTTTATTCTCTACCTCTGTACATTGCACTTTTTCTTTTAGATTCCACTTTTAAGTGAAACCAAATATGTAGTATTTTTCTTTCACTGTGTCGATGATTTTACTTAGCATAATGTCCTCCAGGTTCATCCATGTTGTGGTAAATGACAGGATCTCCTTTTTAAAGGCTGAATAATATTCCATTTTATATATTACAGTGGTTTTTTTTTTTAATCTCTTTGAGCACTGATGGGTGCTTAGGTTGTTTCCATAGTAAAACAGGTTTGGAAGAAAATCAGAAGTGAGGAAAAAAATAAGAGTAGAGAAAACACATAATATAAAGATAACTATAAGTGATTTCATTGCAGATCTTAAATTATCATTGTTGCTGACACAGCATGACAGGAGAAGAAGCATGGGAGGGTTAATTGACCCAGTTTGTAGCCAGACGCAAATCCCATGTGTATAGCTTCTCCCAGGGAGCTATCTCATAGGTATCCCACTTCAGCAAATTGTTTGAAGTACAACAAGGTATAAGCACCTGTTTGGAAGTCTCCATTTCTGCTTCAGGAATTCAAATAAAATGTTAGTGTGCATCATTAGTTGTTCTCAAATAGGTGGCCATCAGTAACTCCAACATCACAAGGAAAACCAGGCTCTGAAGAGGACTGCTCTCCATGGAAGTTCACTTCATGATGCATTCCTTAGACTGTAAGTGTAAGTCACTGCCTGGTAGAACCAGAGATAATTCCTTGATAAATCAAGGGATATATCAAGGCAAGATTGGGAACTGGAACCAAACACTGTATTTTGGGATTTGAGGAGAAATTTACATGAAAGTAACAGTGATAGAGATGTCTGCAGAACGGGCTTTAAAACCAAGCAGGTATTTTTCATACAGTTATTCAAGTGAAGCCAAAAGATAGTGATTTAATTATTAATCTAAGTGAAATTGAATTGATGAATTTGGAGTAAATTATTTATGTTTTAACATCCAATTACAGGGTTTTTTTTTAATGGCAGCTATTAGAAATCTCTCTCACCCTGTCCACATTCCAATTCTTGCCACAGTGCTCCCAGTTCACGTGCTCCCTTCCTTCCCTCCCTCCTCAGCCACAGTTGTTTGTCACTCATTCCTAAAACCCTGACTTTCTAACACCTGATCCTCTCTTCCATTGGAAGTCCCCCAAGAAATGTAATTTATTTCTGACCTGCCTGCTTCTTTAAGTGGGATAGTCTGTCTGGAATTTTGGAGAATAAAATCATTAATTTTATACATTTTGTTATTGCTTCCCCTGAAAAACATGTCCAGCCCCCTGGCAAAGCTATTACACAACTCTATTTCAGATGAATAGGCAAGAAGAGGAAGCAATATTGATTTGAGATAGCTGAGGCTTTTCTGACTATGAAACTCCACTTTCTGCTTTGTGTACTGGTTCAGTCCTCCCTCTTACCCCTGCGATGGTGATGTCTGTCTCAGCCCGGCCACGATCACGAAGCTTCTTCTAATAAACTTTGCCATTGAGCTATTGGCAATTACCCTGGGCTCAAAATCATTATTATCAAGATTCAATTTCAATCCAGCTCCTCCCTGTCTATATCATAAATCTAGAGAGAAGGTGGAAGATTCATGCTGTCTTCTTCCTTGTCAGTGTGGTTGGTCCACGAACACGTTTATCACCTCAAAGGTCCAATGGTGTGAGAATATCTCTACTCTCTATGTACTGATGGGAACTAGGAATGCCAGAGATTTAATGTACGGATGGTCACAGTGCTCCTAGCTCTTACCAATGTAGTTACTTTGCAAGTAAACTAGAAGGGGTAATCTCTGACTCTGGGGATTACCTGATTGGTGAAACCTTTTCTCTCCCACTCTCGGTGGTACGATGCATGTAAGGGGAACATCTTCAGGAGTGTGCAAGGCAGTTGGATCACTCAGAGCTCCCCACTTCTGCCCAGGTATCTATGTTTTTTTAATTTCATCATATTATGGAGGTAAAAATGTTTAGGTTATGCGTGTTGTCTTTCCCTCCTCCCCCCCCCAAGTCAGAGCTTCAAACGTGTCCATCCACCAGATAGTGCACATTGCACTCATTATGTATGTATATACATACATACATCCCCTCCTCCCCCCATCTTCCCGACGCCTGACAAATGTTATTCCTATATGTCCACTTAGGTGTTAATCAGTGAAGCCAATTTGCTGGTGAGTACATGTGGTGCTTGTTTTTCCATTCTTGTGACACTTCACTTAGTAGAAAGGGTTCCAGCTCTATCCAGGAAAATACAAGTGGTGCCATATCACTGTTGTTTCCGATAGCTGAATACTGCCCAGGTATCTTGCTTGAATCAGACCTCCACTTGTTGATCCATTATTCCTCAGTCTTACCTAGCTTTGCCAACAGTGACTGGGTTTTTGATGAATTTTGGCTTTGTTTAGTAACTCATGACTATAACAAGAGACTACAATTGAGTATTTGTGTTCTAAAAAGTCACCACAAGTGCTGAATTAGCAAATACTATAGCATTGGTCCTACGGAAAATACAGGCTTAGGATCCTACTAGCTTCTGGTCACACCATTTTTGTAAATCAATCAATATATAAACATATGTGTTTCTGTTTAATGGCATCACATTTAATGTGTATTTTTGATTCATTAACAGTGAACTCACAAACAACAGCACTATATCTCATTTCTTGCCTGAATGAAACTCCTCGAGCAGAAATATTGTCTCCATGAGGGACATCATAGTCTTCTTGCACTTATAATACTAAGCAGCACTTAATCGCTGTGCTTGGGAGCCAGTTTAACAGCAAAATTGCCAGCAAAAAGCACAAAAATGTGAAAAACATAGCACTAAATAGACCGTGAAAAGGACACTTATTTATAGCATGAGAACTGAAACAAGAAAGCAAAATGTTGACTTGTTCAACCTGCTCTGGGAAGACATGCTTCAGGCACGTAAAATTTTTGGTCACTTTGCATGTCCACAAATAGCAGTGAAAGTGTCACAGGATTGATTTTGTAGTTATAAAATCGAGCAACTAGATGAATTTGCAAATATGGAATCTGTGAATAATGATAATTGACTGTATGTATTAATTGTCTACGAGATTTGGCCTGCAGATATTCCTTGCTGGTTCTAATAAGGATTTATCTGTAGCATGCTAAAATAGATGGCATTCTTGAAATATAAAGGAAAGCTTCTTCTAATAAACTTTGCAGTTGAGCTATTTGCAGTTGCCATGGGAGCAAGCTCATTATTATCAAGACTCAATTTCAATATAGCTCCTCCCTGTCTATAATATGTCTAGAGAGAAATCTACCTTCTAGAGAGATGATAATTTAAAACATCTACATTTCAGCTAAAATCTAGAATATCTTGCAAAACTTAGACCCTAGCTTCAATATGGCAGCAATAATCCGCAAAACCCAAGTAGTGGCTGAACTACTTAGAGGGGCCCTGTGCTTTACAGTTTTATGTCTTAAAGCACCTGCCTGCTGCATACATTTATTTTAACCAATGTTGGCTTTGAGTTGGAGACTACTGCTTTAAAGCCGTCTGCCAGAGTCTTGTTTCACTCCAGTAGCAAACAGCCCATACCAATAATTTCCAATCCTGCTTCCTTTAGCATCTCCCAGAACTTGACAAGTCCCTGGTGATTCAGGGACTTGATGATTGAGTGAACAAAACTCCCAATTAGACTACTGACCTTTTCTCTCTGAGAGAGACATAATTTCCTAGGAAATTTTAAGTCTAAGAATACTGGTTTAAAAAACACTTTCCAGTTTACAACTTCATAAAGAAGTTTCTTGGAGAGGGGCAAGATGTCTGACCAGAGACACCATCTGCCAGAGCATCTCAGTAAAAAGGGGGAAGTTTTAGATGAAAAAAAAAAAAATGAACAAACAGAAGCAGATTGGATGTGGGTCTGAAGGAAGGGTGTTAGAACCTTTGGGAGACTCCATGGAAAGAAGCTGCAGAGTAGAACAAGAAGGAGCAAGGAACCGGCAGAAATCAACCCCCAAAGGCTTGGAGTCCAGCAAGAAGGGTAGGTGGAGGGGTTTGTTTGTCCCCCCACTTGCATCTCTGGCAGTCAGTGGGTTCCCGAGCTGCTAGACAGACTTTCTGCCCACATGAGCCCAGAGGCTGCTGTTGCCAGTGAGCTGGGACCTTCTTGTTGACAGAGCTTCAGGCTCCCAGACCCCCTGGGGTTCTGTCTACACAGACCCACAGACCTGAGCCAGGACAGCAGGCACCATATTGCTTCTCTACCCACCATGCGCCTTTGTCTCCCCAGGGAGCTTCAAGTCCTCTGATTTCATCCTGCTCCTTCCCACATAGACATTTCCCAACTCCAGCCCACACTGCAGGAGCCACAGGGGTCCAGTGGGCCCCAGGTGACCTGCGTGATTCCAGAACCTGGACATTCTGGGCAGACTGCCTCCTGGAGAGAGGGTCGGAGACAACCAAAGTGCTAACATTGCTCCGTGCAGGCTCTTTCCCCACCCTTCGCCTTCCCCACCCGTGGCTGAGCCACCACACTGAGGCTTCTACAAAGAGTGGGATTCAGGCCTTTCCTCTTGGGGTCCTGAGGTGGACTGAGGGGTGCTCGATCTGTGAGCTCCCTGCTTGCTGGCCCTCCTTGGAGCTGCTTGCCGGGCAGCTCCCTCAGAGCAGGGCATGCCTGGAGGCAGAGGGACATCAATCCTGCTCAGGCACCCCTGGGTGACTTGGGACCAGTGTGCTTCTCCCTGGAATGGCCAGGGATTGATCTCCTTGGTCTTAGGAGGTGAAGGAGCAGTATGGGCAGATCTGGGGGTGAGTGCAGTGAGGGTCCTAGCTGCAGCCTGCTCACCGGGCACCCCTTGCTCCACGGGAGGGCTACACTCTCAGAGCAGGTCAGGATCCCGGCAGGGTACCTCCTGCCCTGCAGCACAGTCATAGGGGAGCTCAGCGGGCTTGGGGTCCTGCCTACCAGCAGACACTGGGAGTAGACTGTGCAGTAAAGGATCAGGGAGAGGAGTGAGGGCCACTCCAGACTCCCAGATTGTGAATCTCTGACAGGCTCTGCCTCCACAAGCAGACTTTCTGGTTGGATGGGGCCACTTCATCCCCTCCCTGGTGGTTTTGGGCAGAAGCCTGGAACAAGCCTTTGACCCCTGCCAAAACAGCTACCTTGCAAGCTTTTATAGGCCCTGAGGGCAAGCTCACCCAACCCAGCCCCAGCCAGCTGCACTCCCCCACCCACCTCTGCTGTGGCAGAGAATAAGGACTCACTTGAAGTTCCAGGGCCCCACTCACCCCTGGGGCAATCAGTGCTTTTCCTGAGGAAGTAGAACTGGTCACAGGACCCAAAAACAACATTGCAGCTTGTTCTTTCCTGCAAGCACCACCTACTGACAGGGAGGTCAATTCACACACCCTTTACAGCATTTGCTGACTCAATTTTACAGGATGTGGGGATGTGGGGATCCAAGGAGTGGCCATTTGGGGACACCTACCCCTCCCCATAGAAAAACCGTGTTACTGGATAAGAGTGGAAAAATTAAATTTAAAACATGTAATGTGGTTGAATATTTTTCCTAATATATTAGAAATTATTTTAATGCAAGACTGTATCCCTCATATCCTTAGGAAGAAGCTTATGGCAGGTACTCAATATATATTGACATTGAACGTCCATTTGTACCAGGCTATCATCAATGTACCACTTGTATGAGCTTGGCATAGAAATGTTCAGCATCGATATGTTGCTTCAATTTATTAGGCAATGACAGAATATTTACACTAAGCGGTCTTAACTGGAAGACTTCGATTGAAGAGGCTTCAAACTTTTGCTTCCCAGACGGATAATCTTTATGATTGACAGGATCTTATTTTTAGATCATGAAAA
This sequence comes from Microcebus murinus, assembly GCF_040939455.1. Classification (NCBI taxonomy): domain Eukaryota; kingdom Metazoa; phylum Chordata; class Mammalia; order Primates; family Cheirogaleidae; genus Microcebus; species Microcebus murinus. The sequence goes on from NC_134120.1 coordinate 48,375,329, forward strand.
AGTATCTAGGCAGTTGCTTTACTAGTTATTAATGGCAGCTGTCAGGCTCTCAACTATTGACTAAAGATAAGTCAGACTGGCCATAAAAATCATTTGAGTTCTGAATGCAAACGTAAAAGAAAAGGTCCTATAATTGTTTATAGGCTCACCAAAGGGAGTCTGCTAATTAAATGTTGGAGTATTTACCTGAAACAGCCATCATAGGAAACTAATAAACTTGATCAAAGGATGCAAACAAGTTATCACCTGGTCTGTCGGTCAATAATACTGGAAAGAAGCAATTTCCATCACTGTAGGGACCCACAAGTTAATTCAGAAGCCACCAGATTTTAATTAGCTTCAAAGCCTACACACTGGGTGGTAAACTTTAGCCATCCACCTTTTTATCATATGAAAGTCATTTTTTAAATGCAAAGTTTGGTGTAAAATTGTGCATGTTTCTGTATATCATTCTATCAAGAACAGGAAGGACAAAAAAGAAGAGAAAAAAGAAACAGAAAGATGGTCTTTTTGGTTAGTGCTATAACATACTCAATAAAGAGCAAAAGAAACTGGCTGAACAATGAGTGATTTAACCAAAATCTCATTGTATACTGTACATGTAATCGCCACATCAGAAAATACTGAACATGACAGTCTGAGAACACACTGAGCAAGGCTATACATGACATATGCTGGCTATAATATCTGTACATCATGCATGCTAGCTATGATGTATTATTGGCTCTAAAATGTATGGCTGTTTCCATAAAAATATATTAAGTTTTAGGATAAGAAACTATAAAATTATATTCAAGACAAGCATAGTCTTGAATGGGTGTGATTACTTTAAAATGAAATGATGTAAGATGACTTATACCTAACTGTTATTAATATATTTTGAAGGAGAGTAATTTGATTGTATTATTATAGGGAGAAAAGACAAAAGCAGACATCTAGCAGTGCAATTGGGAAGAAAATCCCAGAAGCTATGATATCCGTCTTGGGATGTTTTAGCCAAAGCAAGCTAAGAAATTGATTCCTGACTAAATTTTTATCCCAGGTATCCAAAAAGTATCAATAGGAGTCTCTACAAAACAATCACAAAATCGTGAAGATTCCTTCATGTTAGATTGAGTTCCTGTTTTCAGAAAGATTGTTTTCATATAGGAGTTTTAAGTAAGAAGATTAAGATACTTTTGAAACTTTTAAATATTAACAGTATTTAGAATTTGAATTAAGGGGTAAGAATTACATCAGCGTCTTCCTTCCCCTCTCTCTCTCTCTCTCTCTCTCTCTCTCTTTCTTTCTTTCTTTCTTTCTTTCTTCCCCTTTTTAATTTCTAAACTGTTTTATTAAGGTATAGTTTACACATACTGCACTGTACTTATTTAAAGTGCACAATTTGCTAGGGTATAGCATATGAACACACAAGTAAACTCATCACCACAATCAAGATAATGAGTACATCTACCACCATCAAAAGTTTCTTCTTGGCCCTCTGTGATTCCTCCTACCCTCCTTTATTTACCCTCTTCTCAGAACCAGGCAACCACTGATGTGCTTTCCAACACTATAGCTTGTAATTTTAAGAGTTTTATATAAATGGCATCAGCTGTTATTATTATGTATTCTTTTCATCTGTTTCCCTTCATTCGCCAGAATTATTTTGAGATTCATCCATGTTGTTGCCATATCAGTAATTCATTTCTTTTTATTATTGAATAATATTCCATTGTGCAGATATAGCACAATTTGGTTAGCTAATCACCTGCTGGTGGGCAGTTGGGTTGTGTCTAGTCTTTAGTTATTATAAATAAAGCTACCACGAACATTCTTGTACATGATATGATACTTTGGAGTAAATATGCAGGATTGTAATGACCGAATTATATGTCAAAAATTTTAAGGAACTGCCAAACTCTTTTCCAAAGTGGCTGTACCATTTTACATTCCTATGAGGAGTTTATGAGGGTTCCAATTGCTCCACATTCTTACTGACACTTGATATAATCAACCTTTTAAATTTTAGCCATTTTAGTAATTAAATTTTAAATTTAATAAGTATTAAAATATAGTGATATTTCACTGTTGTTTCAGTTTGCATTTCCATAAAGGCTAATGATGTACTTTTGTGCTAATTTCCCATTCATATATTATCTTTTGAGAATGACTGTTCAAACTTTTTGCTCAATATTTGGTTGTTATCTTATTATTATGTTTTGAGAGTTATTTATAATTCAGGATACAAGCCCTTTATCAGATATAAGTTTTGTAAATATTTTCTTCCAGTCAATCTTTCAAAGAGCAGATGCTTTTAATTTTGATGAAGTCCAATTTTCATTATACATATACACAGTTGAAATAATAAACAAATATTTATATTCTTTTATTGGTAGTATTTTACTTGTAGTATTTCCAAATATTTTTTTCTTCTAACTGAAATATATAGTTAAACTCTTCCACTTATCAAACGTGTTGACAGCTCATAGATCAGCCACTCATCTAAGTTGTTGGGGAACCTACATTCTAGTGATGGAAGATAGACAATAAGCAAATAAATACATGAGAACACATAGGAAGTGATAAGTGCTGTGTTAAAACTAAACAGGACACTAGGACGGGAACTGGCTGCTTTGGTTGGGCAGTCAGGAAGGCTGTGGCTCATGAGATGCTATCCATGTTGTGACATGCATGACACAGAGCTAAGAAAAGAGCATCCCAGGCAGATGAGGCAGATGGAAATGCCCCAAGGCATTAATGACCTGGGTCTGTTTGAGGAGCAGAAAGAAAGCTGTCATGGCTGCATTAGGGAGACAGGAGCAGAAGTATGGAATGGGTCTTGTAAGCAAACGGGACACTAAGTAAGAAAACACACTACAAGATAGGAGAAGCCATAAGTGTCACAGAATGTTAGCATAAGAAACGTTAGACATGAGCAGAGAAAATACGAAAATGAGCAATGTAAACAAATGAGATGGTGAGCAAGAGAACATACTGTAACCATAACAAGATAAGGGTAACTACAACTATCACAAGGAACGTAACAGAAGTGACACAGGGCACATTAACCATTACAGTCCCCGTCCCCTGCCTGGTCCCCAATGGGCTTTGGACACCACGACACATCTGGGTCTAATCATATAATGGGAAAAACTCACCCATCGGCAGGAAGGAGACAACATCCCCATTGGTCAAGACAAAATGCATAAGAGACAAACTCACGAAGGAGGAGAGACCAGACAAGAGAAAAAGGAATAACACAGAGACCCCAGCACCACTGTCCGCTGGGACGAGTGCCACTCCTGCCAGTTTGGAGTGTACTCTCACTTGCTGATTAGAAACCCAAAGACACCCCAGGGTCACAGTCTGCTTGGACATGTGCTCTCTCTTAACCCCTTTAAGAGTGAACTTTTGCTTTGATAAACTTTGCTGCTTGCTGCTTTAAAACTGTGTCTCGCTTTCATTCTTCCATCGTGAGAAGACAAGAACGGAGGAGTTCAACAGCCAGGGACAGACTTGTGGGTGGAAAGGCAGGAAGAGCCAAGACCACAAAGTACCTTAGTGCCAGCACAAAGAGGCTTAGGATCTTGAGTGCCATAGAGAGCCCAGGAGGATTTTAAACAAAATTGTGACATAACCTGATTTATTTTTAAAAAGCTCTGACTGCTCAATGGAGACGGAAATGTAGGATGACCACTGGAGAAGGAGGACTAGTTTGAAGACTGTGGCAGCAGCCTGGCCAAGAGCTGCTGGGTGTTGGCAATAAGGTTTATAAAAAGCTACTTCAAATACGACTGGAAAATTTACAACTCTTCCTCATGCAGTGGATTTGCCAAGGGCAGGAGAGAAGGAAACTTAAATGTAAGCCTTATGAAAGCTAGGTTAGCCCTAGCATATTTCAATTCTAAATCAACTATCTATGCATAAAGTGTGTCTATTAATATTTTTCCTAGAGCTTTATGAATAATAAAGTAACACATTTAAAACCAGCTATCTTTAAGGTTCACATCCTATCATTATTGATGTTTTAAAATGAATTCAACTTCAACTGCTCTATTGAATAAGCCAGAAAAGATAATGGCTTGTGGATGAAAGGAGTGTCAGAAGGGACACTCACTACTACATAGTATTAAAATATATTGATTTTTTAAGAAAAAGAGTCTAGACTTGGTAAAATGTGACACATTATAAGCTACTAAAGTAATAATATTTATATTTCAGTGTTATGTAGGAAAAAAGAGTCAACAATGTTTCTCATTTGTTATATAAAGCCCTCTGTTACTTTTACCTTTTGCTAGCAGCTAAAGACTCATAATCATTAAACAGGAGTTGCAGCTTGATCTCTAAAAAAACCATGGTTTTTTTGTACAAAGTATAGGGACCTGTGCTCTGTGTTGCTGAATTTTTAACTTTTCTTTCCAATGTGGAGTCTGTTAGCTAAAGATCCATGATTTAGAAAAGAAGCTCAAAAATCATTTAATCTATGAACAATCAGCACCTGTTCTCACTACTCCCAAGCAATCTGCAATGGTTCAACACCTGTTGTGAATTGTTAGGTGTACATTCGATTGCTAATGAATCATAATCAAAAAGTCAATCATTATGCATCCCATTGCAAGAGTGAGTGAAAACAGATAATAAATGATTTTCTTTGGCTTGCTCAGCAGCAGAGACAAGGAGAAACACCAAAATAATGAAAGTAAAATGTTGATCTAAATGCCTTCTTTGAACTCTAATTGAAACCTTCTCTGAAGAGATACATAACTTTGCATCCTTAGCTAAATTTGGGAGTATATTAACCTACCACCCAAATATGAAATTCTATAATTAGAGTCTGATTGGATAAGGTAGTTTTTCAAATAATTATGGACTCGGTTTTATTTTGATTTTTAAGATCCAAGTAAAAACAGAGACAGTATTCATTGAGTACCTTAGGAATGTGACAAAACTGAGTATGTAGTTGGGTGTGGCGGTGCATGCCTGTAGTCCCAGCTACCTGGGAGACTGAGCCAGGGGAGTTGCTTGAGCTCAGGAGTTTGAGGTTGTAGTAAGCTATGATTGTACTACTGTACTCTAGCCTGGGCAATGTAGCAAGACCCCATTTCAAAATTTAAAAGGGATAAACAACCCCCCCCACACACACACAAAAAGCCTGAGTATGAATTATGGCTCCGCTATGAATAACATTATGAACTTGACATTGTCACTAACCCTGTTTTATCCATTGCAAAATTAAAATAATGATTAAATCATCCTAATATACATGGTATAGATTAAATTTAATAGTATATTTGAGCTGCTCAGCACAATACTCTATGTTCTGCTTCTCTTTGGTTTGGCATCATTGTCAAACACCTTTTCTTGCCTCATGGTGGCAAAATGTCTACCTGCAGCTCAAGGCTTACATCTTAGCCTGTCAGAATCCCAGTGAAAAATAAGAAGGACTCTTCCCTAATGTCTCCATCAAAGGTCCTAGAATGGATCCCAAATGCATGAATTGAGTCATTGTGGCCCAGAAACCCTATTTTTTGATTGAGCAGGACTGGACAGCATGCTCAGGCATCCTTCCATTTGGGAAGGGAGCCCAGAGCCTCCAAACCAAACCACGTGGACTGGGGAGGGAGAGGAATTAGTTCCCCAGAGAATCACAGGTGTTTGCCATAGAATTTAAATTCTACAACTCTAACTCTCTATTTCCTAACTAACATCTGTTACCTTGAAGAAGTTTCTAAAGTTCTCTGTGTATTAGGATTCTCAATTACAAAATAGACAAGATAACCCCTGCCTCCTAAAGTTGCTGTGAAATTTTAATGAAATTATATCTGTATACATGAAATAAGCCTAACTCAGGCTGGGCGCCTGGGAGGTACGAAGTACATGTTATTTCTCTCTGTCCCTGTTCTCTCAGGAATGATGCAGAGTAGAGATGGCATGTATTGATTCTTGAAGACAGCTATAATGTCTTCACTATTTTTTTCTATTTCAGGTTCAGAGCCATCCACTTTTTCCCCCTAATATTTCTTGGTTTTGAGCTAGTTTGTCATCCTGGTTACTTTAACCTTTCATCATCCTACCTGAAATGTAGCACCCAGATCAAAACGAAATATTCTAGGTATGATCTGTCCAACATGAAGTTGACTGTAATCTCCCTTGAGCTGAAAACACTTTCATTGATGACACCTGAAATTTTCTTGACAAGTGGTGCAACACTTTACTCCCTACAGACATTTGAGCCAATCAATACTCCAGGCTTTCTCTACAGATAAACTTGCTGGCAAACAGTGTTTCTCTGGCCCATGCCTGTGAAATTGCCCTTCAGAGCACATGCTTAAAACTTTATTCTTATTTGATGTCCTAATAGACTCTGAAAGTTATTTATGCTTGTCAGCATCCTTCTGGGTAAGGATAACCCACTCATTAAAGCTTTGCAGCATACACAAATTTGACCAGTGTTTCTAAGTGTCTTTATTTTCAGTGAGAACAATATCAGAATGCAGCAGGTGATGAATCCTTCAGTACAACACGTTTTTCCCCTCTAAATTCACAGTGCATTGCATCTTATCATGCAATCAATCCTGTACCCTACTCACATAATATCATCCAACCCACATGTCTATATCTCCTTCATAAAGGTTTGTGGTAATTAAGGCAAGTATAGAAAGATCTACTTGGTTGCTGCATACGTACAATTTTGTTGATTTTTGTCATTTAGAAAACATTGGCTTATGCCTTTGCTTGTTGCCACTTTCTCATACTTCCTTCCCAATAGGAGCCTTTTTATATAGGAATTCGTTGGATAATCAAAACATGTATCATCTAGCCTGTGGAAACACAGGCATAGCCAAGCAACTACTGTCAGAAAATAAAGATTATGATCACTAAGATAAAACATCAGATAGTTTTCAGATGAAATCCATAAAAATCAGATTTAGACAAGAAGGCTGAAGATCAGACTGAAGAAATTTTCAGTGAGGGGTGTTAATTGATTATCTTCCCAATGGAGCAACCTGCTGGTCTCATTACCCTAGAGAACAAAATGCCATTTATCCAATCTGCCCCCTCCCCAGATAAAGCAAGTTAACTCACTTTTGTAATATATTGCAACCCAAAGAACTCTGCTGTGAGACCCTCCAGACCTTCAACTGTTGAAGCCGTTGGGCACAGGGACATGGGACATTGTTACTGAAAACTCAGCACTTGTCCATGAGGCCAAATCAGAAGAATGAGTATAAGTGTTTTGGGGATGAGGAAAGAGATTTTACTTTGCTAGCAAAGGAGGAAAAATGGTAGACATTCTTGTCTCAAAATCCAAATTTCCTGAACATAAGCAGAAATACAAAGCTTTTAAAGGATGTGTTCTCAGCTTCGGGCAATTACTATTGTTAACTATTCTAATCCTCCCATCTCTGCCAAAGACAAAGCCTGTGAACTCAGCTAGCTGTCCACCTGGGGTGGGGGTGGGGCTGATGACAGCCACCTGGGATAAGAACAAAAGGCCTTCTCCCTGTTCTCCCAACCACTGGCTGGAGGCAGGGATGCAGGCTTCAGTTCTCAGAAAGAGTGGGGGAAGCTTCAAAGGGATGGAAAACATCCTTGTCACGTTTTTTTTTTTTCTTTCTAGGCCATTCCCTATTACAACATTGCCCCAAAGATCCCCACTAATGACAAAGAGCAGTAAAGGCAGTGACACTCTTGCTGTGTGAGCACAGAGAACCTGCTCTAAGAACTTCCCAGAATACCAGACAGGGAAGACCAGCCGGACAGAGGGCTTGGTCCCTGCTGCTGTACAGGTGAGAGATGCCGCAGACACTGAGCATAACTAATAACATGATCTTATTTGTGTCCCTTGGCTAGGGAGGACATGCAGAATTTGGGGAATAGATATGTGTAACATATCCTAAATACTAACAGTGATTAATATGGACATTTATGGACACTGAGATTATGAATGATGAGTGATTTTGCTATTTCATTTACCATTTTCTATGTTCTTTTAAAGCTTCCTCTAATGAGCAGGATTTTTTTCATCATAGAAAATAATCATACAATTAAATATATGATTTACAAAAACAAGGCAGGATTCCCGCATGCTTCATTATTTCACATGCTTCATTAGCAATCTGCCTGTGCGATGGGAAGAATGGTTTAGTCTTGAAAATTCTCCTCAGTGCAAAATAAACAAAGTTTTGAAGCAAAGCTGGAAATAGATTGTTTTGTTTTAAAGAAGAGGAAGAACAAGAAAGAAAGAGAGAGGAAGGTAGGAGAGAAAGAGAAGAAAGAAGAGGAAGAGGAGAAGGAGTAAGAATGGGAGGAGAATAAGGAAGAGAGGAAGAAAGAGGAAAAAAGGAGGAGAAGGCAATAAAGACGCTGAGATAGCATTGTCTCTAGGCCAAATGCATTGTTATATTCCTTCCCAGATATCTGCTTGTAGCCATGGGCATGAAATAACTTAACAACATACTATGAGTTAATAGTGATTGTATACATATGCAAGTGTAATTACAGCAATACAAACAGCAAGGGACTTTTTGTAACTGCAAGTCACACTGGAGTCTTGCCCGTGTGAGAGCTTCTATGAGAATTGTAAAAGTGATTACACAAAAATAATTTCTATCTCTGTAAATGCTAATTCCCCAAAAATGGTTCTGAACTCTATGCATAGCAGCAAATTGTAGAACAGTCACAATGAGTCAACTAAAATTCAGAAAGGAAATAAACAGAAACTCTTACAGAGCTCAGCAAGTTCCCAATGTAGCCACTGTTGAATTTGTAACACTTGAACTTTAGAGCAACAGAGCTTAGGTTTACAATATTTTGCTTCTTAAGCTTATATTGAAATAATATGACAATGATAAAAACTCCCCAGACAAACATTAACTTAATTAGCAAATGTTTTGGGTGTTCTTTTCTGGACATTGTAACACCAACACCATCCATTACCATAACCAAAGGTCACAGTGTGTGAGCAGGTGGCAAAGTTCAGGGTTCATAAACACAGTGAAGCCAAAGCATACCCAGGATATTTTTCAGAATATAATTTAAGCGTGTATCCAGGAGGAAAGCTCTTCATCAACCCAAAGCATCTGGATAGGGAGGAAGGGAGGGAGGGAGGATGGGAGGAAGAGAGGAAGGGAGGGAAGAAGGACCCAGATGGAAACAAGTGTTTAAATGGATGCCAGGGGAAAAGTAAGCAGTATCAGAGGTATGTAGGCATTTCAAGTTTTAATTGTCATCCTAGATTGCAGTCAAATACAAAGCAGGTGTAGTAACCAGTATAAATTACTGCTAATTTAAAAGAGTGATGACTTTTTATAATGATAATAAAAGTTTTATGTTTCTCCCTTCTGTATCTGACCCCTGGAGAAGGAATGACCCCAAACACTCCAAAATGAGGACTTACTAGTCATTTAAGACACATTTATTATTCCTTACAATTTCCAAGTTAGTTTGATAGACATTGTGGGAGATTTGGAGGAATAAGAGAGACTTTATATGTGCATAAAAGTGCATAATTCAAGATTCAGTATGATAACTGTCCCTTCAATAATTCAAAGAACTATAAGAGTTCAAAAGGAGAGTCGTTTTTAGTTAAAATACTTTGTGAAAGGTATTATGAAAGAGAAAGCCTTGGGCCTGGGCCTTAGGAAATAGATAGGACTTGAACAGCAAAAACAAGGGGAAACTGTTTAGTTTAGGTTACACTGCAAGAAACTGCACAGCACAAAGAAATAGGAGTGGGCAGGCCACTGGCTGAAGGATTTATGAGACAATGAATGGTAGAGTAAACAGTTGTTGGAGTATGAGGAGTTTTGATTAGAAGTTTAGAAAGTTTGATGCTAAACAGTGAGTCATTTTTGGTTTTTAAGGAAAGGAGTCTGGAATCAAAATGTTGATCCAGGGAAGTTAATTTGGCAGCAGGGTCATTACGAATTGAAGGGAAGAACACTTAGAAGTCATGTGACTGCTTAGGAAGCTATTGACACACTAGAAAGAGGAGTTAAGAAGACTCTTAACTAAAACTGAGTAACAAGAATGGATGGGGGAATATGAGGTATAAGAAATGCCTGACGAGGACTTGCTAAATAGACTGTGCACTAAAAATGAGAAAATGTGAGAAGAGAAACTACATTTTTTGGAGTGATATAAGAGCTCATCAAATAAATGACAATTTCTAGAGAAAACATGAGGGAAGAGGAAAGAAGGGAACTGAGGGAAGACTCTGAGAGAGGTGGGAAGCTGAGGTCAAGATAGTGATGACGAAGCCAGACAAATAGAAACGTCTTTGTCATGGAGTCCAGAGAAGGCAAAAGTCAAGAAGCAGGTAGTCAATAAAAGCTCATGATGTTGAGAAGACAAGAAGGACTAAAAAAGCACAAAAAAAAACATGCCAATGGATGTCATGAATAAAAGATTACTGCTAACTGTTGAGTAAATAATTTTGTCTGGACTGTGCTTTGGGAGGAGGGGAAAGTCCAGGACTCCAGGCAACACATGCCAAACCAGTGTGCGTCCTGAGACTGGCAAAGTGACATGAACATGGTCCTGGGAGAGGAAAGGGGAATACACTAAAGAGATTTCAGAGTCTAAAATGCAGCTAAGCACAGGTAGCAACATGGCAAACAGGCAACAGAGACTTGAGGTAAATGTCTAGCAGAGATCAAGAGAAGTGTTTATGGAAACCCATGTGGTTATAGCATGGGGTTGGGTGCTTTCATTCTGGAATATGAATTTGGTCTTACACTGTCAGGCCCACAGCTGACACATTCGAGTAAACAGTGGAAAAGTCTAGATGCCAAAAGTCAGTCTAGGTAGGATAGGGAGTGAAAGAGCATAAGTAATACATATACATTATAGATTTGTGATATTTAAGAGTAAAGGAGGGGAAAAAATGTAAATGATTTGCAAAAAAATTTCAAAGGAATTTTTTAAGGCAACATTTTTTAGGATGGTTTTATTTCATTTTATGTTTGTTTAGGGCAGTCAAAACTGCCCATTAAAAAGAGGAAAGATCTAGTTGAAAGGAAACTATTATATATGCAAACAAGAGAGGAAATTAAGTTATGAAACCAAATTCAGAAGAGCTTAATAACACAGGTAGAAGAATTAGACTTGAAAAAGAAAAATGATTTAAAAATAAAGAAAATTACCAAATGTTCTTAGTGGGGAAAGTGGGTAAGAACAAAAATTTTGAAGCTGAGAGAAAAGATGTTCAATGATTCGATGTCAGTCAGCCTTACTCTTCTCAATGAAACTGGATTTTACATCTGCTAAGATTAAGATGACACAGAGGTAGAATTCTTGGCTTGAGGTTAATGATAAACATGAAGAACAACTTGTGAGGAAACAAAAAAGATGTGAGATGAATAAAATGAAACAGAGAACAGCAAGGTGAAGTGAGGTTACATGGATTTGAGTGGATGCAGCCACAAACCTACTGCAGGTTTTTCCTGCCATTCTTGGCAACCCAGGGATAGAAAATTAGACGGTGCCAATATCCCAGGCCCCAGGCCACACAGGTGTCCCAGGCCCCAGGCCACACAGGTGTCCCAGGCCCCAGGCCACACAGGTGTCCCAGGCCAAAGGCCACACAGGTGTCCCAGGCCACAGGCCACACAGGTGTCCCAGGCCACAGGTCACACAGGTGTCCCAGGCCACAGGCCACACAGGTGTCCCAGGCCACAGGCCACACAGGTGTCCCAGGCCACAGATCACACAGGTGTCCCAGGCCATAAACCACACAGGTTCATTTCACTCCTTTTCCATGTTGAATTCTTCTGGATACACAATTTGACCCCCTTATATTTGAACTTTTGTCTTCATAACTGTTGCCACTTCATTTTTCTTTTGCTTTCCATTTTATATTGATGTGCTGAGGTCTTATTTTTGCAAAAAAAAATAATATTTGGCTCAAGAAAATATGATTATAGTGTAAATAAAATTGCCCTCCAGAAAGAAAGGGGCTCTCTTTCTATGGCCAGTAACTTGTAGGGGAGAAAGCAAAATTTCTTTTCTTTCTCTTTTAGGTTCTTATTGGAGACAGTCATCTGAAAACAAAATTCAGATTAAAAAAAGAAAAAGAAGCAGAAGTTTATGAATGAATGCTGTCATCACACAGGAGAGGCCTCCGTTCAAAAGAACTTCTCTCTCAAGGCAGTGGCATAGAGGCCTTGCTTAAATGACATTTTGACAAAGAACCATAAATCCCATGTAGTGACAGGTCAGAGGAGAGAGCTGTTTCAATCTTTCAAACAGTGGGAAAACGTGTGAAGATGGTAAAACCTGTTCCCAGGTTCCTCTGGTGCCTGCTGGTGCCTTCTCTGTCTCCAAAGAGGAGGATTTATGTCCTGCCGTCAGGCAAGCAGAGGCTGAGGAAGAGTGTTGCCCTGCATTCTCAGTGTCTTTAACTTAACAATCCTCAATATTTGGGGGAGAAATATTTCGGTTTCCTTCAAGCTCAAGGCCTCGAGGGGCTGAGCAAAGCTGACTCTAAGCCACTGATCGGAGCTTCTGGGCCAAGTCTCCAAGCATTGGGGAAAGAGTGTACAGAGCTGGGTGTAACATGCCAGTTGTTGAGAAGATATTTATCCTTTTTAGTTAGAGGAGGTCAACTTTGAACTTTCCATAGAATTTGTTTCAGGAATTTCACCTACACAATTCATGAAGTGTATGGTGAGATGACCATCATGTGTTTTTCAGTCTTCACCAAAAGAGCTTCTTTTGTTCTTAGGGACCCATGAAGGTCATAGGAGCTCTGAGTTTCTATCAGCTGTTTTCTTCTCCTGTGTACAAATGTATAAACTCACGTGTTATGGCTTTATTAGCATGAAGAAATTGGCTAACCCAGATTGTTAATGACCTGCCATCTTCCCTGAGATACACAAAGATACAGCTCAAGGCAAATCATTAGAGACTCATTTGCATGTTTGAGAGTGCTTATTCGAAAACTACTAATAGACAAGAGAAACAGAAATCTTGGAAGAGACAAGGATGAATCTCAGCTATACAGCCCTTGGATAAAGTTTCTGAGATCTTCTTAAATTTATATTTTCAAATAAAATTAAAGCTGACACTGCAATTAGGACAAGAGAAGTTATCTTTTGGATCCCAATTATCCCACCAAATAACAACACATTTTAAATATGGACCATTCCACGGATATTTTTATATTTTATTTATAAAATATTTTATATATAAATAACTTTTATATATAAATATGTATATATGTAAATATTTCATATATAGAATGCTAGTGAAAAATTGAAATCTAGACTGGACAAGTGACTTGTGAAACTTGCAGGGCTCTTATTTGCAGAGCTAGTATGAGAAAAGGACATTATAATTTCCACTTCAGTCCTTTTTCCACTCTATAACAAATCAGGGGTAGAATTCTGCAGTCACCATGCTGGTCACCATCCAATCAGAGTAAGTCATAGATCAGAGATTTGGATTCTAGTCTCAGTTGTATTTCTAATGAGGAATGTGATCCGAGGAAGTCATTTTATCTACCTGGACATCAGCTTCATTTTCAGTTAAGAAAAATAAAAAAAGGAAAATAAAAGCAAAGAAAGAGATAAAGAAAAGTAAACTATTAATAAATTAAAAGTTATTTCTTTGAAGAACAATTAAATAAAGCTAATAACTTGCCTTCCAATTGCCTAGTACACTCCTCCAAAGAACCAGAGTCATTTCTGAATCTCCTTCACTAAAAATGGATCTGAGATGAAAGAACAGTGAAGAGTAAATGTTCCAAGGAGATTTACACTTTGCTCCCCAGATTTTCCAAACAGAACATCACTTCCGTGGCCAAGCGGGCATGTGCCTGCCACAGTCAACAGTGAAGTTCCATGTTTGTTCTTGGGATCACTTACATGCCATGGCTGTTATCACTGGCTTTAGAGAGAGTCACCCAGGATGAGAAGGGCTCCTCTGACAGAAAGAAAAAGGCAACTCTTGAGGAAATTCCTGAGGGCAATCTTCTATTCAGGGATCCACCATGAAAAGGAGACGTGGAGGGAGGGTGTGAGGCAAGAGATCGTCACCTGGGCAAATATACCTGGTTATTGATAAGATTGGAGGAAGTTGCCAGGGAAGGGGCAGATTTCACTTAGGGAAAAGATAAACTGTCACCCAGGAGGGTAGAAAAGTAACTCATACCAATCACTTCCTTATGGGAGAAATATTTGATTATCTTCTTCAAGCAAGGTCATTTCCCTGACTCTCCTCCTGAGACAGAATGGTGAGTTGAAGATGACACAGAACCACTGCATGCCCAGTTACATGCAGCAGGGAGTGGGAAGACCAAGGCATTTCCAGAGTGACAACCTACATGCCCTGGGAAGGGGAAGAAAATAACAGCAAAGGGGCATAAGTGGACCTCAGAGGGCTATCCTGGGCGCTTTCTTGATGAAACGTCTCTTATAGGCTATATGGTCACAGGTTTCCAAACAAGAAATCAGATGTGATGTCCCACCCCAGTTTTGCTAAGAAATTACAATGAGGGGAATGGGAGGTGGTCTCCATGACCACCGAAGAGACAGAAACAATGGTACAAATCTCAGAGTGCATAAGCTAGAGGCTGCTGAGAAGGAGCCCAGTTGTAAAACTATGCATCCTTCCTATGATATTAAGATACCCAGTGGTCGGTGAGCACAAGGATTAGTTCCCAGTGGGCGGATAGTCTAGGTGGCCTAAAAAACAGTAGCCCCCTGCTTTGCACAGTCCTTCACCACCCTGTCCATGACCCAATCATTAGAGTGACCACGAAATTTACTGTTGGGATGTCCAGATATCATCCAATCAATTGATGAAATGTCCTCTACCCTAGAGGTTTCCTCCACACTTCTTTTTCCTTCCTCTACTAAGATTTTCTCAAGCAGTTGGGGAATCTTAACACATACTCATCAAATAGTGAGAGGAACTCCACCCTGCAGGTGCTGCTCTCTGTTGGCTAGCACTTGCTGGTCCAGATAACCAGAGCCAAAAATTCAAAGATTGACTCTTTTATTAATTAATATTTTCTTATTAGACACTTTTTTACTTTATATAACTATCTAAAAATATTTCAAAATCTTTGAAATTAGTTAAAACAAAGAGAATTTTTGTCTTGACTCTGTCTTGTGTAATTGTGCCCTGTTTTGCATTTTCTTGGCCTGGTGCTGCAGCAGTGGATGCCAGCCTGGTTCAAACCAATGTCACTCTTTTGCTGGCCACTGCCTGGCCAACCCCATGACCAAACCTGACACTTTCCAGCCTGAACCACAGGCTCCTTGAGATCAGGGCAGTGGACTGACAGGTAAAGTTCTGATAGATTCTCTAATTTCCTAGATGTTGACACATGAGAGCTGGCCTCCTGCAGAGATCCAGACAAACCTGCTACAGTCAAGTGTTGAAGGCAAGTGGTCTGGGCTTATGACCACCAGGCCTGGACCCCCCTCTGATTATACCAGGTTGGGGCTGGTGCTTCTCCAATCATCCAGATTAAAACCTCTACAGGCCCTGGCCAGGTCCCTCTCTCAAAGCCTGACATCCTGGCCTTCTACACACCCGTATACCTCCTAGAATATAATGAACAGTGCCAGAGTATCCCCTTCTTTCCCACGAGTTTCTCTTAATAAACACTCTTCCAGAAAGCCTGGTGTGTGCCTTTGGGTCATTAGCTTCAGTTGTTTCAATAAAACCCTTTTCGTTTTAATTAGTTTTGAGGATTTTGAAATATTTTTGGATAGTGACATAAAGTCAAAAAACAACAGCTAGATCCAGCAATCCCACTACTAGGCATCTACCCAAAAGAAAAAAAAGACGTTCTATAATAAAGACATCTGTACTTGGATGCTTATGGCAGCACAATTAACAATTGCAAAGATGTGGAAACAACCCAAGTGCCCACCAATACATGAGTGGATTAATAAAATGTGGTATATGTATACCATGGACTACTACTCAACTGCAGAAAAACAATAGCAAACTAACAACCTCTTATATTACCCTGGAGAGAGCTGGAGCCCATTCTTTGAAATGAAGTATCAGAAGAATGGAAAAACAAGCACCACATGTACTCGCCGTCCAATTGGTACTAACCGATCAACACTAAGGTGCTTATATGGCAATAATATTCACTGGGTGCCAACCAGGTGGGAGGGGGATTTGGGGTGTGTGTAAACTCACAACTAATGAATTCAGAGCACGTTGTATTGGGGGAGGGCACGCTTGTACCCCTGGCTTGGACAAAGCAAAGGCATTGTATGTAACCAAAATGTTTGTACCCCCATAATATTCTGAAATTAAAAAAACAAACAAACCTGATAAGTTCTTATTTTCAAGTCTTTGTTTTCAAGATGTAAAAAGCTCTATTTATCTCCTAGTGATTAAAATGAGCATTCTCACTTGTTAATCTTCCTGTCGAGGATTTATCTGATAATTTTCTTTAAAATGAAATGTACTTGAGATTTTAGTTTGGTTTCAGTTTTTTATTTGCTTTTGGTTTCTACCTTTAACATTGACAGAGAAGACAATTGTAACTAATATAGTTACTTCAGGTCCCCAGAAGCCTTGTCGCAGTCTCCTTGGTTTTTCTCAGAACCCAGGTTGGGTTGGAGAAGACTGGAGTGAGGCGAGAGGAGCTGTGGCCGCGCCAGGTTTGTGATGGTTGCATACCTTCGGGAATCGTGCTTTAGCTGGGATCTAGGAGGCTACATTGTGGGTGGAGAGAACAAAAAAGAAACCCAAAATGCAGAGGTAAAGCAAAGCTGGAAGCTGTCAGGTTATCGATATTACCAATGAGAAAACTAGGGGGGAGGTTGAGGCATGGACTGCATCAGGTAGAATTTTGACAGTTTTCTGCTAATCCTCATTCCCAGCTCACTTGGCTGGCTCAAGTGCTTCTGTAGCAACTGTCTGCCTGAGTCGTTGCTCCCTGACTGTGTCTGCCAGGGTCAAGGATGGAGAGTGTTTGGATGCAGAGACTAAACCTAAAATGGTACACTGCATACTTGAGGTAGATCTCAGCAGTAGCAACTTGTAAAATTCCAGGTGGAGTGACAAGGAGATTCAGCAAGGGACAAAAGGCAGGGTTAGGAAAGTGAGGAGGAAGAGATAATGAGACAGGATCAATAGCACCTCCTTGCAAATGTCCACCTCCAACCCCCAGAGCCTGTCCATGTGTTATCTTCCAGAACAAAAGGGACTTTGCAGATGTGATGAAGTAAAGGGGTGAGTATTCTGGTGAGCCCAGTGTAACCACAGGGGTCCTTTTAAGAGGGAGACAAGGCTTGGAGTCAGAGAAGATGTGACAAAGAAAGCAGAGGTCAAGAGAAGATGTGACAAAGAAAGCAGATATCAGAGAAGGAGAGGTCAGACATTCTAAGCTGCTGGCTTGGAGGGGACCAGGAGGAGGTGGTGTGATAGGGTTCAGGTGGTGGTTGGCCACAAGGCAAAGATCTAGAAGTTAAAGTAAGACCAATAGTAAAACTGAGATAGTGCTGAGCTACAGAACTAGAGAACCAGGGCTTTGTATATTTCTTCTGCCTCGTCAGTCAATGGGTCCTAGAATCCAGGGAGATGCTGAACAGTAAATCTGGAAATTAGTGGAACCATAGAAAAAGAATCAACTGAATCATCTCATTATGTGAGTTTTTCCTTTATAGTCATTCATTCATTCATTCATTCATTCATTCATTCATTCAACAAACAGTTAGTAAGCCAGGCTGCTAAATGCTAAGATGGCTAAAATACTTGACCTCATGGAGCTGTAAGTCAACTCCATAGAGATAACATGAACCCTTCTTTGGGAGGAATTTTCTCATCACATTTTTTATGCTTGGGAAAACATGTTAAAACAGAAGGTCCGTAGACACAAAATGCACTTGAGCAAGGCAGATTTAATATGGTGATAAAAACAGGATTTCATGAACCAGTTGCATGCCCATAACCCCCACAATGGAAAAATGAGGAATAGCTATAGAATGATGTCAGTAAAGCCCAAAATAACATGGGCACCCAGATTTTAAAAAAAAAACCTTTGTCTTTCAGAGGCCCTAGGATCACACAAGAACCCTATGTCACAAAGCACACACAAAAAAATATACACTTCTGCTTGAAGCCTTTGGGGAAAGTATGGGAGCTTACCAAGCAGATTAAAAGACGGCAGCTGCCAAACTTGAATCATTTGTGCAGAACCGAGATACTAAAAATGGCTGGAGAATTATCTGGAAAGAATACTCAACCTCCACCTATAGACTGGAAATTAAAATCCAACACGAAGGAACAAAGAGGAAGAAATAAGAACAGGGTTTCTCCAAAAGGCTCTAAAGGTAGTGTACAACCAGGCGGGGCTGGACAAACTCTTTCAGTAAGAACTAGATAGTAAGTATTTTAGGCTTTGCAGACCACATGGTCTTTAAACAACTACTAATCTCTACCTTGAAAGCAACTATAGATAATGTATAAATTAATGGGTGTGGCTTTGTACCAGTAAAACTTTATTTACAAAAAGAGGCAACAGGCCATATTTGGCTCACTGGCTGTAGTTTGCAAACCCCTGCAATAAAATACAGCGCCTGCAATAAAATACAGCTCCTTTTGTAATGAATTTAAAACCCGAAGATCAGCTCACATGTGTGATATCTGTGCTACCATCCCTCTCCCTAATATCCATGGCAAAACTGCTGTATGAAACTGAGCAAGTTACTTAACCTTAGTAGACTTCTGTTTCCTCATCTTGTAATAGTGTCTACATCATAGGATTGTTGTGAAGATTGAATGAGATGGTGTATTAAAACAGTGCCATCCCTGGCCCATAAAAGATGGCACTAAGATTGTTGTCATTGTCATCTGCAACAACCAATTATTGATCTCCGTAATCAGTTACTGTGCTCTTTTCACCCCTACGGATGTCACTACCGATTGTCCTGCTCTGACATGAAGCCGAAACTTGTGTATCTATACTTTCTCATTCTTGGAACTATTCAAAATCCGACACCTCCTCCTTTTTGTTTAACACAAGTATGTTTTCTTGCCTTTTCAGCTAACTTTAAAACCTTTGGAAAGCAGAAGCTGTTGTATAATAGCTGGAGGGACACAGCAGGCTATAACCAGTGTTCTAAGAGTATTGTTCTGATTTCAAATGAGCCTGAAGTAGGGAGAAAAAAAACCTCAGCAGAAACAGTCTATCAGGTCAGGGAGAAGGTGGGCAAGCTGTTTTCAGAAACTAGAGAGCAAACCAAAACTTACAGAAACTTGGGTCTCAGGGCCTAGGGGATTTCTGTTAGTGAGAATGATATCACAGGAGCACATTCCTCCTTTTATATTGTCTATAGGCCTTGGGGTTCCTCTGTTCAAACCCAGATACTACCAACCATGGCAGACAGGACATATCTGTGGACAGAGAAGCAGATGCTGCTTTTTGAAGTTATTAGTCTTCGTAGCACAGAACAAGAGAATGATAGGAATTTACTTTGATTACATACATAAAATCCTTTTTCTGGCCCTTGCATCCCATTTTTCTTAAATCCAAGACCGAATGTAGCTGCCCAAGTAACAAATCTGAACTGAGATAATCAGCGGTCACCTTTTCCTGTGTGTGCCCAGAGCTCCTCCTCTTCTGGAACTGCCTGTTTCTCACCCCCTGCCCCAACAAGAGACATACCAAGCATGGGATTCGAGGGGATTTGCAGCTCAGCTGGAAATCCGGAGCTTTATCTTTGGGGGTACCTGGGTATCTGGCATTTGACTCTTGGACAGGATAAGGGTAGTCGATTTATGTTGTATTGTTTCAGATCCCAAACTCCCCCAAGGATCCTCCCTCCCCCATTTAGTCCACTGTATTGTTCCTGGGCCATGCGAATAGTACACACTTGAAACCCAAATACAAACAAGGCAACTGCAGATAGAAGTCTCAGAGGAGGACTTTGTTCATCCAGAGCGAAAGCAAAAAACAAAAACTAACAAACAAAAAAAAACACAATTTTCTTTGGTACTTTAGCGCTATTCCACATATTTTAATATGTAATCTTTCATTGTTGATAGTTCTGATGTTTTCCAATTTCCAGTGGGGTGCATTATTTGACTCATGAATTATTTCATGAATGTATAAAGGTGTTCAACTTCACCAGAAATCAGACAGGAGAAAATTAAATACTAGATGCCATCTAATTTCCTCTAAAAATATAGTTTGGGTGGGGATGTGAAAATGGAGAAAGTCAAACATTGCTGATGGACAGTTAAATTGATGCAATCATTTTAGAAAACAATTTAGAAATACCTAGTAAAGCTAAAGATGAGAGACACAAACCCTGAGTCTGCAATTTCAGTTCTAGGATGTTCCCTAGAAAATACCTTCACACAGGTGCACAAAGATGTTTACAGTAACAATCTTTGTAAACACACACAAAAAAATAGTAAACAACCAAACATGGGCTAAAGTTCATCCCTGCAATGGATACATATATTATTTTAAATGAATAAACAGCATAAGCAAAACTCAAAGTCAGGAGAAAGAAGAAGATTGAAAAGAATGTGAACTCTGTGATATCATCTATGTAACATTTAAGGTCCCCAAATGTTATTTAGTATCCATAATGGTTGATATAAAAAAATACAGATATATGTGTTACAATAATATCAAAAAATTCAGAATAGTGATTATTTCAACATAGAGATATGGGAGTGGGCTTTAGACCATTACCACAAAATGCTAATATAATCTAAATTGTAGCAATGGGTATACAGCTGTCTGATATAATATTTTTATATTTTCTTTATGTTTGAAAAGTTTATTAAACATATATATCAGCATATCAGTTTTATTCATTAGATATAAAATGAATGAAAAGCACCACTTATACAGTTGACCTCAAACTGCACAGGTTTGAACTGTGCAGTCCACTTATATGTAAATTTTCTTTAGTAAAAGTCACACCAAGTGTGCCTACTTCCCTCCCCTCCTCCACCTCTTCTGCCTCTGAGACAGCAAAAGCAGCCCCTCCTCTGCCTCCTCCTCCTGAGCCTGCTCAACATGAAGACAACAAAGAGGACTTTTGTGAAGATCCACTTCCACTTAATGAACAGTAAATATATTTTCTCTTCCTTATGATTTTCTTAGTAACATTTTCTTTTCTCTAGATCACTTTATTGTAAGAATACAATGTGTAATATATTTCTAACATACAAAATATGTATTCATCAACTGTTTATGTTATTGGTAGGGCTTCCGGTCAACAGAAGGCTATTAGTTATTAAGTTTGGGGGAGTTCAAAGTTATGCATGGATTTCTATCTGCATGGGGAGTCGGCACCCCAGCCTTCACACTGTTCCAGGGTCAACCGTAAACATGTAAAATAGAGTTGATGTGCTGCTATACAGGGAGAAATGAAGACAAAGGATGTAGAAAGCAACAGCCATTCCTGGGTCTACATGTTGCTCCAGCTCTTCTCCAGTGTACTCTTGACATGGATCCTGGAACTTGGATAAGAGAGACTTTCCAAGTTCTCACTCTAAAAAATATCCTTTTTTTTTTCTAAGCATGGTTGAGTTGAATTTCTGTTACTGGCAACCAAAATAAAAGAAAGACTTCTAAGTAATCTTTGAGAGGCTTTAAGGTTTTAGAGAATTTGGGGGGGGGGGAGATTCATTTTCCTTTATTTAAAAAAAATATTAAACTGACAAATAAAAATTGTATATATTCAATGTGTATAACATGATCATTTTATGTATATCTATATATGTAAATATATTGTATACTGATTACCACAATCAGATTAATTAACACTTCCACTACTACTCATACTTACCATTGTGGAGCAAGTGATAAGGACACCTAAAATCTTCTCTCTTACCAAATTCCAAAGAAATGCAATGTTATTAACTATAGTCATCATGCTGTACATTAGATTCCCAAAACTTAGTCATCTTATAAGTGAAAGTTTTTATTCTTTGACTAAGATCTCCCCATCTCCCCCCTACACACACACTGCAAGCCCTGCCCCAGCCCCGGCAACAACCATTCTACTTTCTGCTTCCAAGTTCAACTTTTTAAGATTTCACATATACATTAGATTATACAGTACTTGTTCTTCTGTACTTAGCTTATGTCATTTAGTATAATGTCCTCCAGGTTCACCCATGTTTCCTCAAATGGCAGGATTTCCTTTTTTATTGCTGATTAATATTCCACTGTATATATATATATATATATATATATATATATATATATATATATACACACACACACTAAATTTTCTTTATCAAATCTTCCAATGACGGACACTTAGGTTGATCCCATATCTTGGCTATTGTGAATAATGCTGCAATGAACATGGAGGTACAATATCTCTTTGAGATATTGATTTTATTTCCTTTGAATATATACTCAGATGTAGAATTGCTGAGTCATATGGTAGTTCTAGTTTTAATTTTTTGAGGAATCTCCATCTGTTTTTCATAATGGCTGTAGTAATTTTCCAAGAATGTGCAAGTGTCCCCTTTTCTCCATATCCTGGCCAACATGTTCTGCCTTTTGCTTATTTGACAGTAGCCACTCTTATAGGTGTTATAGGCGATATCTCATTGTGGTTTTAATTTGCATTTCCTTGATGATTAGTGATGTTCAACACCTTTTTCATATATCTATTGGCCTTTTGTATGTCTTCTTTTGAAAAATGTCTATTCAGGTCCTTTGATCATTTTAATCAGGTTATTTTGTTTTTTGAGTTTGTGAGTTCCTTATATATTTTGGATTTTAATCCCTTAGCAGATCCATGGTTTGCCAATATTTTTTCACATTTCGTAGGTTGTCTTTGTTTGTTTATTGTTTCTTGTGCTGTAAAGAAACTATTTAGTTTGATACAGTCTTGTTTTTTATCTTTGCTTTTGTTGCCTGGGCTTTTGATGTCGTATTCAAAAAATTATTACCAAGACCAATGTCAAAGAGATTTTCCTCTATGTTTTCTTCCAAGAGTTTTACAGTTTCAGATCTTGCATTTAGGTCTCTAATCCATTCTGAGTTATAATGTAAGATGAGGGTCCAATTTTATCCTTTTGCATGTGGATATACAATTTTCCCAACATCATTTATTGAAGAGATGACACTTCTCCATTGTATACTCTTAACACCCTTATCGAAAACTAGTTGACAATATACGTCTGTGTTTATTTCTGGGTTCTTCCTTCTGTTCCATTGGCTATGAGTCTGTTTTTATGCCAGTACCGTGCTATTTTGATTACAACAACTTTGTAATATAATTTGGAATCGGGAGTGTGATACCTCTGGCTTTGTTCTTTCTCAAGATTGTTCTTGCTATTTGGGGTCTTCTGTGGTTCCATACAAATTTTAGGATTATTTTTTCTATTTCCTACGCAGGAAACCTGCAGTGATATGGGCAACCTCAGAGGCTGTACAACCACAACATGCATGCTGGCAGAGTCAAAATGCTTAGGGGTGGCAGAAAGCAAGACTTTGATAGAGATTGTGGTGAATTTGTAGGTCACTTTGAGTAGTGTGGAGAAGTCTTGCTTTCTGCATAGGTCTCCAAGGAGGATAAAGAATAAGTCTGAAACTTGGAGATCCAAACTCAATTTAGAAGCCAACAGTAACTCCATGTAGGCAAGGGCCAGCCATAACAAAGGCAAAAGTAAGAAGAATCTGTGTGCAGTGCCTATGGACTGAATGTTCATCCCTCTGTAGGGGAAGAATCGAGTGCCCACCTGATTAAGTCCCCCTCCAGTCACCACATTATTGGAATGTCCCTTTTACCAGGTGAAAGATCAAGTCTCTTTCAAATTTCCATGAAACCAGGCCCTATAGGAGCATTGAATCCTGTACTGGATTCTGCTCCGTGTGATAGTGCAGCCTCTGAACTATGACAATTAGATCATACAAATCAAGATAATTACCAAATTGTCATTCAAGGTAATCAGCCCAGGTAAAACAAACCTGTCTGATCTGGTACATGTCCCCTTCATCTTCTAATGTCTTTTTGGTCAGATTGTCTTCTTAAAACTCTCCACTCCACCTGATGAGTGGTGCTGTAGTGTAACTCTGCTTCCTTAGGCTTCCATCTGAAAAGGCCACAACAATAGATATGCGTTAGTGGATGCCTTTGAATGGAATATTTCTTTTCTCAGTATAGGATATGAATATCAGATTCCAAAAGTAACGTTTTTCTCTATAAACATACAGTGTTTTTCAACTTTCAGTCAGAATGATTTCCCAGAACTTTATTTTTAAGGAAAAAAGTAGTATTTTAGAATTTAGTCTTTATTTTTTCATAGTTTCCTTATTTGCAATCCACTTCATCTCATTGTTATACTCTGTCTATACTTGGGTTCAAGTAAACTTGTCATATCATTTGCATGATATGCTATTTTAAAATGCACTCCTCTTTCTTTCACATTTTGTCATGATTTTCAAAATATCGAGACTGATTGCTTTTCCAAAAAACAATGTGGGATCTTAAAAAATATCATAATTCAGTTTTTCTTTTATATATCACCATATTTAATGTAAATTATTTCAAATGGCTTTTATAACATACATAAGATAATTCAAGTGAAAGATTTTCTAAGTAGGTTCTCAGCAAATTGGAGAATAGGGAAAATGAAAGTGTAAGCATACATCATGGAAACAACTACAGCTTATTATTGCACATCATTTAGTGAAAATTCTTGGCCAAAAATCAGGGAAGGAGATTGCTCTTCTCCTTCCTAGGCTTATAGTTATTAATTAGTTAATTTTGAAAAGCAGTAAATGACTAAAAGCCTCAAAACTCTAAGAGACAAACATAAGTCACAAGGGTTTTGATACAGTCTTCCTTAATTTAAGATAATGTTAATTAAGAATCACATATTATTCATGCTGTCTCCTCAGTTCTCTGCTTATGTGGTTTCACTGTCAGGATTGTTCCACAACTGAGCAGAACTGCAGATCTCAGCACACACCAACAAGCACAACTTTGTCTCCAGAGGGTGGGCAGAAGAGGTCGATTTGCAGTCAGCCTTCATGACCACACTCAGGACACTGCATCTTTCTTCAAAATTACCTCTCTCCATTTTCATTTCTTTAATAATTCAAAGTAATGACACCCAATCACAAATTTTCCTTTCTAATTTGGGGTACTAAAAGACTATCCATATCAGTTCTCCACCAAAATTTTTTTAAATGTATAAAGTAGTAAGTATACAAAACTTCTCACCATATTAGTAGTAGATAATAAGAATAGAGACTATTTCATATTTTCATTCCTCTGCTTTACATAAATTATATCTTAGAATTGATGCCAGGCATGGTGGCTGACACCTATAATCCTAGCACTCTGGGAGGCTAAGGCAGGAGAATCACTTAAGGTCAGGAGTTGGAGACCAGCCTCAGCAAGAGCAAGACCCTGTCTCTACTAAAAATAGAAAAAAATTAGCTGGGCAACTAAAAATAGAAAAAATTAGCCCTGCATGGTGGCGCATGCCTGTAGTCCCAACTACTTGGGAGGCTGAGGCAGGAGGATCACTTGATCCCAGGTTTGAGATTGCTGTGAGTTAGGCTGACGCCATGGCACTCTAGCCTGGGCAACAGAGAGAGTCCATGTCTCAAAAATAAGTAAATAAGTAAGAATTGGAATGATTCAGGCTTTAGTGGGATTGCATACGTCCATTAAGGATAATTTATCAAATCTGTATTTTCATACATTAAGGTTACCTGGCCTATAGTCAAGAGTCTTGGCCAACTGAGGCAGGGTCACCAAGGACTTTCTGACACATCTCACACCTGTTTTTCTTATCAATGGCATCCATTAATAGTCTTGAGATGTCACATTAAATTCCTGCATTAGATCAAAAAGAATGTCCACCTTGTTTGGCAAAATCATAGTTCCATTAAAATAATGACATTCAGCTTAAAAACAACAAAGGTCCAAGTTTTCAAACATTTGCTCCAACATTTACTGCAACAGCTCAGAGAATACCATTCACAAGTTTATACTTCAACTGGTTACTAATGTATATATTAGTAATATTTTTGGCTTAGGGTTAAGTTTAAGATCTAACTTTGTAGATTCTTAATTTTTTAATTATTGTTTTACTTATTACCAGACATGAGTATTTAACTTTTGCTTTATTTAGAATAAAATTACCTAAAATCAAGGTGAATGCATGTTCGCCACCAATCATGTGGTCAAAGATTGATGTTCTTGGCTCTAATCATTTGTGACCCATAACTCTAAGGAGTTATATTAGGATAAACCTTTTTCTTTAACCAATAACAAAGTGGGTGCTATTAATTAGGGCCCCCATATTAATAAATGTGGCCCTATAAAGTACTGACAGTAACATCAGTTCTTTGAATTCAGTTGGCAGGCACAGTTTTTGATGCACTGTTGGAATTATCCAGCCTTTTTCACTGTCAGTGATCCATTAGAAGTCAGGTATTTTTTCCAGTCTGCAATGAGTAAGCTGTAAACTTAATAAAAGAAGTTAGAAAGATAGCAATTCAGCTGACATTCCTGACAGTCCCATCTTGACATTGTCACTTCTCAAGGAGTTCTCACCATTTACCCACATTTGACCATTGGTGAATGAGATGATAACTTCAGTAGACAGAATTTTGTCCACACTTTACCTCATGTGCTGTCTTGCTATTACAAGTTCTTTTTCCTCTATATACCTGATAATTAAAGTGACTAATTTTAAAACATCAATCTCCCCTTTCCTAAGCCTCTAAAATAAAGTTTTATTATTATTATTGCATATTCCAGTACAGAGTTTCAGCTCAGGTGGCTTTTTGACTATTAACTAATTATTATTTTATTATTATCTGATTATTAATTAATATTATCTTTTTGATAGCCTTCTCCATCATAGTAACAAAATGTTATCTGGCTTTGGCCTTGCATGCCATGACTGTAGCTATATAGTTTTATCTTTTTTTTTCCTCTCAGAATCTTTGGTATCTTAAATATTCCAACCTGTTAAATAGAAAGATGAAATTTACACTCACATTCATATTTTGCTGGATGTTTCTAATATACTTAATTACTATGTCCATGTACCAATCACCGAGAGTGTATTGTAATAAATGCAGTTGGTGCTCTGCCTATTGCCCCTTGAGCCTTACACAAAGTCCTTTCAACTGCCTGAGTACTTCTGCTCAAAGGGGCGTGGTCTCTTCCCCCTGCCACAGTAGGCCAGAAGTGCCAGAAAACATAAGCCTCCCCCAGCATCTAGGAACAAACTTCAGCCATACTTGATAAGGGGTAGTAGGTGAGTGAACATCCCAGCTTCCTGCCTCAGGGATGGGGAAACAACCTGAGGCACATGTTGTGCGCTGACTCCCAGAGTTCTCCATCAAGATTAAGCTGCAGTTACCAACAGTGGCGCTAGGATGCTACTGTCTCCTTTATTGGCTACTTTTACTTCTTTGGCTTACTACTCCTGGTCCCTACACCAGTCTTTAGTTACCTCCCCAATAAATATTAATTCTTGATTCAAATTGTTTTCTTTAAGATTGATTCTGAGTCACCCAAACTCAGACAAATGACATAGAGTCTCTGTGGGTGGCAATTGTTGTCAACATTTGTGGAAAAGCTGAAGAGGTATACACAGCCATAAATCTTTCTTTAAAAAACATAATTTCAAAAGAGTCTACCTGCAGTGCCAATTCAAGCCACCATAAGTTTCGCACAGAAAATTGAGGCTGAAATTCCCAATGTTTAGACAGATAAATCAAACAACCGCTTGAATTGGTTGATAAATTCAGGCAAAAGAAAATGTACTTAGGAGACCTGTGAACATATAATTTAAGAATAAAGGTAGAGGCCCACAAGATAGCAAGAAATCCTAATTCAAAAGTCTGGATCTACTTATTAATCTTGAAGCTTTTACCCACTAGAATGTTTTGTTCACCTGCTAGAAGCTTTTAGCTGCTAGAAAGTTCACTGACGCCAGCATGCCTTTTTCCAGAAATTCCAAAAGGAAGGATATCTTTATCTGTTTTTACACACTAGTTTTGTAGCACAACATCTTTTGCTGAAATCTTTTTTCCCTAAAAATTTTATAGGCATTACATCATCTTCATGTGGAAATATATATCTATATTTATATATCTATATATATTTATAACAGAAATGATGCCTCAGTTTTTATATTTTCATGGTTCTATTTATTTCCATTTGCATTCTTCTAAATTTTTTTAAATTCTGGGGGATGAATGAGTGGTAAAAATGCCACTCTGTGAATATGTTTTAATTATTTTAGCTCTGTATTTAGGGAGTCCTTTCAATGTAAAAATTTGAGTTGTTCAGAATTTTCCTATATAATTTATTTGGCCATTGCTTATTTGTATCATCTTTTCTTTACATCATTTATGTCTATTTTCAGTTTCTTTTTCTTTTTAATATGTATATAATTTTAATGCATATACATAAAAATGTTATTTGTAAATGTATTTTAGTTTTCTGTTCTTTAATCTTGTTCTTTCATTTATGATTTCATGTCTTTATCATTTTCTTTTGAATTCTGGAAAAAGTATCAATCCCAGCTTGAAAATCAGTTACTGGATTTTCTAATTAAAGACCTGTGATTTAGTGCTGTGCTATCTTCTCCCAAGACAGGAAATGCAGGGCAACAGATGAAACCCACTGTAGGGAAACATGCTATTCAAACAGGGGGTCTTAATGCTGGCCTGTCCATGAGTAAAATTCAGGGATGTCCACAAACTTGAATGGGGAAAAGAAAATTTACCTCCAATGAAATTTAACAATCTTTCCACAGTTCACAAACTAGAGTACAGTTAACGATGCCTGTGAGTTTTTTCAACAATAGGGAGTACAACTATCTTAATGTCCAATAATAATTGTTGCATATATCTCAAAATACCATTTTCACTTTCACTACTTTGAAATTACAAAAGTCAGGCCAGGCATGGTGGCTCACGCCTATAATCCTAGCACTCTGGGAGGCCCAGGTGGGAGGATTGCTTGAGTTCAGGAGTCTGAGACCAGCCTGGGCAAGAGCAAGGCCCCGTCTATACAAAAAGAGAGAAACATTAGCCGGGCATGATGGCACGCACCTGTAGTCCCAGCTACTTGGGAGGCTGAGGCAGGGTATTGCTTGAGCCCAGGAGTTTAGGGTTGAAGTGAGCTATGATGACTCCACTGTACTCTAAACAGGGTGACAGAGTGAAACTATCTCAAAAAAAAAAAAAAAAGTTTAGCATGCACTGAGGAAGTGGCAAGGAAAGAAAAAGAATATTTTGATCACTACACTTTGTATGTTTATATCAAAATATGACACATACCTCATAAATATATAAAACTATTATGTATCCATAAAAATTAAAAAAAAAGAATGTTCTGACAGAATCACATCAAAGAATTAAGATAAATAAGGCCAGAAAATAAGGCCTAAAAGAAGAAAAATGGAATTGTTTTGATTCCCAAAAGAGTCTAGAAAGTTATACTTTCCAGGAATGAGACATTGTTAGTCTTAACTAGAAGAAGGGGACTTCAAAGGGTATGTGTGGTAGATATAGTAGATATGTGGTAGACATACTTAAAAAAATAAAACCAGTTTATTTATTTCAGCAATTAGAGACTGCTGACAAAGCCAGTCACAAAACATTCCCAATAAAGCCAGATACCACTGCTAGTAAAGGCTTTAGTGAAACATCCAGTTAATGTCACAAGAAATAAAATTTAATTAGGGATAAAAAGGAAATTTGTCATTACTTATTATCTACACAGGTAACTCAAGAAAATATATGAACACATTAGTAGAACTAATAATAAAATTGAGCAGGGTTGTTAGATTCAAGGTCAGAATGTAAAAATCAATAGTATTCCTTTATGCCAATGATAACCAGTTAGAATTTATAAAGTGGGATAAAAGAGCATTCTAGAAAGTAAGGAAGGAAGGAAGGCAAGGAGGGAGGGAAAGAAAGAGAGAGAAAGGAAGTACAGAAGGAAGAAAAGAAAGAAATCAATTCATTATGGCATAAAAGAATAAGTACAAAGGAGAAAATTATAGTACTCTTAAAGACCACTATCTAAAATAAATCAAAATGAATAGAACATTTAATATCATAAAGATATTTATCAACTCTCCAGACATTAATGTAATTCTAATCAATATACCCCAAATATTGCTCATGAAACTTGAAAACTGATCCTGAAATTTTTATAGAAGACTGAAGGCCAAGAGAAGCCACAAATATTTTGAATAAGAAAAGTAAAAAGTATAAAGTTGTTATTAAGATGTAGCAATTTCAGAAAAAAATCAATGTGGTTTTGATGCATAGAGATGAGAGCAGAAAAGAGACCAGACAAAGCTCTATGCATCTATCAGAATGTTATAAGCACCATTATGAAGCAGCAAGAGAAAGAACAGACTATTCCAAATTGCTTGGAACAATGGCCCACACATATGGAAAAAAAAATAAGAATCATAACCTAGCATAAAGAAGCATAAATTCTAGAGAGATTAATAATTTAAATGAAAAAAGAAAGATTTTAAAACTTGGAATCTCAGGGTAAAAAAAAAAGAACCTCATTTAAAAAGATGAAAAATGCACAATAATGCATAAAAATGATGATTTTCCCAACATTGGAATTAAATGACTAAAGATTAATTTTAAAAGCTCAATGATAAGTGGATGAAAAGAGATATTTTAAAACCATGGAACCATCAAAAGGCTATTATCCACAATAAAGATATTTTATGTCTTGTAAATCAACAAGAAAAAAACGAAATCTATCAAGTTGGCAAGTATTAAAAGCTTGACCACACCAGTGTTGACACAAAATGCAGAACTAAGACATTGCCTATACTACTATAGGGAGAATCAGCTCATACAAATGCTTTGGAAAGATAATGGCTATATGGCTATAATGGCCATATAATATTTAATGAAAATGAAAGGCTGTATAATAGTGGCTACAACAAAGTTGGTGATGCACATAAAAAATAACCCAGCAGTTCTTTTCTAGAAACATACTCTAGAGAAACTCTTGAGCAATTACAGAAGAAGCATGCTAGGGATATCTATTAAGTCTTAGTTATCAAAGCAAAAAATATAAATACAATAAATTTCTTATCAGTAGAAAAATGAATACATTGTGGTAGAATCACATAATGAATTTCTTTACAGCAATAAATATGAATGAGCCAGGGCCAAACATATCAATACGGATAAACCTTAAAAATATAAAGTCAAAAAAAGAAAGCAGGTACCTAAATAATAAAGACTATAGCATTCATGTAAATTTCAAAAAATATTTAAAACAATGTTACATATTATTTATGGATTACATATATATAATATCAAAAATATATTCAACTTCAGGATAATGATTAACTCTAGAAGTGAAGAAATAGGAATAGGGTAAAAGAGTTACAGAATGGGTTCTAATCTATCAATGATGTGTTACTTTTTATCTGAAGGTAGAGGGCCAAGATGGCAGACTAAAAACAGCCTGTATATGCTGCTTTCGAAGAAAGGATAGAAAGTAGCAAGTAGATGTTCACCTACAGATGTAGTCCTAGAGAGAGCACTGTGAATCATTCAGAAGCAACTGGAGACACCCAAAGTGAAGGAGAGGAAAGTAGGGTGAACCACTTTAGCAGGATCAAAAGATACCTAGGGAAGAGGCCCACACATGGGGAAGGGTCACAGGAGAGAATCCCAGGACTCCAAACTTCTCCAGCAGACACTGCAACGTGAGATGTGAGGGGGCCCCCATGATAGGTGTTTGGACTGACTGGGGAGCTCCTTTTCACTGGAGAGCAGGCACAGTGGGTTTTCACTGGCTCTTGATCCCAAGTCGCTGCACTCGATGCCATTCTGAGCTCTCAGCCTTGGATTGCCCTGTCTCTATGCAGGAGTTGGCTCCACTGCAGTCACCTCCCCATCACCCTTACCAGACCAAGGAAGGAGCAGGGATGGCAGGCACCATGCAGCCCCCATCCACAGGTATATCTGAACAGAGCAGGTGCCAAGACCCCTAGCATCTTTCACTGCCATCTGGATAGCACCACCACCACTGGCACCTGAATAGCACTGCAATAGCTACCACCACCAGTTCTAGTCAGAGAGAAAGCCTCAGCTACTACAATTCAGTGGCAGCATAACCCATGTCTCCATGGCCCTTCCAGCTGCAAGCCACCACAGCCCTGCCTCCGACAAACTGCCAACACCCTGCATGCATGCTTCAGTGGCACTACCTGCTGAATGACCCTATGGCTGTGCCCACTGCATAACATGTGTCTTGGCTGCTGTGCCCCAAGTGCCATCACAGCCCTACTCCTTGAGTGCTGCTGCACCATGCACTTCCACAGCCTCACCTGCCACCACAGCCCCACTTGCCTCATGCCACTCCCTGCTCCATGCTGCTACTGCCAATGGACTTGGTTGCAGTGAATACTCACAGCCCTGTAGCCATGGTCATCATCTAAATAGGCTTGCTGAGCCACCATTGCCACTGCTTTGGGGAGACCCAGGCTGAGCAACCTCCCACACTACCCACCTCCTCGGAGTGGGACATGCCCAGCTTCCCACCAGAGCTTACAACAGCAGCCTGGGACCAACAAATCACAGGAATATCCCCTAGCACCAGCTTAGACTGTAACAACCATAGGGGAATGGGATAGCGCAGGAGAAAAGATGCATTGCAAGCTCTCAGAACATCTGCCCCTTGTCTTCCAGGTCAATATTCCAAAGCAGGACACAAGTGTGCCATCCAGGGACCTTTCCTTTGCATGAAGTAA
The DNA here is from genome assembly GCF_040939455.1 of Microcebus murinus. Taxonomy (NCBI): domain Eukaryota; kingdom Metazoa; phylum Chordata; class Mammalia; order Primates; family Cheirogaleidae; genus Microcebus; species Microcebus murinus. The sequence continues at coordinate 48,408,050 of NC_134120.1, forward strand.
GAGAGTTCCCAGCAGAAGAGAACAGATACATGACAGACTTATCTGTCATGAGCGGAGAGAAGAGATTTCAGATGAGAAGGAGCCAACATAAGAACTCTGGCAACATGAAGGCACAAGCTGTTTCAAAACTCCTAAAGGATCAAAATAGGTCTCCAGAAATAGATTCCAACCTAAAAGAAATCGGTGAAACATTAGATATGGAATTCAGAACATGAATGGCAAATAAGATGAATGGGATTGATGAGGATGTTGAAAACCAACACAAAGGAACCAAAAAAATAATTCAAGACATGAATGAAAAATTTTCAAAATAGATAGATAAAAAAAGTTATAACAGAACTTACAGAAATGAATGAGTCATTTATAGAATTGCAAGATACAGCAGAAAGCTTTAACAATAGACTAGACCAAGGAGAAAAAATAATTCAGAGATTGACGACAATGATTTTGAATTAAATCAGTCAGTCAAAAAAGTACCAAAAAGAATAAAGAAAAATGAACAATCACTCAGAGAAAAATGGGACTATGTAAAAACATGCCAATAAAAGAATAATAGGTACACCTGAGGCAAAAAAGAAAAGGCAAAAAGCATGGAAAACCTCCCTGGTGTTGCCAGAGATTTAGATATCCAGATAAAAAATGGTCAATGAACACCTGGAAGATTCATAGCAAATAGGACATCACCAAGATTCATAATCATCATTTTGGCCAAAATCAAAGTGAGGGAGAAAGGCTTACAAGCTGCAAGACTAAAGTTACAACTTACAAAGGAAATCCCATCAGGATAACTGCAGACTTCTCAGCAAAGACCTTACAAGCCAGAAGGGATTGGGATCCCTTTTTTAGTCATCTGAAACATAATAACTGCCAGCCAAGATTCCAAACAAGCAAACACTGAAGGAATTCATCATTACTAGACCTGTCCTATAGGAAATGCTAAAAAGTACTCTATACATGGAAGAGAGCAATCAATACCAGTGTAAAAACAACTAAAAGTTAAAGTGCACAGCAGTAGGTCAAGGGAGAAAACAAAACAACAAAGTTAATTCAACATGATGAATGGAACAATATCTCACATATCAATACTAACATTGAATGTAAACAGTCTTAATGCTCCATGTAAAAGATATCGATTGGCTGAATGGATGAAAAAACACAATCCAATCATATGCTGTGTCCAAGAAACTCATCTTACTCACAAGGACTCTGAGAAACTCAAGGTAAAGAGATGAAAAAATATATATATTTCACACAAATGGAAACCAAAAGCAAACAGGAATAGCTATGCTCATATAAGATAAAATAGATATTAAATCAATCATGGTTAAAAAAGACAGGGATGGTCATCATATAATGATAAAGGAAGAAATTCAGCAAGAAGATATAACAATCCTAAATGGGTATGCACCTCACACAGGACATCCCACATTCATAAAGCAAATTCTACTAGACCTGAGCAAAGAAATAAATGACAGCATCAAAGTAGCCAGGGACTTTAACACTCCACTGAGAGAACTGGACAGATCAACAAGGCAGAATATCAAAAAAAAACCACTGGACTTAAACAGGACTCTAAAACAAATGGACAGACATTTACAGAACATGTTACTCAAAAACTGCAGCATATATATCAACACATGAGACATTTGCAAGATAGATCACATGTTAGGTCAAAACACAAGTCTCAGCAAATGCAGAAAAATATAAATCATACCATGTATCTTCCCAGACCATAGTGGAATAAAACTACAATGTTAATTCCAACAGGGACTCTGAAATCTATACAAAGTCATGGAAAGCAAACAACTTGCTGCTGAATGATCCTTGAATCAATGACAAAATTAAAATGGAAATAAAAAGATTTTTCAAACTGAAGGACAGAGAGGACACAAGCTTCCAAAATCTGTAGGACACATAAAAGCAGTTCCAAGGGAGAAGTTCATTGCTTCAAATGCTTATATCAAGCAGGCAGAAAGATCTCAAATTAACAACATCATGTCACACCTCAAAGAACTAGAATAAGAAGAACAAACCAAACACAAACCTAGCAGAAAAAAAGAAATAACAAAGCTCAGAGCATAAATACGTGACAAGGAAATAAACAAAAAATACAAAGAATCAACAAAACAAAAATTGCTTCTTTTAAAAAAGCAAACAAAACTAAAAGACCACTAGCTAGATTAACCAGAAATAGAAGAGAAAGGAATCAAATAAACTCCATCAGAAATGAAAAGGAGACATTACAACTGACACCATAGAAATACAAAATATCATACATGACTACTATGAAAATTTCTATAGATTTGTGTCTAGAAAACTAAGAGGAGATGTAGAAATTTGGGGGAACATACATCCTCCCAAGCCTGAATCAGGAAGAACTAGAAATCCGGAACACACCAATAATGAGCAGTGAGATTGAAGCAGTTAATAAAAAATCTCCCAACCAAAAAGAAGCCTGGAGCAGATGAATTCACAGCTACATTCTATAAGAACTGCAAAGAACCGTTGCCTATTCTACTGAAACACAGGTTCTGTAACACAGAGAAGGATGGAACCCTTCCTAATGCATTCCACATAGCCAGTATTACCTTGATACCAAACCCAGGAAAGGATACAACAAAAAAGTAAAGTACAGACCAATATCCCTTGTGAACACAGATGCAAAAATTCTCAACAAAATACTAGCAAAGTGAATTTGACAGTGCATCGAAAAGATAATGCACCATGATCAAGCGAGTTACATTCTAGGAGTGCCTGGATGGTTCAATATATGCAAATCAACAATTGGGATTCACCACATATACAGAAGTAAAAATAATGTCATATTATCATTTCAATAGATGCAGAAAAAGCATTTGATACAATCCAGCACCATTTCGTGATAAAACCCTCAATTATAAAACTATATAATATACTCAGAAAAAGATAAAATAACATATAGCATCCACAAAATAAAAAGAGGTTGCTATAAAAAAGATATACTCAGAAAGCTCTTGGAAATTAAACTACAGAAAGGTAAATTTAAAAAAAGAAAGAAATATTTGAAACATAAAGTTGAGAAAATATCTCAGAACTATATACACTAAGAGATGGGAAATTGGATAGTACAGATAAAAAAAATTAAAGCATTAGTTCAGGAGGTATAATATCCATCATATGAAGTTCCAGAAAGAAAAAAACAAAGAAAGTAAAGGGAATGATATTTTTCAAATATAATAAAATTTGTTAGAAGTAAACAATGATTTTCTGGGATGAAAGAGCCCATAAAGTACCCACAAGTTGAATGAAAAGACTCTAATAACAACTTACAACATTTATGAACACTGAGGATAAGGAGATCTTAACAATTTTTAAGAGAAAAAAAAAAACAAAACAGGTCTATTAAAAAAATCAGAACTAGAATGAGTTTGGCCTCCTCAGTAGAATGTTGGAAAATAGAAAACAGTGGAGAAATATTTTCAAAATCCTCAAGGAAAATTATTTTCAATCAAAAATTTAATACCAACCTGTATTAGTTAGGATAGACTAGGGCTAGGTTATTCTGTGGTAACAAACAACCCCCAAATCTCAGAGGTTAAATACATAAATTTATTTCTCAATCATGCAAAATCTACTGCCAGTTGGGCAGCTTTCCAGAGCAGCTCTTTACAAGCAGTGAGTCAGTGACTCCAGAAAGAACTGTTTAGTCCTGTGGCTCCACCATCTCAAACTAGGATAGCTGTAACAGTGGATGATAATTCAGCAGATTGCACTGGCTCTTAAATGCCATGCACTAGAAGAGACACATCACCAGCAATTCGGATGTAGGGTATTTATTTCTGGGGTCCTCTTGGCCAAGAAGGGGTCCATTCAGTTGGCTGGGGGGCTTAGGATTTTATTTACGTTTTTATTACGTTCACATGGCAAAAGAGACTTGTGGATTCTACTAATTCAGGATCCTGAGATTGTCCTGGATTATTGAGGTGAGTCCTAAATATAATCACAAAGGTCCTAATAAGAGGGAGGTAAATGGGTCAAATGAGGAAATAGGAGATGTAACAACTGAAGAAGCTGGAAAGACACAAGGAAAGAGTCATGAGTCATGGGTGTTCTCCAGAAACTGGAATATCAGGGAAATGGATTATCTCCTAGATTCTCTGGAAGGAACCAGCCCTGCCAACACTCTGACTTTAGCCCAGTTAAACTGATTTCATGTGACAACCCAGAATAAGTGGCCAAGGCAAAAATATCAAACAATGGAAGTTTATCAAGCCAGAGTTTGAGGATATGTCTGGGAAAAACAAAAACCACAGATGCATCTGTGACTGTTTTTCCAAAGGGGGAGCTGGGAACTTCAGCATCTAAAGGGGAGAAGGCATACACCAAGAAGAAGGAGAGGGGTGGGCAGTGAGGCAAATGGTTCTTGTGAGAACCAGGAAATTTACATTTAACATGAGATAAAATGCATGTTTGAAGAGAAAAAGGACATAAAGGAAGCATTGATTATGTAGACGTTCCTGGGTAGGTGGAAGAATGATTGATCTTGTCCTGTCTCTGTTCTGCACCTGGGGAAATAAACTTGTAATCAACATTATTAGCATGGAATTGGACAGACTTTAGTTTTAGGATCTAGACTTAGCTTGCAGACCTAAAGTTGCAATTTGCATGTCCTTGTCTATGGTAGGCCAGCAAAGATTCTCCTTTGGAATGATCTGTGAGGTAGTCCTTTATAGATGCCTGAGGCCTTTTGTCTTTCCATGGGGATCTGACTGATGCATAATGTTAGTAACAGCTATTCATTTGGAAGGGAGTGTTGCATGATTCAGCCTCCAGGCTAAACCTTTTCTTTTGCATAAGGAGTTGGTGGGGTGGGTGAGAGTCCTGGGATTTTTTCTTTACATATACATCTGGACTCCAGAATTATAAATGAATGAATTTATGCTACTTTAAGCCACCAAATTTCTGATGATTTGTTACAGTAATCACGGGGAACTAAAACAGTGACCAAAGGAAATAAAAATAAATAGAAGTATGTAGGGGACTGACATATATTTTCCTAGTTGAAAGAATTAAAGTTAGTGAGCAATGTATGTGTTCTACCCAGAGTGTTTGAAAGTAATGTGTTCCAGACAAGGTCCTTGTGATAAACAAGGCTGTTGCCTAGATGCATAACAAAGGAACTGAGTTGCAAGTAAGCAAGAGCTCCCCCGCCCCATGGCATTAGGGGTCTGGAGGCCACACGATAAACACATTGTTCCTGTGATTGCTGCGTACACCCCATAAGATGGCTGGTTAGTCAATGACGGGTAAGACCCCTCAAGGGAGGGGCGACCTAAACCAGGCACAGCCGCTGGGGTTCAGCCGAAGATCTTAGGGGGTCACCCTAAGAGAAACTGGGGATGAGAAATGCCCCCTGTGGCTTGCATTGCCCATCCTTGCTAATCTCGGTCCGTGATCTATGCCTAGCGCCTAGAGCAACCACCTTGAAATTCTGAGCCAGGGGATATCTGCTTCCCTAAGGCTACGCATTCTGAAATGTATGGCCATTGCTGAAATGCCTGGGTAGTTATGTACAAGGAACTAACTTTAATTTTTTAGAGTATAAAAACAAAACTGACCCGGTGTATTATTACTCGAGTCAACTGTTTGTACGTGTGTCTGCGTTTTTCTTTGTGTTCTGCGTTTGTGTTTTGTGTTCTATGTTCATCCACCATCCTGTAAACGGGCCGCGGCAGAAGTAATCATTCAGTTCAGGAAAAACAAGTGGTAGTATTATGAAAAGAAATGTAATCAAAGTACAATATATGGATCAAAAGAATATATTTACATATTTACAATAAAATTTAATTTTAATTTAACAAAAAAATCGTTATCTATATGTTTTGACAATATTGGGAGTAGAAAAGTGTATACATTTTTGTGTGGGGAAACTGTAAAAAATAAATCTTCCCTTTACATAATAGGAAAACAATAGACTACGTTTATGATTTTTAAAAAATAAGTAACAGCCTTAAGCGTGCTAGTTAAACATATGAAGGTAAGGGATTTGGATCTCAGCCATGTACCAGAACAATGCTGCTACTGAAAAAAGAACACCTTAAACTATATAAAACACAAAAATATTGGTTCAATGGCATCAGAATGCTCAAGACAGCCAAGACCTAAGGGATCAGACCTTGGAGAGGAAATTTTCTCAGCTTAGTTTCCTGCATCAGCTTTTCTGTTTGAGTCATTTACCCACTTGTAATGCAAAACAGGAGGATAAAGAGGCCAGAGTGAGGCTAGCAGCTAAAATGCAGAGAAGGCAACAGAGATGTGAGTGTTATTTGGGTTTCCAAGGCAAACAAGGATTGAGGGGCTAAGATCCTTTAGAAAAGGGAGGCTACTCTTGGAACTTGCTTTCAAGTACAGGCATATCCTAATTCAGCTGCTCTGGGCAGGACTGGAAGAAGCCAAGCAACAAGTGTTGGAAAGCAGCTTCAGGGCTCTGGGGAGACAGCAAGTGGGTTCAGAGCCCACAAGGAGGAGGCTTCAGTAACACCACAGGTCTCAGCCTGGAACCCTGGAAAACTGCACCAGAGAAGAGCCATAGGTAGATTGAGCCTTGCAACAGAGAGAGAGAGAAAAAAGAAGGCAAACAGAGCAAAAATATAAATAATTGTTGATTTTGTGTAAGGTGGTATATGGCAAGTTCTTGTACTTCTCTGTAAGTTTGATATTATAGCAAAAGTTTTAAAACGTGTGTGTATTCAAAAAGAGAAAGAAGAGAAATAATTTAAAAACAAGAGAAGTAGCAAAAATATGGGAGGGTAATTGGAGTGAAAGTGTTCTAAGGTCTTCCCTTGTCCACCTTAAAAAACAAAATAGGTTGACAAATCCCTTTTCCTTTCTGCAAGAGAATTTCATCTCAACTTCCCAGTTCTGTTCCCCTGAAAACCAGATGTGGCTTATTTGAGTCTTGTGAATCTGATTTTTAGCTGAACCTTAAATTAAGTCTTTGCAACTGCTCACGGAATATTTAACCTGCCTTGACCTTCTGCTGTATCATAAAGTCTCAAAACATTTCAAAATGTTTAAATTATGCATGTGCTCTGACAGCATAAAATTAAGTGATATTAAAGTAAGGAACAATAAGAAAATATAAAATATATTTAATATATATTATATTTAAATATATTATATTAAATATATATTTAATATATTTAATAAAATATATATTTAATATATTTAATAAATATATTAAATATATATTTAATAAATATATAAAAATATATTTAATATATATAATATATATAAAATATAAAATGCCCAAATATTGAGAAATTAAGTGTTATGCTTGTAAATAGCCCATAGATCAAAGAAAATAATGTTGAAAATTAGAAAATATTTTAAACTAAATGGTGATGGGATGGATATGCCAAAACCTGTGGAATACAGTTAAAGCTGTGCTCAAAAGACTTATAAATATCATGTACAATTTACAAATGCTTATATTAGAAAAAGGAGAGGCTAAAACTAATGCTCTAAGACCTTAAAGTTTAATCTTAAGACATTGAAATATCTTTGAAAGAAATTAGATGCATAATTAAAGATCTTCTCATAAAAATATCTAAGCCCATGTAATTTCAATAAATTTATAAAAAAGAAATTAAACTTACTTTATGAAACAATTATAACCTTAATAGAAAAACCTGACAAAAATATCACAAGAAAGGCAAATTATAGGCCAACCAATCTCTCTCATGAACTTAAATGCAAAAATCCTAAGCATAATATTTCAAATGAAATCCAGTTAGTGATCTATAAAAAAAGAAACTATATCATGATCAAATTGGATTTATTCCAGGTAAGCAAGATAGCTTTACCATTCAAAATCAATCAATGTAACTTTCCATATCAACAGAAAAAAAAAAAGAAAACATGAATATCTCCATAGAAGTAGAGAATATATAAATATAATAGATTCAATACCTATTCATGATTTTAAAAACTTGCTTAAAAAGCAATAACTTATTTGCAGATACTATAGATAAAGAGTATCCACAAAAACCCTGAAGCAAACATTATACTTATAGTTAAAATATTAAAAATATTAATAAACCCTGAGATCTGGAATGAGAAAAATTTGTCCACTCACCAGTTTGATTAAATATGGCACTAAAGGTCTTAGCCATTGCAGCAAGGCAAAAGAAAAAATGCATGTATAAGGTTTGAAAGACAAGACATATAATAATCATTATGTATGAATGTCCTGATTGGGTACATAAGTTATCCCAAAGAATCTATAGGCAAACTATTAGAATTAGCAAGATAATTTAGCCAGATCTCTGGATAAAGATTAATAGAGTTGTTAATTTTATATATTTATACCAGCAATAGCAATTAGAAAATAAAATACTTTATATTAGCATTAAAAATATCAAATAGAAAGAAATTTAATAAAAATATATCTTAAACAGAAAACTGCAACATATTATGAGGAATATAATAAGACTTAGAGAAATAAAGGATTGTGCCATCCCTGTGCATTAATAAATACAATATTGTAAAGATGTCAAATGTCTGCAAATTTATCTATAGTTTGGAAAAATTCAATTTAAATCTTAGAAAAGATTTGTGGAAATTGGCAGGCTGATATTGAAAGATACATGGAAATATAAAGGGCCCAAAATAGGCAATGGAATCTTGAAGAAGAAGAAGAAAGTCAATACTGGAGGATTCATTTTGCAAGATATCAAAATTGATTAAAAACTACAGTAATTAAGTCAGTAACAGGGATTTGTGACAAATTTGACACTTAAATTTACTGGGGAACAGGTAGATTTTCAATAAATGGTGCTGGGTCAAATGGATATCTACATGGGAAAAAAAATGTATCTTGACCCTACACCATACATAGAACTGTCCAAATCTAAATGTGGACACTAAAACGTAAAGCTTCACGAAAATCATAGGAAAATACTTTCGTGATCTTGGGATAAGAAAATATTTTGCAAAAGAAATGAAAAGCACCAAAGGAAAAATTTAATAAATTGGCCTCTATTAGGATTAAGAACATTTATTTATCAGAAGACAAAATTAGAGAAATAAAAGCACAAGCCATAGACTGTATTTACATTCTCCTGCTTTAACAAAGGATTCATACTTTCAAATACACAAAGTACTCCCATTAGTATACAAGAAATTAATTGTTCACCTAATGTTTTAAAAGGGCAAAAGACTTGAATAGGCTCTTACAGAAGCACAAAGGAGAATGGACAAATGGCCTATGAGCATATTAAAAGAAAAATGCAAATTAAGAATGCAAGAGATATCCCCATGCACCCACCAGAATGACTAAAATGACAAAGACTGACAATTCCAAGTGTTTCCAATGATGTGAAGCAAGTGGAACTCTCATATATTGCTGGTGAGGGTGTAAATTGATGAAACCTCTTTAAAAACTATATATCAGTATTTGCTAAAGCTAAACATATGTATAGCCTATGACCTAGCCTTTCCACTCCTGGGAATATTCCCAAATAAATGAATGATGATATTCACCAAGTGAATACATAGCAGCTTTATTCACATGAGACAAAATCCAGAAGTAACTCAAATGTCCATCAACAGTAAAATGGATAAACAAATCATACATTAGAAATTAAAGAGAATGAATAACTGCTTCATACAAAAATATGGCTTAATAACACGGACAAAATGCTGAACAAAAGAAGCCAGTTACAAAAAAATGTGTACTGTATGGTTCAATTCACATGAATATGAAGTTCAAATACAGCTAAACAATCTATTGTGGCAGTTCAACATAGTGGTTACCATGTGGGTGGGATTGTGAGAGTATGGTGGGGGTGCTGGAAATGTTCAATATATGTTGATCTGGGTAGTACTTACAGGGGCTTTTATGCATGTAAAAGTTCACCAAGGTGCATTGTAAGTGTAACCTCAAATATAAATACATATATAAATATATATATATATATATATATATATAAATACACACACACAACACAATAAGATACCTCCCACAATCACAAAAATGACTAAATGTAAAAGTCTGAGATGCCAAATGTTTGCAGGGATATTGGGCTACATTAAATGCAATGATTATCAACAGGAGAATTTTCAAATAAGTTTTGGCATACTTATATAGTGTAATGAGGTCGCTAAACAAAAATACATGAACTACAGCTATGCAGAATAGCATAAATGAAACTTCCAATAAAAACAGCCATAGTCAAAAGAGCAAAAATATATGTTTCTATTTATGTAAAGTTAAAAAGCAGGTAAAACTATGGTGCTTATGGTTAATTTATGTTAATTTATGCACAATTAGATGATAAAATATAAATAAATATGAAGGGATTATTACCATAAAAGTCAGGATAATAGTTACCTTTATAACTAAGGAAGGATTTGTAATTATGAAGGGCCATTCAGGAAGTTTCTGAGATATTACAGATGCTTGATGGCTCAAGCCTATTGTTGATTATTTGTTGTTCTTTACATAATGTCTCTATGTGTGTTATTTTTCACAATTAAAATGTTTTTAAAATTTTGGGGAAGAACAGGAAATTGTTATCTTCCATAAGATGGAAATATACTATAGTAGTATATTGCATATTGGTACACGTATATAGTATATTATATTACATTACTATATATAAATGCACTGTATAGTATATGTTGTAATATATTAAATATTCAGGATATATATGATTATATATTATAGATACATAGAATACATATAAATATATAAGATATATATATATATAAATATATAAGATAATATATATATGGAGAGAGAGAGAGACAGTTATAAGAGTTAAGGAAAAAGAGAGAATAGGAATGCAGGTATGGCCCTATAGTCTATTGCTTTAATATTAGATGATTCATGGAAAACTTCAGAAAGTTTAAGAGCACTCTAGGAAATAAAAAAGGATAAAAATAGGATAGAGTTAATAATTTATTTTTTATCAATTCAAGATGGATAAAAGACCTAAATTTGAGACCTAAAGTCATAAAACTCCTAAAAGAGAACATAGGAAAAAATATCCTTGACATTGACCTTGGTCATGATTTTCTGGATATCACACCAAAACTCAGGCTACAAATGCAAAAATAAATAAATGGAACTACATCAAACTAAAAAACTTCTGTACGGCAAACAAAACAATAAACAAAATGAAAAGGCAGCATACGAACTAGGAAAAAATATTTGCAAATCACATATCTCATTAAGGATTAATATCCAAAATTTATAAAGAACTCTTAGCATTCAATAGCAAAAAACCAAATAACCTGGTTAAAAAATGGGCAAAGGACAAAGGACCTAAACAGACAGTTCTCCAAAGACATAAAAATGGCCAGCAGGTATATGAAAAGGTGCTCAACATCATAAATTATCAGGGAAATGTGAGTAAAAACCACTATGAGATATCATCTAACACTACCATTAGGATTGCTATTATCAAACTGACAAGAGATAACAAATGTTGGCAAGGGTGTAGAGAAAAGGGGACCCTTGTAAATTGTTGGTACAGCCATTATGGAAAACATATAGAGGTTCCTAAAGAAATTAAAAATAGAACTACCACATGTCCAAGCAATCTCTTTTCTGAGTATATACACAAAGAAATGAAATCACCACCTTCTAAACATATCTGCACTTTCATGTTCATTGCAGCAGCATTCACAATAGCCAAGATATGGAAACAACCTAAGTGTTCATCAATGGATAAAAGGATAAGGAAAATGGGGTATATATGTACAGTGGAATGTAATTCAGTCTTTAACAAAAAAGGAGGTCCTGCCATTTGCCACAACATGATGAACCTGGAGGACATTGTGCTAAGTGAAATAAGCTAGACATAGAAAGAAAAATATTGCATGATCTCACTTATATATGAAATCTAAAAAGAAAAGTCAATATAAAAAGAGAATAAAACAGTGATTACCAGGAACAGGGTGGGGGAAGGAAATGGGGAGATGTAAGTCAAAAGATACCAACTAACAGACATGTAGAAAGAACATTATATCTAGAGAGCTAATGTATTATGCAACATGAGCACTATGGTTAATAAAATTGCATTGTATTTCAGAGTTTTGTTAAATAAGTACATTTTAACTGTTCCTGTTATAAAAAAGTAACATGTGAGAAGATAAATATGTTAATTTGCTTCAGTATATAAGCATAACACAGATATTGCAGGTTTGGTTTCAAACCATGGATATAAAGCAAATATCGCAATAAAGTGGGTCACATGAATTTTTTGGTTTCCATATAAAAATTCTGTTTACCCTATACACTAGTTTGTTAAGTGTGCAATGGCATTATGTCTTAAAAAATGTACATACCTCAAGTTAAAAATACTTTATTGTTAAAAAATGCTATTGATCATCTGATCGCTCAGCAAGTTGTATTCTTTTTGCTGGTGGAGGGTCTAGCCTTGATGTCGGTGGCTGCTGATGGATCAGGGTGGTGGTTGCAAGGTTAGGGTAGCTATGGAAATTTCTTAAAATAAGACAACAGTGAAGCTTGCCTCTTCATTTCATGACAGATTTCTCTGTAGCACGTGATGTAGTTTGATAGTATTTTACCCATAGTAGAACTTCTTTCAAAATTGGGATCCGTCCTCTCAAACACTGCCACCATTGCTTTATCAACTACGTTTATGTAATATTCTAAATCCTTTGTTGTCATTTCAACAATGTTCACAGCATCTTCACCAGGAATAGAGTCCATCTCAAGAAACCACTTTTTTTGCTCATCCATAAGAAGCAACTCCTTATTCATTAAAGTTATCGTGAGATTGCTGCATTTCAGTCACATCTTCAAGGCCCACTTCTAATTTTAGTTCTCCTGCTATTTCTATCTATCCCACCTGCTGTTACTGATGTCTTCAACCCCTCAAAGTCATCCATGAGGGTTTGAATCAACTTTTTCTAAACTGTTATTGTTGGTATTCGACCTCTTTCCATGAATCACAAATGTTCTTAATGGCATCTAGAATGGTGAGTTCTTGGCTGGGTGCGGTGGCTCACGCCTGTCTGTAATCCTAGCACTCTAGAAGGCCAAGGTTGGCGGATCATTTGAGTTCAGGAGTTTGAGACCAGCCTAAGCAAGAATGAGACCCCGTCTCTCATTAAAAAAAAAAAAAAATAGAAATTATCTGGACAACTAAAAATATATAGAAAAAATTAGCCGGGCATGGTGGTACATGCCTGTAGTCCCACCTACTTGGGAGGCTGAGGCAGGAGGATCGCCTGAACCTAGCAGTGTGAAGTTGCTGTGAGCTTGGCTGACGCCACAGCACTCTAGCGTGGACAACAGAGTGAGACTCTGCCTCAAAAAAAAAAAAAAAAAAAAAACAACATAGAATGGTGATTCCTTTCCAGAGGTGTTCAATTGACTTTGCCCAGATCCATTAAAGGAATCACTCTCTAGGGCAGCTACATGTTTATGAAATGTATCTCTTAAATAATAAAACTTGAAAGTCAAAATTACTCCTTGATTCATGGGCTTCAGAATAGATGCTGTGTTAGCAGCATGAAAACAACATTAATCTACTTGTACATCTCCATCAGAGCTCTTGGGTGACCAGGTGCATTGTCCATAAGCAGTAATATTTAGAAAGGTATTTTGTTTTTGGAGGAGTCAGTCTCAATAGTGAGCTTAAAATACTCAGTAAACCATGCTGTAAAACTACAGTCCGCGGGCCACATGCGGGTGTTTTTGCCCGTTTGTTTTTTTACTTCAAAATAAGATATGTGCAGCGTGCATAGGAATTTGTTCATAGTTTTTTTAAACTATAGTCCGGCCCTCCAACGGTCTGAGGGACAGTGAACTGGCCCCCTGTTTAAAAAGTTTGAGGACCCCTGCAAACAGATGTGCTGTCATCCAGGCTTTGCTGTTCCATTTATAGAGCACAGTTGGAATAGATTTAGCATAATTTTTAAGGGGCCTAGGATTTTTGGAATGATAAATGAGCACTGGCTTCAACTTAAAGTCATCAGTTCCATTAGCCTCCAATAAGACAGTAATCTTGTCTTTTCAAGCTTTAAAGCCAGGCATTGATTTTCCTCTCTAGCTATGAAGGTTCTAGATGACATCTTCTTCCAATAGAAGGCTGTGTTATCTGCACTGAAAATCTGTTGTTGAGTGTAGTCGTTTTCGTCAATGATCTTAGCTAGATCTTCTGGATAACGTCTCCATCAGCTCCTGCTGCTCCACCTTGCACTTTTATGTTATAGAGATGACTTCTTTCCTTAAACTTCGTGAACTAATCTCTGCTAACGTCAAATACCTGTAAATAAAGCATTTTCAGTTTGGTAATTTTAGCATTTATCCACGCACATTGTTATGAATAGGCACCAGAGTAGGAGCCCATCACAGACTGCACCATTTCCTACCATCTCGACAGTTCGTTCAAGCCCTTCTCAAGCACTCTGGGCTCATGTACAGCCACAGTTTTCCAAGTGAACTGATGTCATCTTCCCAACAAGGTGATTTTCTTTCTGCGAGGAATTCTTATACCACTTAGTAAAAAATATAATATTCTTCACCTCTTCTGGCACACAAATACTGAGGCAGAGAGAGAGAGAGAAATAAACAGTAGGCGATATTTCACTCATCTTTTAAATGATAATACTTTTGAAAGATGAGTGAAATCTCTTTTATGTTATAAAGGTTACAACGCTTTGACCAAAAACGCACAACTTATATAAGACAAGCAGCCAGGATTAGACTTTAGCACTTGTACTCTTTAGTTCTGATTCTCTGCAGTGTATGACACTGCCTTTTGCCATATGCTATTCAAATCATTGTTGAAAATATGAAATGCAAACTTTAAGTTCTAAAAGAAAAACAATCAAAGTTCATTAGTATTCATTAGTCTTCCTGAGTCTTTCCATAATCAATAAGTAAATGTGTCTCAAAGAACAAAATAGCTTGTTTGGGGGAATAATTCTTAATTGGAAGAAGACAAGATCGTGATAGATATCAATTCTCAGCATGTTTATAACCTTTTGTCTCCAAGTAGAAAACAATGATGTGTGTACATAAAGGTTTTAAACTATAAGGTGATATATTGAATGCATCCAACAGGAATCATGGGGGCAGAGTCAATGAACTCAAATACTCACACAGAAAAACAAGTCAAACCATGAGGTTATGGGTACAGAATTCCAATGCACACCATCATAATGGCCAGAATAAAATTTCTGGCAGCCATGCAACTATTTTATACAATGTACTCAAATATCTGGCTATCTGATATTTGTTCATACTGCCTTTGTTTTGTTTTTAAAAATTTTATTTTTTAAGAGCACTTTTAGGTTCACAGGAAAATTGAACTTGAAGTACAGAGTTGCCATACACCCCTCTGCCCTCTCCCACAGCCTACCCCACCAGAGTGGTACATTTGTTATGGCCGATGAATCCACATTGACATGTCATTGTCACCCAAAGTCCACAGTTTACATTAGAGTTCACTTTTGATGCTGTACATTCTGTGGGTTTTCACCAATGCATAATGACATATATCTACCATTACAATATTATACAGAGCATTTTCACTGCCTAAAAATCCTCTGCGTTCTGCTTACTTAGCCCTCCTTCCCCTTTGCTCCTGGCAACCACTGATCTTTTTACTCACTCCATAGTTTTGCTTTTTCTAGAATGTCATATATTTGAAATCATATAGTTAGGAATGGTGTAGGCTTCTCAAATGGTTTCTTTTATTTATTAGTATACATTTGCATTTCCTCCATGCCTTTCCACAGCTTAATAGCTCATTTCATTTTAGTGCTGAGTAACATCCCGTTGTCTAGACTTCTCGGTTACCTCCAAGATGAATATGAATGATGCTGCTATAAACATCTTGTGCAGGTTTTGTGTAGATGTGTTTTCAACTTATTTGAGTAAATACTGAGGAGCATGACTGCTGAATTGTATGATAAGAATATGTTCAGTTTTGCAAGACACTGCCAAATTGTCTTCCAAAAAGTGGCTATACTATTTTGCATTTCAGCTTCTTGGTTCACATACTCACCAACATTTGGTGTTGTCAGTATTTTGGATTTTGACCACTTGAATAGGTGTGTGGTGGTATCTCATTGTTGTTTTACTTTGCATCTTTGAGTATGCTTTTTTTTTTGGTCTTTTTAGGTCTTTTGCCCACTTTTTAATCTGGTTGTTTCCATTTACCATTGTTCAGTTTTAAGAGTTGCTGGTATATTTTGGCTAACAGTCGTTGTCAGATATGTGTTTTACTACTATTTTCCCTCCCCCTACCTATGGTTTTTGTCTTCTCATTCTCTTGCTTTAAAATAAAATATCTGGATGATTAGCTGAATTTATCACTTTTTAAAATATGTGGGTGTGTTCACATGTAAATTCAGATTACATTACAGATAAAAACTAAATTAACTTTAGGTTCCTTTTGCTTACTGTATATTCAAAAAATATAATGTATATGAGGGTGGAAGAGAAAAGGACAAAGCATAAGTTTAAGGCACTTTTTGCCAATGTTTCTTTCAATTTTGGCCCCCAAATAATCGTGCATTTTTAGACCTATCCCCTTAATCTAAACCCCTCCATATAATTTTAATAACACAGATATTGTATATCACTTATATATGACATGTATATCTATGTTTTATACATAAAAAAGTAAGTTTTTTTGTCTTTCCCCAAGAACACATTTTTGCCACATTGGGGACTATATTGTTCCTGTTGGGAATGCAGTTTAATGCTTTTAGAGAAACACTTTTCACCTGTCATCTCTGGATGTGATACATGTGTGTGATATTAAATAAAATTCTGTGATCTTTACTAATAAATTTTAAAAGATGTCTTACTTAGTAAATACATTAACTTTAAAACATCATTTTAAAATTTTGGCTATACCGAGCATAAGCAATCTATCTAATCAGCTGTACAAGGAGAGAAAAATAAATGACAATAGTACCAATGTAGACCCAAAGTTTTTTCTCTCACTTAATTTTCTACCAAGACTTTAGCCGACTCAAAATAAAAGAAATAGCCGGGCGCGGTGGCTCAAGCCTGTAATCCTAGCTCTCTGGGAGGCTGAGGCGGGCGGATTGCTCGAGTTCAGGAGTTCGAAACCAGCCTGAGCAAGAGCCAGTCCCCGTCTCTACTGTAAATAGAAAGAAATTAATTGGCCAACTAATATATATAGGAAAATGAGCCAGGCATGGTGGCGCATGCCTGTAGTCCCAGCTACTTGGGAGGCTGAGGCAGAAGGATTGCTTGAGCCCAGGAGTTTGAGGTTGCTGTGAGCTAGGCTAACGCCACGGCACTCACTCTAGCCTAGGCAACAAAGCGAGACTCTGTCTCAAAAAAAAAATAAATAAATAAAAGAAATAAATCAAACTCCATGTGATTTGCCCAAAGTAGGAAAGGATATATCCCTGACTCAGAAGAGTTGGCCCCTGGTGCAAGAAAAGATGTCAGAACTGGAGAAATAACCAAAAAATGACACAGCCCCTGGGCCATGCTGCCTATAAAGTCAAAGATGCTGCTTCACATGGGTCAAGAGAGCAGAGAGCCAACTACGTTTAGCAGCTCAATGTAACTCCATCAGATTTTGAATCTAAGACTTTTTTTGGTATTCAGTCTGCAGACCTCCTGAATCATTTAGTAGAACATAATTATCGATAGGAACATTAAGATAGAAAAGATTTTATAACTCAATGGGTATATCATGACCTCTTCATCACATTTAGAACTAACAGCAAAATATTTAAGAGTATTACAAATTACTAGAGTTTCACATGCATTTGCCATTTGGTGAAGCTCAGTTTTGTTGTTGCTCTTGTCTATTTCCTCTTAACTTCTAGAGATAGAACACCACCTACTAAGAGGTACTTTGACATTTTTACAGATAAATGTTGTGAACCTGTCTAATAATCTTTACATGGTAGGAATAGGACATGTCAACTTCTCCCTCTTAAGATTCTCTGAGAGATTTTGTAGTATTCATGAACTTTAATTGATTTGGGTGGCATGTGTCAGAAAATTTCTAGCAATGTATTGCTTTTTCATTTTAATGTAGTCGCATTGGTATAATTTGAAAGACTTTTTAAAAATTAAAAATAAAATTTGATTAAAAATTCAACCATATGTGATCTATCATTGCAGATAATTAAACTGACATTTAATCAGGACTTTGCACAATTAAAGTGGCACCTGTGGAAGGCAATGACAATTATATTGGAACACATTCCTCTTTCTTGACTAGCAAATTTCTGTGGATATTGAATATAAGATGCAATCAAATATCAGAAACATTAAAATGTTACATATACATCTTAGATTCAAAAAACCATGCTATATCTTCGAACATTGCATCTATTCCAATTGTTGTGAGCTTTCAGGGGTATAAGATTTACTCATTCCTGGGCCTGTACTTCTTGTCCTCCTTAATCATTATCTTCTTATTATTTTTGTCTTTTCTCCTTATTCTCTATTTGGTGGTTATGGTAGTGTGGGAGATGTTCAATTGATTCTATGAGTATGATTAGTCCCTTCTAGTTTTATTGCTTTATCTTATTAAATAGAGAACACACATGAGTGACAGTATTTAAAATTAGTAATACATTTTATGCTTTATTTCCTCCCACCTAAAGAGTAAAAGAAATAAAAGACAAAAATAATCAACCCAACAGTGGTAGTGAGCTAGTGCAACAATGGAAGACAGAGAGGTGCAAAAAGCTGGAGAGTCAGTCCAAGTTCTCCTGATGCCCTTTCTTCTAAGAGTTGGGGCAGGTTTCACATTTTGTGATTTCCTCTCTTGGCATATCATTTACACTTCTTTGTTTAATTCTTTTAGTGGTTGTCATAGGACGTACTATTATTACTATATAGCATATGGTATTACAATACAGTATATAGTATTATATAAAAATAAATAATGTAAGTCTAGTTTCAAAGAACACTCTACAGCTTGATGTGTAGCACAGTTACCTTAAAACACAGTATTTCCAATTCTTCCCCCCTGTCTCTTGTGACATTGCTATTGTTTGCTTCACTTATCCATATGCTATAATCACCAATACATTGTTATTATTGTTGCTTTTAAAAGACTGTTATCTTTTAGATCAATTTAAAATAATTTTTTACCTTTATTTATTCCTTATTTGATGCTCTTTTTCTCTTTACATAGAGCCAAATTCCAAACCTATATCATTCATGTCCTGTCTGAAGAAAGTCTTTCAACATGCCTCAAAGGGTAGGTCTATTGGTAATTAATTAGTTTGCTTGAGAAACTCTATTTCTCCTCTGTCTTTTAACAATAATTTTATTGGACATATAATTCTAGGTTGGAATTTTGTTTTTTTTGTTTTTTTTCCTTTTGACATTTTGAAGAGTTCACTCCACTCTCTTCTGGATTGTGTGGTTTCTGTAATTGTTATCTCATTCTCTATAGATATAGGTATCTTTTCCCCTCTGGCTTCCTTCAAGCCTTTCTCTTTATATCTGGTTCTCTGCAGTTTGAACATGATATGCCTGGTTGTGGAATTTGGGGTTTGCTTCATTTTGTGGATTTTTTAATGGTACTTATCTTGCTTATTTTTCTCTGAGCTTCTGGACTTGTGGTTTCGTGGGTGTCATTAATTGTGTTAAGTTCTCAGTCATTATTATCTCAAGTATTTCTTCTGCCCACTTGCTCTTTCATTGCCTTCTGGTATTCCAATGTTATCAGAATTGTTACAACTTTTGTTATTATTCTACCATTCTTAAATGTTCTACATCTCTCTGTCTTCCTCTGTCTGTCTCTCTTTCTCTTTCTACATTTCAGTTTAAGAAGTTTTTATTAAGCTATTTTCAAGTTCACTATTGTTTTCTGAGTCAACTGCTGAGCTCATCGAAGGAACTCGTCATTTCTGCTATAGTGTTTTGATATCTAGCATTTTCTTTTTATTTTGTCTTATAATTTCCATCACTCTGTGGATCATTACACATTTGGTTTTGCAAGTTATCTATTTTTCCATTAGCATTCTTAACATATTAATCATAGTTATTTTAAGTTCCTTGCCTGATAATTCCAACATCTATGTCTTATCTGAAGATATTTTATTTCTTCATACTGTTTGTAATTTTTTTATTGAAAGCCAGACAGGGATCTTTAATATGTACTGAGGTTAAATAGGGCTTTTATGTGAGGATGTCTGTTAATCTAGCCGGGAGTTGGGTTGTGTCTGATGTTTGTTATGGCTACAGGCAATAGAAATTTTCTACTGACATTTTATTTGTCTTCTCCATTGGCTGTGGGGTTTCGCTTTGTTCTGCTCCTCTGCGAGAGTCTGTCTTACAGTTCTTTCAGCTATAATCCACGGTTGTTACACTGGAAGCTTGTTTGTGTGGTGGTAGGACGTGACGGAAGGGAAGTTTTCTGTAATCGGATCAAGTCCAAGTGTTTTTTTCCTGGGCCTGTGTCTTAAGATTTGGGTTTCCCAAGTGTTTCTGGCCCTTCTCTTAGAATACAGCTCTCCCCAGCTGACCGGTTGCTCCATTCCCTGGTCACAGTATTCTAAATCTATTACCTTGAAGCTTTGTTTCTTGTTAATTATGGGTTTTATTTTTCCTTAGGTGAAACAGGAAGGCTGCAACCTTATCCAAGTGGGATAAGGTTTCAGTATTGTCCTCTGGTGAAGAAATTTTCCCTGTTGAACATGCCTTTGTTATAGAGAAAAATTAGGTGAGGCTATACAGCAGGGCTACTTTTCCTTTCCTTATACCAGATCCATAAGGGATTTGTCTTGGCTCCTCATCCTGAGAACTTGGTAGGGATCATGTTGGCAAAGTACACAAAAGTGTGATTTCTCCCTAACATGGTCTTCGGTGGGGCCCCAGTAGTCCACACTCAGCTGCCAGCAATTTTCCAGATAACGAGCGGAGCTGCCACTTCAGCAAGGGTGAGCAGCTTCTGCTCAAGGGAAGCCGATTTCAACTGTGTCTCATTGGATGCACCTGTCCCTCCAGATTTGGGGGCAATTGTTTGCCCCGAAACCTCAGTTCTCCGATGAGTCCAGGAAAAGTCATTGATTATTAGTTTGTCCAGCTTTCTGTTGTTGTAAAGACAATAGTGATGGACTCCAAGCCCTTCATATGTTGGAGCTGAAACTGGAAGTGGAACAGCTGGTTTCATATTGCTTGGCAAAGTTTATGGCTTTATTTCACTCTTCCTACGATTGAAGGTTTCCCAGCATCAGTAAACTGTCCTAACATTTTTTTTTCAAATGGACTACAATATGGAAACATAGATGCTCTACCAAACAACTTAGAAACATTTTTGTTCCCAAAAGATTTAAAGTTGTCAAAATAAATTAAGTTGTCTCAACCATCTTAAGAACTGATAAGAAAAAGAGAACTTTGACTTTATTTCTCATGAAACATATATACTAGAATAAATGCTTGAAAGTATGTTGTTCAGTTAAGAAAACTGATTTTATTGTAGCAGTGTGGATTCTAGGAGAGACTGTCAACTTGATCTCTACACCATTAACTTAATTTTATGCAGGAAAAATTAGTCTTCTACCTGACTGAAATAAAGGTTTGAACTCTGGTTTGTGGTTTTAGTTTTCATTTTATTTTGACCTTTCTGTCCATCAAGCATTGACCTTATTTATACTCCTGATCTTCTTCTAACATGGGGCTGTGAAGGCTGGTACCAGTCTCCACAGGACTGGTACAGAAGAAAACTTCTGCCCATTGTATTTAATTTCTCCCCTCATTTTAATGTAAATTGCCCCTGCATGCAGAAGGAACTCCTTAAGGATGCTCACCTGTGACTATACCTATTCTTATAACAGATCCTACGTTACCATTCACTAATACCTTGAGCTCCAAGGATGGAGACAAGAGTGCAAATATAAAATAACAAGTTAAAAAAAAATTTTAAAGCTCACTAGTACAAAAGCAAGAATATGCAAAAGTGAAGTATGTCCTCCCACCAGCTAGTTGAAATGCAAGGGCACATTAAACTCAGAGCTATAAGAAGGAAACGCAAAGTACCTTTTCTGTGTTCTTTATTGTGACAGCTTCAGCATCATGATGAATGCTGGTCTGTTTAGTACTGGCTGATTCTCATTCAAATTTCCTCCTCATGTCTAATTTTTACATGAAAGGTTTTACTTTCAAATACCACCTTCTCCAACTTCCTAGTAAGAAATGTTTTCACGAGTTTCGAGTAAAGTAATCAAGATGGCTAACTTACAAATGAATTAAAACTACAAATGTCAGGAGTTTCTGAGAGCTGGCATTAAAATAATATTCCTGAGGGATTGTGTTGCTGCAGCTAATTGGACTGTTCTAATAGAAGGTGAAATGGAATAAAAATGATGCGTGTCATGAAATGTGTTAGATTCAACCTTAGGAAGAGGCTATTGAGATGATTTGCTGGGGTCAGGGTCACCTGGGGTGTGAAAATCAACGGGTCAACATCACTCCTGTGTTATGGACCAGGAACTCTTCAGGGAAAACACTGGAAAAGAAAAGAACAGGCTCTTCATATTCGGAGAACCATCAAGTGAGGAAAAATATATGATAGTAGAGGACAATGCTTTTGACTTGAAAGTAGCAAATAAAATGAATATTCTGAAATCAAAGCCCAGAGATGCTGTGTGTCTAACTGCTCAAGAAACTGACCATTCCCAGTGACTAAAGAAAATTGTTCATTTGCATCACCTGCTTCTGTTATTTGACCACCACTTCTGTCCTTTGTCAGAAGTGGGCACCTAACAATCCAACTTAAGCAAAACTCCATTCACTTATACACAATCATGAGGCCACTCATGACTTTCATTCACACAGAGTTTTCAATCTCACTACACAATTTATAATAAATTGCCACAAACTTGGAGGCTTAAAACAACATTCATTTATTAACTCGCAAGTCTGAAGGCAGAAGTCTGGATGGGTGTGGCTGGGTTATATGCTTAAGGTGTCACAAAACCAATGTCAAGGTGCTAGATGGGCTGAGTGCTTACCTGGAGACTTAGGGAGGAATCAGGGTCATTCAGCTTGTTGGCAGAATCAGGTTCCTTGCAATGGTAGGACTAAGGTCCCTGTTTCCTCACTGGATGTTGGTTGTGAGTTATTCACAGTTCCTAGGCTCTTTCCCTGGTCTTTGCTTGTGTTCTTCCCTCCATCTTTAAGCCAACAACAGTGAGTCAAATCCTTATTATGCTTCAGATTCCTCTGACTTCTCTTCTGCCTTCTTCTTTGCCACCAGTCAGAGAAAGCCCTCTGCTTTCAAAGACCTATGTGATTAAATCAGGCCCACCTAGAAAACTCCTTATCTTAAGATAACCATGCCATGATAATATAATTGTATCAAAAGAGTGATAGTTTACCAAATTGATAAATTCCAAGGATAACTGCATAAAATACTCTATATTGTACAAAAACATATATATATTCAACATCTTGTACAATTACTGGAATTTGATCACTATTGGTAGCAAGTTGCTGCATTCAATAAAGGTTGGACAGAGGTGGAAAACAAGTCAGAGGACATGAAGAGTCAGTGCCAGAATATTCAGGAGCCAAAGAAGATACGATCTTGCACCAAGAAACAGAATCCAAAAAAGGTCACAAGAACGGTTACTACTACTTTGTGAGTGGGTGAGTTGAAGAGAAACAACTAGAGACGTTTTGAGAGGTGTTATCCAGGAAGGAGATTGAAATGAGAAGCTATCCCATACCACCTTGAATGCGCCCGATCTCATCTGATCTTGGAAGCTAAGCAGGGTCGGGCCTGGTTAGTACTTGGATGGGAAAAGCTATGAAATACTGCAATGTCCAGGAATGGGCCTTTCTCCTGGCCTGCCTCTGTTCTTTACAAGTGTGCCCATAGCTTACCCTTGATGCAACGTGAGGCACAGAGGTCCTGATTATCCTCTCTCAGATGAATACTTTATGAAATCAAATAGTTATCTTTTATTCTGGAAACCAATCCACCATGTGAACTGTCTCATGAAAATATTTTATCCAAGTGGAAAGACAATGTCTTGACCCTATGAAGTACTGTCAAGTGGGTGTAGTGGACATGTAGTCATTGTACAAACATCATCTGTTTCCTCCTCTTCCTTCTCAGAAAACAGCAGACAATCGCTTTAGGAAGCCATCCTCTATATGCACAGCAGCTGTGCAGATAGAAGGCTCTTCACCCTGCCCAGGTATAAATGTAACCTCCTGTTACAGTAATGGGAACATACCCAGGCCTAGGTTAGTTAACACAATGCATTATCCTAGGTTAGAGAGAAACACAGAAACTTTTGTCCTATGTTTAGAGGCAGAAAAGACATTTCTCTTGCATTTTACAGATTAGTAAAGGTTTCTGTAAGGTAAGGACATTTTACTGCCAAGAGAGAAGCCAGCCTGAGGGTAAAGCCACCACAGAAAACAATAATCAATAAATTGCAGCAGACAAATGGAACCAATGCCCTTATCAAACCATACCTGAAGCCTGTCTCAGCAATGGCGTGAGCCAAAACATTCCCATATAATTTAAACTAGTTTTTATTTACTTTTCTCTCATTTTAAACTGAAAGATTGTTGCCTGATAGAATGAGGCATATAAAAATGATGAATATAATAAAATAATGAAGTTAAAGATGTAGGATCTGATTTTTTTTTTTATTTTTTGTGTGTGTCTCTTTGCACCATGTTTATAAAGGAAAGTATTCTAGGTCCTAGTAGCAGTTTCAATGAAAAAAATTGCATCTAAAGTGAAAAAAGTATTTTGTTCATGCAGAGAAAAACTGCTATAGAATTAAATTTAAGAAAGAAATAAGGGAGAAAGAAAACTTTCAATTTCTTAGCTCACTGCAGGGGAAGTCATTTCCATTTTCATTTTCTCAATTTTTCCTTATTACATTTGATTTGTTAGCAATGGAGGAAGCTTCCATTTTCCAACCTTCTCTGTAAGCTTTATGCCACAACACAGCGACTATGTAAGTTAGTATTTTGGTGCTGGTAATAAAGTGCTTGCAACCCACAAGAACACCTACATAATATTCAAATTGCCCTACCATTGTGAAAGCTTGTTTCTGCTGGGTGCTAAGTTCAGACAGCACATTTGTCAAACGGTATAATCATCTTCCTGAAGACATAAGGCTGGAGAACTTCACTCAGGCCAGGCAGCTCTCAGCCTGCAGAACTCCCTGAAGGCAAAGATGGCCAAAAGGCACATGCACCATCAAAGATATGTGTGCAATCACACATTTTTAAAATTAGCTTAAAAACTCAAGTGTTTTGGCTTATCAGCACGAAGAGACAGTAGGATGTATAGCCTAATTTGAAAACTCCCTCAAAATGAAGAAAGCAGACAGTCTTAGACTGAAATGTGAGCCAGAAAGTTATTCCTTTCAAACTTGAGCAAGTAGTTAATCTCCTTAAGCTTCAAGTGGGATAATAGTACCTACTAGATAGAGTAGTTATAAATATGAAATTAAATGTTGTCCTGTGTTTTTAAAATAAGGCTTATCTGAATGTGAGGACTATAGTTGATAATAGTGTATTATATAACTAAAAATGTGCTATGAGAGCAGATTTTAGGTGCTCTTACTGGATATACACAATATATACAAAATATAACTAAGTGAGATGATGGACATGTTAATTTGGTTGACTGAAGAAATCATTTCATTATATATGTGTACACCAAAACACCATGCTGTACACCTTAAATATACACAATTTGAAAGAGTGTATCTGAAACGACAATGTAGGTTTTTGATTAAAACATTTCATGTGAACCTGGAAACTTTACATTTATTAGTAGTATTAAAAGAATTATTCTAGGGAGATTATTTATTATTTAGTCTCAGGATTTTTTTTTTAGGTACATATTTTGACATTTTGTGAAAAGGGAATTCAGAAAGAGAAATTAAGGCACAAATGTTAGCCTGAGCGCTGTGCAACAATTACATCTATCCAAGCCCTGCCCCCTTGCTGAGGGCCAATATGTGCTAAATGTCATCTCTTTGCAGACACCCAGACCTCCTAGGCCTGTGAATGTGTCAGGCCTCTGTTGCCAGCAATCAGGTTCTGTCTGCCTGTGTTGGAGAATTACTTGGGATTCTCTCCAGTTGAACCCAGGAAACTTCTCACCATAGACTGACTCACCAGGTTCTTCTCCTCCCCACATGTTCCTAGGACTCAGCCAATCATCCTTTCCTCTTTGATGCTTCTTCTTGGGGCTTATGGAAGATATAATTGTGCTCCCCCAAGATTCCTCTGCTTTCCTCCATTCCCAGGCCCCATAGTTAGGTAGAATCTTGTGAGCCATACTGGCCAATGGCCTGAGAGAGGTGATGGCCAAAGCACTAACCTGACAGTGCATGCCTCCTGCATTCTCCCTCCGCCCCCGTGGCTGAGAGCTCCCTTCTAGATGGTGCATTCTCCATCAGCCTGGGCTCCTGAGGGACAATAGAGAGCAGAGCCCCCAGTAAACCCACAAGGGACATGCAATATGAGAAATAAATCCTTAGGTTGTTAGTGAGTGGCACATTGGAATTAATTTGTTATTATAGCATAACCTTCCCTATCATCACTAACTCTGGGCTTCTCATTGAGAAACCAGAAACCATTGCCCGACATTTTCCCTTCTTTACTGCTTCCAAAAGCAAGTACAAAGGCCATTTCCATTTTAGGGCTTGTAATGCTTATCACTGTGTAAGCAATAATTAAATAGTAACTTTGAAATTTTTTAAAGTTGAACAAGATACCCTACGTAAGTTTCTAATGCATATAGATAGATTATTATTAATACGATAGATTTTATTTGTGAGAAGAAGAAAAGATGTTTCTTTTTGGTGTTCAATGAAGATAACTACAAAAAAGGAGAAGAAAATTGAAAGGAACAGGGAAGTTCTGGAGGAGATAACCAAGTAGGAGAAGTCTTGGGTGGTCTTTACTGTCAGGATAAAGACTTAGCCTTGATAATGGAAATATTAAATATGTACATGAATTATGAGGGCATTTAACATTAAGCAATAGATTGCTAAGACTATAGCAGATTAAAGAAATAAGGACATATTTATTTTCATATAAAGAGAATAATTCAGGTGGATATTTCATGCCTTGTGTAGCTGGCTGCTCAGTGATATTAATGAGAACATAGGCTCCTTTTGTTTTTCTGTTCCTTCACCCTTAGCACATATCTTTTGTCCTCAATTATCTCAAGAGAGCTGAGTTTCTAGACACCCCATCCTCAAGCCAGCCTAGAAGAATGACTTAGGAAGGAGAAAGAAGTAACATGGATATTGGGGGAAATTTTCCCCCCAAATCCCAAGCAGCTGTATGGTTTAAACCCCAAGACCATAACTGACTACCTTCAGAGTTAAGGAAATAAGAAAGTGAATATTTTTAGCTAAGTACATTGGAGTTGTATAAAATACAGAAAAATGGAAGAACGGATATTGCATAGGCAGCTAGTTGTCAAATCCAGGTTCTCTCCTTCAAGGACTAGTTTATTTCAGTGTTTTTTAAAGTTTCTGTTCCAGATTTATAGATTATTTCTCTTAAAAGCTGCCTTTTCTGATTATTATAATCCTGGAATGAATCACCGAGAGCCAGTCATTTATCAGATAGCTAGCTCTCCGTGTGAGACCACTAACAGATTGTCATCTTTTTTCCAAGAATGACACTGAGCTGTATTGTCCTGGGAACCAGGATCAATTTCTCTATTTGACAGGGTGACCAGCACAAAGGAAGAACATCTACCTTGCTTTACTTTTCTTTTAGTAAAATGGGTACCAGTTTTTCTTTGTAGGTCTGCTAGAATTCAGCCAAATCCACTTGGCCCAGGCCTTTTTTCGGTTGGGAGACTTTTTATTACTACTTCTTCAATCTCACTGCTGGTCTGTTCAGGATTTCTATTTCTTCCTGATTCAGGCTTGGGAGATTGTGTGTTTCCAAGAATTTATCCACTTCCTCTAGGTTTTCCAGTTTGTTTGTGTAGACGATTTCATAGTATCAATGGATGATATATTTTATGTCTGTGGTGTTCATTGTAATGTCTCCTTTTTCATTTCTAATCAAGGTTATTTGAGTCCTTTCTTTTCTATTTATGGCTGAACTGATTAGTGGTCTATCAATTTTGTTTATCTTTTCATAAAATCAACTTTTTGCTTCATCAATCCTTTTAATATTTTTGTTGCTGCTGTTTCCATTTTTTTTAGTTCTACTCTGAGAGTTGTTATTTCTTTTATTCTGCTGGCTTTGAGTTTGGTTTTTCTGCTCATTCTACTTTCTTGATATGTGACATTAAGTCTTTAATCTGTGAGCTTTGTGTCTTTTTGATGTAAGTATTTGAGGCTAAAAATTTTCCCCTTAGGGTTGCTTTTATTGTATCTCAAAGATTTTGAAAGTCATGTTGCCTTTGTCACTTAGTTCAAGGAATCTTATTATTTCCATCTTAATTTCATCATTGACCCAAGGATTGTTCAGCAGCAGGTTGTTTAATTTTCATGACTTTGTGTAGATTTGAGTGTTTCGCTTAGAATTGATTTCTAGTTTTATTCCACTGGGTTTCTGAGAAACTATGTGGCATAATTTCAATATTTTTGAATTTTTTAAGACTTGTTTTGGGTCTAAGATATGATCAGTCTTAGAAAATGTCCCATTTGCTTATAAAAAATGTATATTCGGTAGTTTTTGGGTAGAATTACAGAACTGTAAATGTCTGTTAGATCCATTTGTTCTACAGTTTGTTTAACGCCAGTGTTTCTTTATTGATTTTCTGCTTCCATGATTTGTCCAGTTCTATCAGTGGAGTGTTGATGTCCTTTACTATTAAGATGCTGTTGTTTATTTCTTTGCTTAAATCTAGAATAATTTGCTTTGTGAACCTGGGACCTTCTGTGTTAGGTGAATATATATTTAGGATTGTTATGACTCCTCACTGAATTGTTCCTTTAACCATTATATCATGACCATCTTTGTCTTTTTTTATCATTGTTAATTTAAAGTCTACTTTATCTGATATGAAAATAGTTATAACCTGCTCACTTTTGGTTTCTATTTGTGTTGAATATTTGTTTCCATCCAATTTCCTTGAGTCTTTGTCAGTCCTTGTGGTTTAGATAT
Organism: Microcebus murinus; assembly: GCF_040939455.1. NCBI lineage: Eukaryota > Metazoa > Chordata > Mammalia > Primates > Cheirogaleidae > Microcebus > Microcebus murinus. The sequence goes on from NC_134120.1 coordinate 48,437,145, forward strand.
GTTCCTTGGAGATAATAAATTCTTGAGTTGTGTTTTTTCACGCATTTATCCAGTCTATGTCTTTTAAGTGTGGCATTCACATTGTGTTGATGTTTGGGATGCTGTTTTGTTCAACATATTGGATGATACTTTATTGTTTTGTTTTCCCTCTTGTGTTATTGTCTTGTAAGAGTTATAGACTATAACTTTTGGCTGTTTTTATACTAGTTGGCATCTATTGTATTGTTGCATGTATGATTTACTTTGGAGCATTTCCTGTAGGGCAGGTCTAGTAGTGACAAATTCTCTTAGTGTTTGTCTGGGAAAGACTTTATTTCTCCTTCATTTATGAAACTAAATTTAGCAGGATACAAAATTCTTGGCTGACAATTATTCTGTTTATGGAAGCTAAAGATAGGACCCCATTCCTTTCTGGCTTGTAAGGTTTCTCTTGAGAAGTCTGCTGTTACTCTGATGGGTCTTCCTTGCCAGTTATTTGATGTTTTTGCCTCATGGCTCACAGGAGTTCCCACTTCATGTGACCTTAGCCAGTCTGATGACTATATGCCTTGGTGATTCTCTTTTTGCAATGAATCTTCCAGGCATTCATTGAAGTTTTTATATCTGGATGTTCAAATTTCTAGCAAGACCAGGGAAGTTTTCCTTGATTATTCCCTTGTATAGATTTTCTAGGCCTTGTGCTTTTTCTTCACTCTCAGAGATGCCTACAATTGATTGTTATCTTTGGCTGTATTACATAATCCCATATTTCTCATAGAATTTGTTCATGCCTCTTGATTCTTTTTTCTCTGTTTTTGAGTGACTGGGTTAATTTGAAACAGTTGTCTTCAAGCTCTGAAATTCTTTCTTCTATTTGGTATAGTCTATTCTTAAATTTTTCCATTGTCTTTTGTATTTCTGTAAATGAATTTTTTTATTTCCAGAAGTTCTATTTGTTTTTTTTTTAATACATCTATCTCTTTAGTAAATTTTTCATTCATTTCCTGAATTGGTTTTTTAGTTTCTTCGAGTTGGTTTTCTATTTTCTCTTGGGTATCATTGGGCTTCCTTATAATCTATATTTGGAATGATTTATCTGTCATTTCAGTATTTTCAATTTGGTTGGAGTCCATTGCTAGAGAGCTGGTTTCCTCCTTTGAGGGTATCCTTTCACTCTGATTTCTCAAACTTATGGAGATTCCTTTCATCTGGAGCAGCTGTTGCTTCTTGGGTTTTGATTATCTTTTGTTTAGATAGGGCTTTTTTCCCCTCCTCACTCTTAAGGGTGTGTCTGTAGCATATGTTGGGTAAGTACCTTTAGCTTTGCTCGAGGGTATTTTGATGGGGTACTTCGATGAGATAGTTTGATGTGGGTACTTTGATGATTCTAGATGGATGCCTTCCTTATAGATAGATTTAGTATGTTGATTTACTCAATTGCTCATTATTTGTAGGCTGTAGCAGTGGTATACTATGTGCATGGGAAGATGCCCTTTCTCTTGTTGACAAGGGAAGATGGAGGACCTTGAAATCTTTTCTGTTTCTCCAGCCCCATGGTCTTTTTAACAGTGTGAATTATATTGGGAACAGTGTGAATTATACTGGGAAGCCCAATTTAATCTCTGAAACAGTAGATGGTGCTTGTGAGTAAAGTCAGCCATGCCCTGTATGATCAAATTAGTCAATGCTTTAATGGGATGCATAATTTGTCCTTCCTGCCAATAGGCGGCACTTGCAGGAAAGAGCCAGCTGCAATGGTGTTTTTTGGAACCTGAGACTAGCTCTAGTCAATCAAGGAGAAACCCTTGAATGACCCAGGGAGTGTGTGGAGCCCTGGAATTCCCAGAGAACTCTTTATTCTCTAGGTGGGTGGAGGGGCAGTGCTGGGTGGGGCAAGATCAGGTGAGCCTACATTCAGGTTCCACAAAGGTGGGCACAAGAGCTGTCGTGGCAGGGTTGAGGGTCATCTCCCAAGCCAGTGGGGAAAGCTAACAGGGAGGGGCTGAAGCAGCATCACTAGCCAGAAAGTCTATTCAAGGGGGAGGGCTGCCTGGGATTCACAGACTCATAGTCCGGAGTGGATTTTGCTATTCTTCTTCCTCCCCTGACCCTCAGATCTTCTTCCAGCATCTGGACACAAGCAGCACCCCAAACTAGCTGAGCTCACCAGCAATGATGCCATGGGCTGGGAGCTTCCCTATCTAGGATTCTGCCTAGGACTGGAAGAACAGCTTTCCTGTGGGGGAAGGGGTACTCTATGATTGCACTGCAGCTAGGACCCACACTGCACTCTTCTCTCAGTTCTGCCTGTGTGGGCTCCCTAACTTCCCAAGGTTAGTTCACAAATCTCCCATCTGTGCCCCCAAGCAAGACAAGCAATTCCTGGGGCTACGGGATCTGGCCTGAGGGCCTAGCCCCTTGTCCCCCAACTTCAATCCCTGATCATGACAAGAATTGTGCTGGTCCAAAGTTGCTGTGGAGTACTCAGCAGGCTTAATGTCCCTTCACTTTAGGGTGTGCTCTGCTCTACGGAAGCAGCCAGGTGAGCAGCATCAGGAAGGGCCAGTAGGCAAAGACCTCACAGTCCGAGCACCCCTTGGTCTGCTGCAGGTCTTTGAGAGGAAAGATGTGAGCCACACTCTTTGTGGGAGCCCCAGTGTGGTGGGTGTGCCAACAGAGGGGAAGCAGCCGCTCTCGGAAGCCCCAGCTCAATTGTCTCTCGGGGCACGTGTGCCATTTAGCAGCAGTAGATGGGGGAGGGGAAGGGGAGAAAAAGAGTCTGAATGGAAGAGAGTTGGCACTCTGTTCCCCTGTGTCCCTCTCCCAAGAAGGAAGCCCACTTGGAACGTCCTTCAGAGAAATGTTATTGTTTGTACTTTATTGGGCTTTTCCAGTTGATCTTAGTGGGACTTCCACAAACAGCTCCATCAGCACCAGTAATGGTAATACTAAATAAATGCTTTTCAAATTGCAGAATTGTCCCATCATTGCTTTTCAAACTTACAGAAGTCTCCTGAGTTTCTGGATGATGCTTTATAATAGTAAAAGAGATCATGAAACGTGGATATGTTTTTCCTAAACTTAACATAATTTTCTTCTTTTTCGACACTAAATATTTTTGTTCCAAATACTTTTTCAAGACAATTGAAGATTATGTCCACATATTACAAATTAGCTTGTGGGAAAAGTAAAATTCAAACAATGATATTTTTAAAATGTTTTTAATGAAATTATATCAGCGAAAAATCAGCAAAGCGATAGTTTTGCGTTACAATATACAAGCAGTTGAAGAACTCCTTTTTTCTCTCTTTTATGGGTATTCTAATACTTTAAAAATTTAAAACACCAAAAATGTCCCCATATAGTATCAAATTTCTTCCATGTACCTGATATGACAGGAGCTGATTTATAGCTACCACAGCCTAAATTCATATTGCTTAGAAATCACAAATAGGTAGATCATCTTTTTTGAAAATATGATTATCATTCTTGAAAATCTTCATTAATAAACCCATTCCAATAGCTTTGCATTTTTTGTTTCATGCTCACATTTATATTTTTCTTTCATTTTCCTCTTCAAATAAAATGGATTTTATTAAGTTATAAGAGCCTCTGCATGAAGAGCATAGAAACAAAAAAGAAGCAGTTTAGGGAATTTTTTAACAAAAGCACTCTAACTTTTTAAAAATAATCTAAATAAAACTGACATAAATGTCAAGAAAGTTGAACTTTGATCTTTTTGAGGCAGACTTTCAGCATTTTAACCAAATCTTAATAAAAATAATTCCATTTTCTCTGTTAACATAATTTTCCCATGTCTGTAACATAATTTTGTGTTTTCATATTGAAAAACTATAAATTTTATAAATGTTCTGAGTATAGAAAGAGTATAAACTCTAAAAAAAAGATGGAAAAAATAGGGTTCAAGTAGAGATTAACTTGGTATGGAAAATTTTTTAAAGGTTCTTAGTTTCTTTATTGTTATTAATCATTTTAAAAATTGATAGTAAAAGTAAAGTATTTTCATACTTCAAGGTAACTGAGAATGAGTCATCAACTAAAAGCAGAACAGCAAAGATTTTCCTTTCCATCATGACTTCGATGACTGAAGTTTTCCTGTCCATTTTTATTCTGGTGAGAACCTGAAGAACTGAGAGAAGTGCTTGTCAGGGTCAAGTGCTATTCTGCAACCAAATGATATATGCACAAGGGAGGAATAGTATATTCTATCAGTCTCATTTGGCATTCACATCTACCATCAAAATAGCATAAACAAGTAGCTCTTTCAAGTCTGTCTCACAGGCAGAAGCCCTGGGGCAGCAGTACGAAGGAGTAGTTCTAGTTCCAAATGTCCATTAGCTAGTTGACCTACCATCCTCTCTATTGCTTCATCTATAAAAATTGTAGGTATTGAGAATAAATAATTGTGTTATATTTATCATGTTTTAAAATGTTTTTAAAATGGCTATGACTTAAAAGAAATATGATTTTAAAATATTTCACTTAATTATTTTCAATGTGTTTTCCATTGTGTTAAACAACTACCCATGATATGATTCAATGTTATCTCATTGGGAATCTTGTACATTATAAAATAATAAGCTGAAAACTTCTTAGCATAAGAAACCAAAAATTAACACAATTATTTTAATTTTATATAATGCATTTCCGTGTTCGTCCTTACACTATAATATGTATTTATTTCAACTTCTAATTTCATTTACTTAGTAATTTATCATAATTATCTCCACTGTCATAATCATTGTTTTCAATGAATGAATATCTCCATTGACATAAGAAGTTCCCTATTGTTGGATATTAATATTATCCACAAATTTTTTATAAATATTGTTGCAATGGTTATGTTCACAAAGCTTCTCTCAAACGTATTATGTGGGATTCCCAAAGGATCAGTCTTCAGTTTTCTTCTCTTCTCTATTTATATTTATTCCCTTCATGATCTCATTTTATCTCATGGCTTTTAATGCCACATATGTGCCAATAACTCCCAAATTTGGATCACCAGCCAAAGATCTGTCTCCCAGACTTCACAGTTTTATATTCAACTACCTAATCAAATCTCCATTTAGATATCTAGGGAAAAAAGCTCAAAATCAGAATGTCCCAAACAGAACTCCTGGATGGCCCTTGAAAAACCTTCACATATAACGTTTTTTTTAAATCTCAGCTGATGCAAATTCATTTCAGTTATTTAGGCAAAAATTTTAGAGACAGCAAAACTCTTTATTTTATATCTCATTTCTGATCTGACTTAAAATTCTACTTGTCCTACACTTAAAACCCACCTAAAATACAATTATTCTTACCATCTTCATTTTTATCATCCTAGTCTAGATTACCATCATCTCTTTCCTAGATAACAGCAATAGTTTCTTGTACTAGTTTCCTTCGGCTGCTGTAACAAATTCCATGAACTTGGTAGCTTAGAACAACAGAAATTTTACCTTCTATGGCTCTTGAGACAAGAGGTCCAAAATCAGTATCACTCAGCCAAAATCAAGATATTGGCAGAGTTGAGAAATTATTTCCTTAGAATAATTTTTTTAAAATAATGGTATGGCCAAAAGCTTAAATATTTTTATGGGTTCTGAAAGATATAGCTACATTGCTCTCCAACATGTTCATATCATGTCAAATTTTCATTAGCTCTATGAGTTTACCCATTTCATCATCATCTCACTAAAACTGGATTCATATCTCCTCTCTTTAAAACAAATTGTAAATGCACTGGGCCAATATGGTGCAGATCTACTTCCACGGTAGTGACAGACATATACTGAGGACCTAAAAATATAGTGGACTATTCTATGTATCTAGGAGGGAGGTATAAAATAATAAGATTTTTAAAATCATTATCTATACTTTTGACAAGGTCATAATTTATTTGAAGGAGAGAGGACATATAAAATGGGTAATTAAGTGGCATTGCAAAGTGTGAATAAATATTATCAAAAATTTCATAGGGGTTACTGTTAATGTTCAAGTTAACTATTTTATATTGGAATTTGATACATTTGGATCAAGTTCAAATGAGAAAAAAGGTCCTTCTTAATTCATTTCTGCAGGGTATTTTATTCTTACATTAATTTCCTGACATAAGACAGGAGCGACCCTTCAAGGAACCTCTCTCTACTCCCTAAGGGTAGGATTAAATAAGATAGAGTAATGTGTAGCAACTGCACTTTTATTTAAAAGGGAAATATTTAGTTTTTAACTGCAAAATCTCATGCACCATTTCTCCAGAGTTTCGAATTAAACAGAAACAGACCCAGAGTCTGGGGAGGAGGTTTCCTGGCCAGACTCGTCTAGCTCTGCCATGACTCCAGCTCTTCCTGGGATAGGCTGACTCTGTGAATGCCAGGAGGGAACTCATGAGGGTGATGATTCCCTGAGGAACTGAACTACATCCAGAATATCTGGGAAATTAAAAATCAAATATTGCAATGGAAAACATTATCCTGACCATGATAGCACGAAGGGTTATGATACATTTGAAGATGTGAAAAGAAAAAGCAAATCTGAAATTTACTACTGGAAATTCCTATTTCTGGTAAGTTATGTTTTATTTAAGATTGGCCAGAGTCACTTTTAAAATGACAATTTTTGAGATTTTGACATTAAAGAAAACATGAGCATCAGGCATAGTGGCTCATGCCTGTAATCCTAGCACTTTGGGAGGCAGGAGGATCACTTGAGGCCAGGAGTTTGAGATCAGCCTGAGCAAGAGCAAGACCCTATCTCTACAAAAAAATAGAAAAACTAGGCAGGAATAGTGGTTTGTGCTTGTAGTCCTAGCTGCTTGGAAGGCTGAGGCAGAAGGATTGCTCAACCCCAGGAGTCTTAGGTTGCAGTGAACTATGATGATGCCACTGCTCAAGCAAGCAAGAGCAAGATCCTGTCTCAAAAAAGGGAGGAGGTGCATTTTAAAGCAGCTGTCTGCTTTACCAGTCATTCTATTCCATCAATTTCAAAATTTCACAGTTATAAATAAGAAGCCTAAAAGTACCCCCTCCTTTCACTCACCTTTAATCATCTCTAAAAACCTACAAAAATGTGTGAAATAAGCTAAGTGTGGTCGCTAAACCCTTGTAATCCTAACAGGTTGGGAGGCTGAGGCTGGAGGATCACTTGAGGTCAAGAGTTCAAGACCAGCCTGAGCAAGAATGAGACCCCATCTCTACTAAAAAAAAATAGAAAAATTTAGCCAGATGACTAAAAATTAAAAAAAAAAATTAGCCAGGCATGGTGGCGCGTGCCTATAGTCCCAGCTACTCGGGAGGCTGAGGCAGGAAGATTGCTTGAGCCCAGGAGTTTGAGGTTGCTGTGAGCTAGGCTGATACCATGGCACTCTAGCCCAGGCAACAGAGTGAGACTCTGTCTCAAAAAAAAGAAAAAAAAAAAACCTACAAAAATGTAAAAATGTGAAACATAATGTGAGTTTTCGAAGTGTACATGGTACTCAGTTAAAGAAGTAAAAGGGTCTTTGGGAATAGTCTTTGCGTTGGAGTCAGGAAGCTTGCATTTGTGCCACAACACTCATGCTTGGTATAACCTTCCCTGATAATATTTAATTCCTTAAACACAGAAGGTATAAATAGCATCTACTTCAATATTTATTATGAATATTAAGCAAGATAGGCTTTGTAACTACAGAGAGCCATTCACAGGTAAGGAACTACCATTACTGAAAGATAGTTTACTTTATTCATTTATTTAGTTTAGTTATTATGTAACTAAATAAATATGTAGCAGCCACATGACAAACTAGTTAAAATTTCTGGCCTTTGTGACAAGAATTCTTCTGGTATCAAAATATCAAAGGACGTAAAATCCAGTAGAGGTTTAGGCAGAAAAAAAGAAACAGTGTTTGGTATAGTCTAGAAAGCTCAGGGTACAGAGAGATGGATTCCTAGCGGCTCCATTAGGGCATTGAACTGTACCACATCCCCACGTGCTCGGACTTGGTGTGGAAACATGGTGTAGGCTTCCTGGTCAGCCCAGTCACCCCGTTGTGGGAAGATACTCAGCACTTCCAGCCTCACTTCATTACCCACCCGATCCGGAAGATGAACAAAAAAGCCTTTTTGCCTCCGAGCCTCAGAAAATAGCCCCCATGACCGCTAACAGGATTATGTGCTTCCCAAGTGGGGAAAATCCATTGAGACCACGAGAGAGTGGAAAACCTGATTGTCTCAGGCCTGGACGTGGGTGTGTGAGTCAGTGCCCTCAGTCACATGGGTGAGGCTGAGGGAGAGTTGATCCAGCAGGAAGCTGAAGATGCAGTCAACAAGTCTGGATGGTGAACAGCCAATGCCCACTAGAACCCTCTTTTTGTATAATCAAGCAAATTTGACCATAGCCATGCTTAGTGGTCCTAAGAAAAATATGGCAGTTCCTAGACTGTCGTGGGATTCTTGGAGGCACCTGCAGCCCATATTTACGCGGAGATGTATCCTATAGCAGGTTTTCACATCACCTTCTGTTCTCTCTGCTCTTGTAGGCTTATGTTTTCATACCCTTTCCACGCCTATCCAGTGTGATTCACCACTCTCGAATTCCTTCTCTTCACACGTTGAAGCAAGCACGTGCCCTCCTGAATACTCACCACTTTGCAATCCCCTCTGTGACTATCGGTGGACCAGGAGCATCGATTATATTTAACCGTCCTTCTAATAGTATAAAACAGAAAAACAAAACCACATACGCCAAGAGCCTTTCAAATACACATAGAGGGAAGAGTCTGAACTTGCAGTCTATGGACCCTCCTGTCCGTGCCTGTTTTGCCAGCCTCCTGTCCTGCCGCTGTGCCCATATCATGTCACATGCTGCAGCACAGAACTGCTGTAGCCCTCACACTCATCACGGGTTTGTACCTCCATATCTATTCTCATGCTGTCGCATCACCTGTGACTCCTTTCTTAACCTGGCTACATGTCTGTGCTTCTTCCACACTTAGCTCAGGCGCCATACCTCAAGGTGGCTTCTCTTGAACTCATCCCTTTGTTTCCCTATTCCTTACGAATACCTCTCCTAGCAATGACCACATTATGCCGACATGTTTCATTTGTGGGTCAGTCTCTACTGGTAGTCCACGCATTCCTTAAGAAAAATAATTGTCATATGTGTCCAACAGCGCACTGACAGCTGGTACACAGTGATTAAGTGTTGCTGGTTGAAGTATGCATTTATTGATTCATTCACTGTCACCATCTAGCCTCTACACTGCTTGAAGGTGTCATTACATTCTGACTGGGTCGAGCATCGCAAATTATACCTGTAATCCGCCAAGGATTTATCAAAATAGCTGCTGGTGATGTGTTCTTCTTAGAAAACATATTCATGAGTAATTTACAGAGAGAAGATTTAATAATAAACATGGGCTTTTAAATATTCAGTCTTACCCTTTAAAACATTTTATGGAAAAGAAGTAAATAGTGAGAAACAGGGAGACAGAGAAAGAGGAAATAAGGAAAAGAGGGAGAAGGAATAATATGAGTGGGGAGGGAAAGAACTGAAATAGGATTATTTGAAAAATTGATTTTAAGAATGGTTGTATACATTTTAATGCTGTTTACTTGAAAGTAAAACTAAAATGAAATTATCTCAACAATGACAAATGAGAACCATAAATTATCTGCATTTTCAACATTCAGAACCTCATCCTGAGTGTCTGTAAATGATTTGTATGCCGTATGGCAAGCATGCTCCACTGGGTACAATTATATGATTGTTTATTGAATAAATGCTCTCCTTGTCAAATGGTTGATTGAATATTTGCCGGCTCCCTGTAATATTTTCACTGAGTAATTGTCTGCTGTGGGTAATACCTTCACTCAGTAATTGCTTGTTCTGAATAATATTTTCACTGAATCATTTCCCATTCAGCATATTTTATCGAACGATTTTCTTGTTGTGAGTCATGTTACTGTAAGTTCACTGAGAATTTCTTGCTGAATTCCATATTTTCTTTTGTATTACTTGGAAACTAGATCCGAGTTTGCCTGAGTCCTTGCCCTGCACCCTCTCTGGGCTGTTGAGAGATTATATAACAACTTGCTTTTTCTAAATGGTCTTCTAGTGGTGTGGAACTTTGAAACTGAATGCTATGTGCAAAGTCAAATAAAATAAAACTTCTGCTTTTATGAGAAAAAACTTATTACAGAAGAAAAACGAGGAAAGTTAATAAATCTTAGTGGGATCGATATGAAACATCATGGATAAGCTGTCCCCTAAGACTCATTTGAAAGTTTTTGGAATCAATTTTAATGAGACTCTTATATTGATCAATTTGACTAAGTGTTAAGGGTTGAGGGATTGTAAATGGTTATATACATTAAAGTAGCATAGTGCCATAGAAAAATAAGAGAGTTTTAAGTTGGAAGACCTAGATTAAATCTATGGATCAGTCATCTATTCTTCTCATCTTCAGTATCCTCATCTTTAAAGTGAATATGAAAGTATTTTCTTTCTTATTCATTGAGTTAGTTAAGATAAAGTACATAAAACTCTTCATATATGACAGTGTCCTAGGCCCCAGCTATTATAGCATTATATATTATCTTCTACAAACCTTTATTTTAGCATGTATTATATTATATTATATTAAATTCTCTCTTTATGGGTTAACATCCTACACTAGGTCATAAGTCTCTTGAAAACAAGAACCTTCATATTCATTTTTGTGATCCCTAACTCTTAGCCAGGCCATTTGTAGTGATGACATTACTTATACCTCCAGTGGCTAAATAGTATCAACACAGTTCAGAGCACAATCAGCCCTTTGTATCTGTGGGTTCCACACCTGTGGCTTCAACCAACCACAGAACAAAAATATTCAGGAAAATAATTGCACCTGTACTGAACATGTATAGACTTTTCTCTTGTCATTCCCTAAACAATACGATATTACAATGATTTACATAGCATTTACATTGCATTAGGTACTATAAGTCACCTAAAGATGATTTAAAGCATGTGAGAAGATGTGTGTGGTTATATGTGACCACTATGCCATTTTATATAAGGGACTGGAGTATCTGTGGATTTGGGTATCTGTGGGGTGTCCTGGAAATAATCCCCCAGGGATACCCAGGACAACTGAGTAGGATGGAAATAATCCAAGAGGAAAACAACTCATATGTGTCGATCACCATGCCCCCTCCTCTTCCTTTTTCTTTACTTTTCCATTCCCCTTTCCTGGGAGTTTATTTGTCCATATTCACTCTGGAGAGAGAAGAGATAGCTTGATGTTAATATTTTGGCACAAATCATGCTTATGGTTTCAAATTTAGATGACCCAACAGATTACAAAATTTTTTTAAAAAAGTACAGATGCTGATTGTAATGAAGTTTACCATATTCTGAGGTATAAACAGAAAACTGGAAAAACATAGACCTACCTACAGGATCAGAGGTGTAATGCCATAGGGTTTTTCAGTGTAAAAATATTAACATCTGCTTCTTTCCACGACACAGATTTTTCTTCCCAAAAAGAGACAAGAGGAGATGAAAGGAGATAATAGTCTCATACTAGCAACTTACACTAATAGTGCATATATACGAATATATGTAAAATCTTTGTCAATAAATCTCTATGCTTCCATATTCAATACTTTTTCTACTAAATTATGTTTTGTCACATCAGTTATGACATATTTCTGGTTAATTAATATTTAATCATATAGATTTTTTTCCTTACAGATACTACGACCTTTGGAATTTTTTAAAGCATATTCTTATAGCTTATCTTATAGCTATGTATGGGTTCAAGATTATATTATCATCACTGTTTCTTCTTTTAAGTAGATTTGAATATAGACAATCCCACAAAGATACTTACAGATTTTAATGGTACAGAAATTCAAACTTACACCTTCAAGATAACTGTAATTCCCCTAGCTTAGGTATAATCAATTGATGCTTGGGCTTGCTTCATGGTGAAGCCACATCCTAGAGCGCTCTGAACTCTATTATACTAGTAGTTGTGGGTGTTATTTACCAAATATTTCTGACTCTCCTTCAGGGCAGATAGTATTAATGGGATTGCATGTCCCTTCCTCGTTGGAGAAGGGTGTGGCCATGGCCATTTGACTTCCTCTGGTGGATAAAGTATGGAGCAGCCGTCTAGCTCTAGCCTGAAGAGTGAAAAGGGGAACTTCGAACAGTCAGAAACAACATAGGCATCTCTCCCTTTATTCCTGGCTCTCTTTTGTCCTTTCTTTTATACTCCACCCCCACCCCACCCCAGCAATCCCACTGTGGTGGTGGCAGTGGCTAATGACGGCCCCTACCAGGAGTGAAATCTCTGAGGGAGGGGCCCTTCCTCTCCAAGTGGAGGAGCTGAGACCCAAAACACGTGGGCCACCCCATTGCTTCTTTTCTTTCTCTGTCCTTTCATGGTTTGGGCCTAAAGTAACCCTAATACAGAAGTATTCAGCAAAGCAAGGCAACTGGAGCCCCACAATTTGGGGTAGAATCCTGAAATCGGAGACCCAGTGTGCCAGAAAGTGCTGGGAGATAGCAGAGAGGGAGGAGTTCATGAAAGCAATCAAATAAAGCTTTATATAAACTCCAGGGCTTATCTTAGACCTTCACACACATGGATGGACCTGATACTAATTAGCATACCAAAGACTTTGTGAACTGAACTAATAAATTACCACCCGGTCACAGACTGCCTATTGGGTGGGGCACAGCATGGAGACATCTGAATAGCAGTAAAAAGGCTTTGAAAACTGAACTGACATTGTAACCACAGCCTACAGAAGGCAAACTGGAACTTATGGCCTGAACCCAATAATTTTTATAACATTAAAAAGTGTTACCATTCTCTGTTGGATTTAAATAAGGCCCAAGTTTTACGATATAATATTCAAAATGTCCAGCATGTAATCCAAAATTATTCAGCATGCAAAGATCCTTAAAACTCATATGGAAAAAGATAATCAACAGATGTCAAGGCCAAGATGACACTGATGTTGGAATTACCTGACAAAGACTTTAAGGTGACTTTTTTATTAGAGTGCTTGAATGCAAAATCATAAACATTTCTGAAACAAATTTTAAAATAGATAGAAGATATAAAGGAGAATCAGTGCTCAATTCACCATGTTCTCTTTCCCTTTGCCACAGAGACCAGCAATGTTCTGGCCCATGTCGCAAATGAAGGACAAGAGAATGCTCACCCAACTTGCAATAGACATGTGACACTCATGAGAAATAAACCTTGTTATCTGAAACCACTGAAATGTATGTGTTATTTCTTACTGCAGCATAACCTAACCTGTCCAGATTGACAAAACTAAATTCTCTGAATTTTATGACATAATAATACCTTTTGTGTATTGGTATCAGGGAAGTGAAAAATTTGTACCCAAACTAGTATATACTCCATGATACATCTCCAGATAAATTCTGTATCGCTTCCAAGATAACCATAGAACTGCTGATTGAACCTCTTCTTAAGAGTCACCTATAATATATATTTCATCTATCCCTTTTATTTAATTATTAATTTATAGTTTTATTCATTTTGTGATATCTACAGTGAAAAGAAACCAGGAATTGTTTGAATTTCCAACTTGATTAATAATGAAGTTGTACCAACCAAGATTATTTTAAATCTGTAAGAAAATAGTTGTGCAATATTATACAAATTAAAATAAATTCAGCTAACTATAGTTTTCAAATAATTAATAGATTCCCTCCTTGCCAGGTAAGATTGAACTTGTCATGTTAGACACCTAAGTATATTATACTTGAAAGTTAGTAAACAGTCTTTACTGTTTGTTATGCATTCAAAAAATACAAGTACAATACAAGTACTCAAAAAATGTACTTAGAACTGTGGTTATCACTGAAAGAACGCAGGAAAAAGGTAGATAGCATTAAAAAACAGCAGACATCAACATATTCTCTACACCATTTTCCAGGTTCTCGGAGGAATATTCTATAAAACAAAGAGGTGGCTCACGCCTGTAATCCTAGCACTCTGGGAGGTTGAGGTGGGCAGATTGCTCAGGGTCAGGAGTTCCAAACCAGCCTGAGCAAAAGCGAGACCCCATCTCTACTAAAAATAGAAAGAAATTAATTGGTCAACTATAAATATATAGAAAAAATTAGCCGGGCATGGTGGCACATGCCTGTAGTCCCAGCTACTCTGGAGGCTGAGGCAGAAGGATTGCTTAAGCCCAGGAGTTTGAGGTTGCTGTGAGCTAGGCTAACACCATGGCACTCTAGCCCAGGCAACAAAATGAGACTCTGTCCCCCCCACACCCCTCCCCCCAAAAAAGAGTAGTTACCTAATTGAATTTACGTTGTGCTTATTTAATAAATCACTATTTAATCTTACTTGCTTTGTAAGGGATTTGATTGTGTTAAAAAGGCTTGGGTGGGGCATTTAACCTAATCGCCCATGTCTATTTATTAGTATTTATTTAAATATGTTTTCAAAAATCTTGAAAAATTAGTGCCTAATAATTGTTATAACCCAGCTTATGTAAAATCTGCAATGATTGCTAGAAAGGCAAAGTCTCTTTTAAGGCATAATAACCAGGTTGGCTTTATGTTTGACAAATCAAAAACCTAATTTTTCATTCCTTTGTTACTTATTTTAATAACCTGATTAGCAGAATGACGTTGACTCATGAATTACTTAAACCAAAGGATGGACTGTAATTGTCATTTGGCATCAATAAGTTCCATTTTCCCTCTCCAGCAGATTAGGCTCTATTTACGAATTCTCCTTCTTAAGTAAGGATGACGAATTATTCTTTCTCTCCCCTACACCTCCTCTAATAATGTCCTCAATACCTATTCTAATAAGATTTACACAAAAATATTAACAATAAGAAATCTTGTGAGTTCATTAATAAGTTCCTGGCTCCATTATCATCATAAGAGACAATGGGAATCAAAATAGAGTTTTTTGGGGGACATTATTCCCTAAATTTTACATCTCTAAATTCTTTGAGCCAGGAGTTTATCATTATCAAATCTCTTGATTTTCTTTATTTTAATCCAGGGGTCTTCAAACTTTTTAAACAGGGGGCCAGTTCACTGTCCCTCAGACCGTTGGAGGGCCAGACTATAGTTAAAAAAAACTCTGAACAAATTCACAAATTCCTATGCCCACTGCACATATCTTATTTTGAAGTAACAAAACAAACGGGCAAAAACACCCACATGTGGCCCGAGGGCCGTAGTTTGAGGATGCCTGTTTTAATCCACATACCTTAAATCGGTACCTTTAAAAAGTTTTCTATTTAAAATATCCATATTATAATATTTGGATATCATAGTAAACACATAGTAAAATTTTTCAAAAAGCAGTTTTATCTTTGTGAGTGACAAAAGTCACACGCTGTTGGGGATATCAAGACAAATCATGGTTTGCAAGTGGATATGGTCAATTATCAGATAAAAGTCACCAGGACTTCCTCTCTATGATTCTTGGCCTATAAATACGGTATTATTCAAAAAGATATGAGGAAGCTTAAGAGGTTCCTTAAGGAGAAAATGGATTGGGGCAAAAAGCATGGAGTTAGTCAAACACAAAGAAGACTTTCAGGATTGAAATTAACTAGTCACATGGAAATATGTCTGAGAGCAAAGATAAGATTCTAATTCTAGGTCTATTCATTTTACCCACATGCACAAAACTGTCAGCTAGTTAGAAGATTAGAAGGACACGAGAATGTTATCAAAACAACCTTGAAATGGAGTTTAAGTACTTAAAATGAAAAAAACAGTAGACTACTGGGAACAAAAGTGGGAGGGGATAATTTCAACCTGACTTGAAATACCAGCTCTCTGAAATTTAGATGAGTCTACCTGAAAGATGAAGATTCAGATGAGTTACATAGAAGCACTCTATTAAAGCTAGAGAGTTAGAGAGAAGAGAGGAAGGAGCATTTGTGTCCATGGAAAAAACAAAACTCTCCATCACAGGTGTTCAAAACAACCAATGCATTTTAAATGGCTATTTTTCCTCAGAGATTTTTCATGTCTGGTAAATTTTATGTACTTTACAGTGTTCTTTGAATTTTATTTACAGTTCTAAGCTTGTTTTCAACTGTTATAATTTTTTCAGAAGTTTTTCTGCTGTGTTTTTTGAATCTTTGAACATTTTTTGTTTACTTTTTAGATAAGTTTTTAAATTTATAATTCATTTTCTACCTATTATACATGCTCTGCTCATTTCACAATGTTTTCATGAATTTTATATTTTTCTCTTCAGATCTTAGTTAATGTTTTAAACTACTGGTTAATGTATTAGTAACTTTTCTGTGCCCTGGAGTGCTTTTACCATTTATAAAACATTTAAATTTTTTTTAAACTTTCTACTTTACGTTTTCATTTAAAATTCATTTTCATCCAGTAATGCCAATTTTAACTATTTAGCAATGTTTTTACCATTTTTTAGTATGCTTCATTTATATTTAAGGAACATTCCTCATTAAAAATTATAACCTAACATTTGTAATGGGAAAAATAGCTATTTTCATCGGATTTTCCTAAAAGGGCAATAAGACTTTACTACTATTTTACATAAGAACAAAATAATATAAAGTAAATGAGATTATGTATAGATCATTAACACTCATAGTCAGAGTCATCACTACATTTTTCATCCTATTTACACTAATATGTTGTCAGGACTATTTCCAAAACTTGACAAAGAATTATCAATGAGAACAAGGGATAATGGACTAAAAGGATGCAAAATGAGTTTGCATCTTGCAAAGTGCAACTCACTTGTTTCTACCAATTCAATTATTACAAATCTACTCTGATCTTTCAGTAATTTTCTTCAGACTTCCATTTTCTCAAAATTGGAAAGGTCCATACAGGGTTCAATGATAAAAATTGCCCCAGAAAAATCTCACAAGATTGCAGCAGTGAAGTCACAATGGTGAGATATAAAAGAAATTATGCAGGCTTTGTATCAGATAGCTTTGGATTCTGATATCCGCTCTGTTACATACAAGCTGCCTGGCCTTGGATAAATTTTCTTCCTACGTAAAGTGGGAGAAAGTGTCTTTGTTAGTATTGAATAAATAGTGTATGTAAAACACCAAGCTACAGATTCCTGTAAGTGCCGATTCCTTTTCTTTCTCTTACTCTCTTTCAAGAAATAAATATATTAAACTCTACACAATTTTTAAACACTATGGTGGGCACCATGGGAGATACAAACATGAATTGGATGTGATCTAAAGAAGTTTATAGACCAGACGGGAAGGTTAAAAATATAAAACATCATTTTAAAAGGCAAACAGACAATCATTTGGTCTAATGATGTGCAATAAGAACTCTTCCCCTGCTGAATTGGTTTAGTTGGCCAGTTAGTGAATGGAAAGGTTTTATTTCCCTTTTCTACCAGTTCTGCCATGCCTAGGGGTAGGCAGGATGTCCTGTGTTCAGAGAAGAGGTGGGATTGGATAATCCAGGTGATGGAGATCTGGGAAGCTGAACACAGCCCTCTGAACAAAAATACAGCAAAACAAACACTAAAGGAAAGTGTTGTACCAGAACATTGGCCCAAAAGAACTATAATAGTTTTGGGGGATTCTGGAACAAGTCCTAGGACAATAGAGTCTCTCAAGGAAGACTAAGGAACCTATGATTCAAGAGTAGGTTGTCTTAACATGCAAGGATCTTTGGATAAGCTCAAGATCTCAACGGCAAATAAATTCTCCAAATTAATGAGAAACGACTGACTCTGAGAATCCTGATTGTACTATTATTGTTCCATGAGAGGATTTACTCACTGATAAAAATAAGGAGGTTGTCAGAAGCTCCAAAATACATCCCTGTCCTACGCAGAATGTTGCTAGAGGACACGTTGGACAATGTATTATACAGAAGAGCCCAATTTTCAAATCAACTCGTTAGACTTGGTGCTTGCAGTTATTGAGACATAACTGGGAGAAAGTTCTTTTATCCAAACTAAATTCTATTTGCACCTCAACATATGTAGGTTTGCTGGTCCTTAATCATGGCTTTATTCCAGATATGTGCCTTTAGTATCCGGCATAACTGAAATAGACCAGGCTCCCTCTATATGTCAGCCTTTCCTCCAAGCTTTCCTCTGATTCTGGCAGAACCCTTCCCTTTAGTATCTGGTTTTGCTGTACATTTGTTCAGAGGGGCTTACGTTCAGCTCCCCAGATCTCCTTCACCTGGACAATCCCACCACTTCCCTGAGATTGTGGGGGAGTGATAAAAATTATAGACAAGAACTTGATAGAGACTCATCAATCTTATATGCAAAGAAAGAGAAAGAGTTGTCCTCTTTCTCAAATGTGGCTTATAGTTTCCATCCATTAGAGATTAAATTTAGACTTCCCAGTGAATGTAAAATCCATTGAGTACTAACTAGTTCACGTCAACCTGAGATGTGAGAAAACCAGAACTGAGCTCCGGCTTCACATGAAAACAAAGGATGGTATGAGATTATTAAAGCAAAAGACATCAGTGCACACAGAGACAGTTTCTGTGTTTGTGTTGTACCACTGCAAGGAAGAAAGGACACAATCTATTACTTACTTGTGCCCCCCAACTGCTAGGCTCATTCATTTTATTTCTCTATTTATATAAATGAGGAAAATTGAGGGACTTAAAAGTTGAATAATTTCCTCCTAAATAACAAAGCTGACACATAGCATAATTTATGCTAAAATCCTGAGTCGTCTAACTTCAAAATTTCCACTTTCCATTATTTTTCAGTTTTTTCTCCTAATTTCCCCACTTCCTACTGGTGTGTCTCACCACCTCTCCTACTACTACCATTATGAAGTTATTATTCTCCTATTATATTTGTCAGAAAGTACACAGGTATGCCACATACCTAGAACATTTAAAACCACAAAACTCAATTCACAAATACGGAGTCCTGCCTGCACTATACATCAATTTAAGTACTTGTTTTTTGAGTATAAAGATGAGTTGCTGGCTTTCAAGTGGATAGAGGATAGGGATGGGCAAGGTGATTATATCCAGAATTCCTAGGGAATACAGTCAAATGTTTCAAAATCTGCACACTGTGCCAAGTTAGTAACATTAAAATAGAGATCATAAGACTGACAGAATGAACTCTTTGTGGTGATAAGATACCAAATTATAAACAAGATCTAAAGTCATGCCAGATGAGGGACAAGTCAAGCACCCCTACACTTAAAGGAGAAACTATGTTTTAACTGCCACAGGTTTTTCTTTTTTCTCCAGTAGCTAAACAAGCTCTGGTATTGAGATAAATAATAATAAACAATTGCAGCTCATCCACTTCCAGATGGTGACTAATTGACCCTCCATTCCATAAACCATAACTGCAGCTTTGACTGGATAAGAGACTAGCTTCAGTAACTTTCTCCTTGATGACAGGCTGGTTCTGGCTGGTTTATAGAGAGGCTGCACACCGAATGTCTTCCCTGAAGTCCCTGATGACCTTTTGACATATAGGGAATAATTTAAATGTTAAGTCTCCACCCCAAAGTGAGGCATGGGATGCATGTAACATGCATATTTGTTCAATGCTTTAGGACCCCCTTCATGAATATTCATAGCTCTTCCTATACCCTGTTGAATATGTATACTTGACCACCCAAGTATACGAATTAAATTCCTGTCTCTCTTCCCTCCTCCTCTGAAGTTCCTGCCTCCAGTTTTGGCCAGAGCCTGCAGGTTGTAACCCATTATAAGAAATAAGGTCCCCTCTCTAAATTTGTGAACCTCTTGATTTTTTTTTTTGTTGTTGTTGTTGACATTAGGATAAAGGGTGAGAAGTGAGCATGTTTATGAGAGTAATTTAAAAAGTTCCTACGGTAGTTATATTTTACTGTATAGCACGTTACTCCCAAACTTAGCTGCTTAAAACAACATGCATTCGTTATACTATAATTTATGTGGGTTATGAATCTGGGCACAGCTTAGCTGAGTTCTCTGCTTCAGAGTTTCTTACAAGGTTACAGTGAAGGTTTCAGCCAGGGCTGCAGTCTCACTCAAAGGCTTGACTGGGGAAGATCTGATTCCAAGGTCACTCAAGTGGCTATTGGTAGGAATTAGTTCTTCGAGCATTGTTTGGTCGAGGGCTCAGTTACTCAGGAACTGTTGGCTAGGAGCCTCCCTTGGTTCCTTGCCACACAGGTCTCTCCAGAGAGTGTCTCACAGCACGGCAGCTGGATTCATCAGAGGAAGCAAGTGAGAGGGAAGGAAGAGCCCCTTGAGAAAGAATGCTAGCACACAGAAGTCATCACTTTTTATAATCCACCCATGCAAGTCACATCTCATTACTTTTGCCCAGTTATATTTTTTACAAGCAAGGCACAAGGTCCAGACTGTACTGAAGGGGAGGGGCTTACGCAAAGATGTGAGTCCCAGGGGGCAGGGGTCACTGGGAGCCATGCCAGAAACTGGCCAGCACAGCCCACTTGGAGACTGTAACACCCTCTCTGGCCCCCTCCCTCACCTTTGGTTTCTTTTCTTTCTAAATGACTTATTGCCTGTTGAGGCCTTTACTAGAAACACTTGTTAATAACTTGAAAAGAAAACTTAAATCAGCCAGTCTAGAATTGGTTTATGGAGTAGGCAAAATGTTTGGGTTTTTTTTTTTTTTGCTCATGTTCTTTGTCTAAAGGATGGCAAGAACTAACAAGAGGTAAGGGAACTTGAACTATTAGTGAAAATAGAGTCTTCTTTTATTTCTCCATTGACAGACCTTATTAAGAGCTGGACCTGTATTAAATACATCTGGATCTGCCTGATCATTAACAAAAATTCACAGTCATTTTGTTCAGTTAACCTTTCATCAGAGACCATAAAAAGCCATCCCCTGTCCTGGCCAGTTAGACTGTATAAATCACCTGAAGACAATATGGTTAATGCCTGACTTACTTTTTTTAAAAGCCCACTCATTATTTTTGCACTTTGGTTTCCATAGTTACCAATCTTTACTTCAGCTGTGCAGAATAAACTGCTGCACAAGGGAGTCCTTGCACTGGCTTGTACATCCTGAGCCATTCTGGATTCTCATAATGGGCACCTGAGAACGTGTCTTTCTTCAAGGTTAACAGATCCTGACTGCAACCAGCATTCCCAAGCCACCTTTAATAGCTGAGTAAAATCTCATTAAAAATATCAATGGAAATATATGATTATTTAGATATTAACACAGGAATAAGACTTTCAACAAACACCAGAACAATTTTTAATTCCATTTGGAGGGGAAGGGGTGATTTGCTACCTCCACACAAAGCTCATATAATTATTGCTTTGCTTACAGTGACACCACAAATTCTTTGTTTTTGAAGAAGAAATTCTGCATGGAACTTATTTTTTAAAGTGTTTATTATTTAGATTTTGCCTCTGAACCAGACTTCCATCCTGTGTCCCCTCACTGGAACAAAAATGAAGGACATTCCTCCCTGGATCTCACCGCCCAGCAAGCGTAGCAGGGGACATTGGATTTGGGCTCACAGAGGTCTCTTGTTGTGGCGTGGACTGGGTACCTATCTCTGTCAGAGCAACCTAGCTAAAGAATCTGAAAGGTCAGAAGGCTGCACTGAATTCATAGAGTGCTTTGTCCAGGGATCAGTACTCATTTTCTGAAATTCCGTGGGCCTTTGGAAGCCCATCTCATGATTGAATGAATGCTATGATGCTTGCTGTTCTACAAATCCTCCAATGGATTCTAAGACCACTTAAAACTCTGATGCTTCATCCCAGTTCACAGGATTCTGAGTGTCTCTTGATCCCCTTCTAGGTCACTCCCACTAAGTGCCTGACACGCTAGTTTCTCTTGGTTCCCCCATGCCAGGCCCTTCCCCAGCTCTTATACTAGTTGTCCTCTCTGCTTGGAATCTCCTTTCCCCGAATTTTTGATATTTCTTTTCTCAGATCCCAGCTCAAACTGACCACCTATTGTTAAACTCCTCATTTTCTGTTATACATATGTGTTTATTTTATTCACAGAACTGAACCTATTTTCTTTCTTTCTTTACTTATGCATTTGATGTCTAACTTCCCCAGCAGAATGTAAGTGTAAGAACCATGAAGACAGAGGCACATCCGTCTTGCTCACTATTGTGCATCCTCAGTGACTCACACAGTGCCTAGCATGGAGGAGCCACTCAATAACTACGTATTTGATGTTGAATCATTCTAATCATCACCACTCAAAGTGATTCTAACTTAGACTTTTGAAATCTCAATATAGTTTGAGTGTGTATGTTTTATATGAAAATTTCAAAGAGAAAGTACTAAGGTTGAATCTGAACAGAAAATGTAACCATGAAAAGTTTTAAAATGTATTTAAGAATGTATACATAGTATTGTCCTATTTATCTGTTTACACTTGCGCGAACAGAGCTGCCATTTAAGAGGAGACTGTGGCTAAAGGACTTGCTTGTGTTTAAAGGATGTGTGTGTGGAAGTCTGTAAATTACTAATACAAATAATATTTTTTAGAAGTATCATTATTTCTATATGAGTATAATCTGAAGCTAGAATCTGGATGACATTGCTGGAATTCCTGGTACCCTTGAGAAAGAACCCCATGAAACTGGGTAGTTGCTGTGCAACATAAGGAGTGAAAGCAAATGTAATTTCAATTTCTGGAGAATTTCTGAATACTATTAAATTTGATACACATTAATGAAGTATAAACAACTTTGTAAGCTATATTATCATTTATTTTTCCTTTCATCTAGCTCTTTCTTAGAACAAAAAGGATTTATAGGGTTAAAGTCAGTAAATCAAATCAAAGAAGTTCTTCATTCAAATTCTTCTTTAACCATTTAGTATCCATACGACACTTCACTGTACCTCAGTTCCCTTATATACAAAAGTAGATATAGCTCTCTTCTGTCTTGGCTCACTCTAAAATGGGATGTTTGTGTTTCAATTTTTTTTTTTTGTTTATGTGGATGAAGCTTATAGTTATTTTTGGCTTTGTATTAAATTTTGTTTGGAATATCATTGATTGTGGATGTTTTCTGGGTTTTTCACCCCAAATTTGTCACATCTTAACCTGTCAAGGAATTATTATTTTGTTATGAATTCTTGTTGGTTGTGGCCTTCATATAACACAGAAAATAAGAGATAGTATATATGCCTCAATTCTCAGAATTTTCCTTTTAGTTTTCATTTCTAGAATATACAAAATTTTTTTTAAAGGTTTTGTTAAGAGATTTTTTTTTTTCTGGAAGAAGGAAAAACATGAGAGAGCTCAGTCAAATTACTTAGCAGCCAATCCCTGTCAAGCCTTCATAGTGTTTCTTTCACATATATCAAAGGGTTTGGATTTTTGGAATCCTAGGTCAACGTCCCATTGGCCTTCCTGTTGCTACTGTCTTGAGCTTCTACTCCCGTTTTAGTGGAGTGAAGGATCCCATTATGTTCTAAAGGCCTGCTATTTTTACTGCCTTTGGGAAGAGGAAGCTGACCACATCATCCAAACACCAAAATCACAGCTGGCAAGGCCAGGGGTGACATCTGACCTAAGGGTAGCAGGTTATAGGCTGGTCAGTAGCCCATTAAGTATATTTATGAGACAGTCTTGCCAAATTGCAATAATACTGACTAACTCTGCCAACTAGAGCCTCTCTTGGGAAATTTGAATATGAAACTCTCAGAAGCAGCTAATAATCAGATCTGGGAGAAAGAAGCTGAGAGACACACAGACAAAAGGCAGTCAGTAGAAACCACAAGTAAAAGCAAGGAACAGAAGTATACAGTGGTGATCTTCAGTAATAGCAGGAGGAAAAGAAACAGAGGCAAAGAACAGCCAAGTTCCTGTGGTGAGTGGTAACCATTCTAGAGGCGAGGACTATAAGAGTCCTCATGGGGTGCCCAGTGCTGCTGTCAGGTTAGTAGAGCTGCAGCTGTCTCTCCCAGATGGCATTCTCAACTCTTGGGAGCTGTATATTTATGCCTGTTTTCTTTACTCTCTATGTATACCTAAAAGAAGACTCCCATTGCTAGAAGTTACTGAGTATCTGTCCTTGCAATGGCTAAGAATAGAGCTTACACATCTAATGCTACCTAGTACTATGATCACATCATACCTTGTATGCCAATTTCAGTAACTGACTCTCTGTCTTGGTGCTTCACCTAGTATTAGCGTCCTAGAGTATCATACCCCTGTATTAGCCTCTCTAGTATTTCCAAAAACTGAATTCGCTCTCTTAAATCCTGATATCATGGTTGGCATCTCACTATCTTTTCATTACTTCTGCCAGATTGTTCTACTGCCAGCTGGTTTGCTGGACTCTACCTATTACCTGTTGCTAAATTCTCTGAATTCTTGCTCCACCCACCTGAAAGCAGGCTTTCAGATGATGGAGTAAGGGATCATCTGTTGGTGTCTCACCAGGACATGACACAGCTTTCTTCTTGTTACTATTTGCTACCTTCTCTCGTTGGCTGCTGCATCCTGCCGTGTTCCATGTCTGACCTGCTCTGGGTTTGGCCTGTCTGGATAATCGGTGGGTACCTACCCTACCTGTCTGTTGTTCTATCTGTTACACAGCTCATTCGAGATGAGTTTCCTTCTGCCTTACACCAGGTAATTGCCATAACTACCTAACTGGCCTGTCTCTTCCATACACCCTATGAGTCACCTTATTAATCTTAAATGAGACGTTGGGAACAAACCCATATTGGAAAATCATTAATTAAAATACTAATACCTAAATGTGAACTTCTTAACCAGGTGTTCAAGGTCCTCTCCAATCTACTCATCCACCTTACCTTCTGCCTACATGAGCCCTCTGCCTCAGCTAGAAAAGTCTTGCTTTTTTATTACTTTACATATCCCTTTTTCTTTTCCCTTGAGTATTATGTTCTGCTAAATCATAATATCCTATGAGTCCTCTCTAACCACTGGAATCCTACCCAACTATCATGCAACTTATTAACTCAAGCAAAAGACAGTTTCAGTGTAACCATCCTTGCCAGACACAGTATCAGTTGGTAGTTACTCATCAAGATATAGGACTTTCTGCTCTCAAAGTGTTTATAGTCTGAGCAGAAGAGTTAAGTATTAATCAAGGAAATGATTGCAGGATACTCACTAGGGAGACCACATAAAGAAGGAGGCTATGAATTCTACTCATCACCTGGAGGAGAATAAGCATGAAAAGTTTTTGTTTGTTTGTTTGTTTGCTTGTTTGTTTTTCTTTCTTTTTCTTTATGCTTTATGTTTTCTTTCTTTCTTTTTTTTTTTTTTTGAGACTGAGTCTTGTTTTGTTGCCCAGGCTAGAGTAAGTGCTGTGGCGTCAGCCTAGCTCACAGCAACCTCAAACTCCTGGGCTCAAGCAATCCTGCTGCCTCAGCCTCCAGAGTAGCTGGGACTACAGGCATGTGTCACCATGCCTGGCTAATTTTTTCTATATATATTAGTTGGCCATTTAATTTCTCTCTGTTTATAGTAGAGACGGGGTCTCGCTCTTGCTTAGGCTGGTTTCGAACTCCTGACCTCGAGCAATCCGCCCGCCTCAGCCTCCCAGAGTGCTAGGATAACAAGCGTGAGCCACTGCACCCGGCCAGCACCAAAAAGTTTAAGAAACGGTAGATCCTTGATCTAAACCTTGATTTAATGATAAATAGGCCGGGCGCGGTGGCTCACGCCTGTAATCCTAGCTCTTGGGAGGCCGAGGCGGGCGGATTGCTCAAGGTCAGGAGTTCAAAACCAGCCTCAGCAAGAGCGAGACCCCGTCTCTACTATAAAATAGAAAGAAATTAATTGGCCAACTAATATATATATATAAAAAATTAGCCGGGCATAGTGGCACATGCCTGTAGTCCCAGCTACTTGGGAGGCTGAGGCAGAAGGATCACTCGAGCCCAGGAGTTTGAGGTTGCTGTGAGCTAGGCTGACGCCACGGCACTCACTCTAGCCTGGGCAACAAAGCGAGACTCTGTCTCAAAAAAAAAAAAAAAATGATAAATAAATGTTTCACAGGTAGCAGGGACAGGAAAGACATTGTATGCAAAAGAAGTAACAGAAGCAAAAATAGAGAAGCTAAGATGCATGTTGTACATATACATAAAGTCAAACGGCAGAAAGGGGTTGTGGAGCAAGATGGCGATAGAAAGAGGCACATCATTGCAACTTGTATGTGAACAACAGCATGTTCAGTCTGGAATATTAGAAAGGTTTCTTAAGTTTTTCCTATCTGCCCCTTGTTGCTGTAATCTTTGCCTCGGACTCTGCTGTCGATCGTATAGATATCACAAAATTCAAACTGCCCCTCTGTAGCATATAAACTGCTTCTTTATCTCCACCCTTCTTTTCTAACCACAATCTTTTTTTAGTATTTAATCATACCCCTCCCCCACATCATGTTGGAAGCACCTACCTTGAAAAGCTGTTAACAGTTAATTCATTCAACAAATGTTTATTTGCAGTAGATGCTGTGGTCCAAGTGTTTATTTGCAGCTGATGCGGTAGTATGTCCCCTTATTTAGGACCTACACACTCGTTCCCCCAGGCTCAAGAAGTGTTGGCAGCTGATGACTCAGAGTTGTGACCTATCTAGAAATTGAGCTCTGTAGACAGAAGCTGTCTTTCCCGATACCTACTCCCTTTCCGGGACTAGTTAGCACCCAATAATTGGTACATGAATAGGTACAGAGGTTTATCTCCTTTGTCTGCATTCAGGACAACTTTGAAGGTTCATCCCAGCTCCAAAACAGCCTACAGAATCAGTTAGGATGCCTTTTTCAACTGCACTGTGGTTCACCTTCTCCTTCTGCCTAATCATTCTACGTCCTCACAGGGAGGGACTAAGCCTGATTAAGAAACTCCCTACTGATCTTCCTGCATACAAATCTCAGTGCCTCAGAGGGTATTTCTCAAAGATTCTAAACCACAACACTATTGAAAGACAACCATGATTCCAAGAAAGAGATCTGTGAAGTGAATTTTATCTATTTTTCAAGAACTATTATGCTCATTCAATATGCCAAGAGCGAAGTGATCTCTGGGGAAGATGCAAAGAGCAGGGAGAGGCCTGGGGAGTGGTGGTGCAGCAGCCCCATCCTGGGGGCAGGAGAGCCTGCCAAGGGGAAAGGCCTGCCCAGGTTCCCCACCCTGCCAAACTTTCAAGGATCAGGTACAAGATGGAGTGATCTTGTTTTACCTAGTCCAGTAATGCATAGATCCAGAAAGTTGTGAAATATTTTCTTCTTGGAATCTTTGAAAACAAAATTAATTTCCCAGTACCAAAGTGGAGAGCACCATCCTCTATAGAAATCAGGGAGCAGACTAAATGATATCTTAAAGTTCTTTGCAGGCAACAACTCATGTCAATTAAAAGTGATGCACAATTTGAAATAGAAGCTATTCTAGTGTTGATCAAAGATTCATTAAGGCCTTCAAGAAATTTGCCTGGGGTATTTCCTGGTATGAGGACTCTTTACTATGGACAGGCATTGTCTCCCATATATCTTAAACCTACATCTTGCTACTATTTTCAATACAGCTTTCTGACTAATAAGACTGTTAAGTGCTGATAATCAATTATAACCCTGTGTTGAAGCCAGAGATCTGTTACTTAAGAAGAAGGATTACTGAGCAGTGGCCGTCAGCACTTTTATTAAAAGAGATGATAATGATTTTCCCCCTGGCAAACAACAAGCCTACTGTATCATTCCAAACTGCTTTTAAATGGATGTGGGTTTGCAACTACTAAGGATAAAATTAAAACATGCACATTCTCTCCTACCAGCATTATTTATCAAAATGACAGTGTGACCATTTTTCTCACAGCTTAAAATGGCAAGTTGATGATAATTACTTTAATCTATTTTTTAGTACACCATAAGATGCTTGAATTGCTGATGTAATTTTGAAGTTAATCTTTATTTATAGTCATAAGTCTCCTGTGGTGTAAGGATTGGTCATTCATAAAACGCCAAATAGACTATCTATTCATAGACTATGCCAATGAGGAGTAGATCCTCAATTTAGAAAGAAGTAGAGGGACAAATAGAACTTGTTAATTTCACCTCACACTTTTCATGCTATGACTTAGATTAACCTTCATGTAAATAAAGTTCATTTCTCTTTTTTCTTAGCTTAGAAGAGCAGATCTCCTGACTTACTAACTCCATTTGGGTTTAAGACAAACTCATTCATTTACCATTCATTCAAAATATATCTTATATGTATGTTCTATGAGCCAGCAATATGGAAGCTGCTGGAAATAGGACATAAATATGAAGAACCCTTGGGCATAGATCCCATTTGAGCAGAAACTTTGGCTGAGTTCTTCATTGCTCTATCCCAGTGATAGAAAAGTGGACACTCCATTATTATTTACAGAGTGAATAAGCAAGACATAGTCTCTGACTTCAGCAATTTTATGACCTAAAAGAAAAGTCACGACCTAAAGGAATTTTTTTTTTTCCAAAACTTAAAGGTGTGGCTTTTTGCAGCAAAACATAATGATTACAAACAGATTTGGAGCCAAATACACATGATTACAAATCCTGGTCCTGTGCCTTAGTAGCTGTGAGACTTGTGCAGGTGTTTTGATCTCTAAAACTCAGTTTCATTAGCTATAAAATAAGAATAATTATATTTTTCTGAGTAGTTGTAAAAAGCAGACATCATATATATATGTCTCTCTCTCTCTCTCTCTCTCTATATATATATATATATATATATATATATATATATATATATGTGATGGCTAGAAAATGTGTTGTCACATAATAGACCCTACATTCATTTCAACAGCTATTCATTTTGCGCACTTTCTAGAAGCCAGCAACTCTTCTACCTAGAAGAGTTGCAGAGAACTAGAGAGGCAGAGAACAAAATAAACTAACTCTCCTGCCCCTTGTTGAATCTACATGGTGGTATTACGTTAGGGAAAAATGCTTAAGTGTTAGGGTTGGGAGGAGTGCCGTTCACAGAAGATAGTTGGGGGTAGAGGGGAGTCCCAAAAAGGTGACATTTGAGTAGAGACCTAGATAAAATGGAGTGAGTTATGTGGCCATGTGGAGAAAGAGAATTCAGCTGAGAGAGGAGACTGCAGAGTCCCTGGGGCAGGGACATGCTGGGAACATAAGAACTGGCCAGCCAGAGTGAGTGAGACCAAGAGGGTGGGGGATGAGGTCAGAGAGACAGCAGGCTGCCAAACCATGATGAGCTGGCAGGTGATCCAAGGACTCCAGTTTTTACTCTCAAGGAATTAAGGCATAATGATGAGAAGCCATCAGAGGGTTGTGAGGAAAGGAATGACATGATCTTTCATGTTTTTTAAAAAGAATCCCTGGCTGCTTCATGAAGTCAATCCTGTAGCAAGGCCACAGGGTAGACCCAGGAAACGTCACTGGAGCTGTTAATACTCTTTGTCAACAGCTTATGGTTTCTAAACCAACGTTTTTTTAGGAAGCCTGCCTAAAGCCAACTGAGTGCCATTTCAATGGAGCCCAGAGTTTGGCTCCCCTACGCTGGCTGCTCAGCGGCAGGAAAGGCCTCCAGTACCTGCCCTTATTGCCCCAGTCCTGGCCCAGTCCTGATCTCCTCATTGCCTGACCCGCTGTAGACTCTTCAAAGACTGAACACTCAACATTGGAGATGTAAGGGGACTTGAATCAGACCATTCCGTCCTATGTATTGGTGGGATAACTTCAGGAATCAGCTTATCAGTTGAATCTCAGGAAAATTCAAGGAATTAAGATATAATGTGAGGAAAAATGATGGATTTCCACTTGGCTAAAGCCCATGTATAAAATATGTATGTATAGTCCTTTACCACTTACTGAGTTTCTTATTTGTGTGATGGGAGCTGCTTTTGCAAGTTGTCACTCAGAATGTGACACAAGACTCTGGTGTGATCTCAGCCCAATAGACTGTTCCTGGGTTCCCCCCTTCTCCCCACCCAAGGTGGGAGCCAGGTTCTCTCCAGGACGCTGACCACTGACTCACTTCAGTGTCCATTTCTCTACTTGCCCCTGCTTTCCCCAGGCTGGGAAATGGTGACTATTCTGGGACAAGAGTAGAGCATATTGGCTTTAAAAATTTTGTCTCAAATTTATTATAAGTGCAAGGACCACTACCCTCATGAATTTATTTCTCTCTTTCTTTGAATTTTTGCTGCAACAACCCTACTCTGAGGCACTGGAAGCCTAATACCTAAGAGGAAAAATGATGAGTTGAAAAAAGGATTTGCACAAGAAAAAAGAAATAAATCAATTATTATTTCAAATGACAATCCAGACGCCCTATTATTTTCATTTTATAGACAAGAACACTGAGTCCTAGAGAAGCTAAGTAATTTGTTCACATCTGTACAGTTCATTGGTAGCAGATTTAATACTCAAACTGATGTCGAGCTTTATGCTCTTAATTACTAAATTTATGCTGTTAATTACCACATGACCAGTACTATCCCCATTTTTATGGATGAAAAACCTAAGCATGGAGGGATTAATCAAGATCTTATTTAAGATCACACCATTAAAATATTGCAGAGGTAGAATGAAAACCCAGATTTTCTGCCTCTTACTGAAGTGGTATTTCTATACTGTTCACCCATTTCCTCTTGTCTTAGATTTACCATTCACCCACAGAAAGTAGTAGTCTTAGAATTGTGTCATACAATTAATGGAATTAATATTTCCAATTAAACGGAAGATTTTGTTATTTCACATTATTATAAAATAGAAATTGCATTTCTACAGTAATCATCCATATTTACTTATAATTTTATCCCACCATTTTCAAAACGTATCTGAGCACTACACATATTAATAATGCAATAACAATGGTTAGTATATAATACAATCTCAAACAATGCCACCAGGTAAATTGGAAAATTAATGAATATTTCTATGACTATGACAATAGACAAAACAATGTTTTCAATGTAGAAAATGTCCTAACCATTACTCTGGTATTATTAAAAAGCTACTCTGCCTCCCAAAGTGCTTTCCAGGTTTCTGGGAATGTTTCTTTCCACAGCTGGGTCTGGCCCCCAGAGCTTCTAGAAAAAAATCTATTGTAGATTCTCTGTTTGAAAATAATTAACCTAAGGAGAGTGAACAAGGACAAAAGAGATTTCCCTTGGTAAAAACAAACATTAACATTTGACCCATGGTAATAAGGTAGTAGTGACAGTCTAATGCTATTGAAAGAGAATCTTTTATATTTGCAGTTCATAAAACACCTGCTGCTTATTTCTATTCCCCATTCAAAATTCACTGTTTTTTTCTTTTTTTGGAAAACAACCCAGAAATCTCCACAGCAATAACCACAGTATCAAAACAACATTATAGCTTTGGGTTGGGGAATTTTCTGGGTGAAATCTTAAATTTTCTTGGGCCATAGTGTTATATAAAAAGGAAAGCTTGTCCAGGGAATTTGTACAGTCACTATTACATAAGCACAGTCACAGCCGAAAACTACATGTTAAATCTTTGTTCCAACAAGCTATAAATAAATGTATAATTGAAGAATATTTTGTCATAATTTTTCATATGAAAATAAAATTAAAAACAGCCAAATGTGCTGTCCCACAATCTAGACTGAGCAACTTGGACTGGGGCTGTCATCTCATTTAAATATTTACATCTCATTCTTGCAATCGCATAACATCCTCCTTAAGGGTGCTTTTGCTCTAACCAAATAAAAATCTATAACACCACCCAATCAATTTTCAAGAATATCAGTCAACAAGTTAGTGTTTTGTCTTCATCATCTCATAGTCCATCTGAGTGCTACCTAAGGCAATTACTCATAGAAGAATGCCTCTCCCAGAATTCTCAGAAGGAATTTTAATTCCAGTGCTAAATAGCTCAGATAGCCTGAAAAACAAAAAAAATAAATACTTAATAATGTATTGAAAAACATGTCTTTAAATGATATTCTGAGAGTAAGAAAGCAAAGAATGCACAGAAGCTGAAAACAAGAGAAAAAGAAGACACCTGGAAGGAAAAATGGTCCAAATCCAACTTTTCTCTGGGAGGCATCTGTTCAACCATGATAATTTTCAGTTTCTATATTGATGACAGTGCAGAACATAGGAAATAAAATCAAGGACTACCCAAAATGAAGTGTCATAAGACATCCCTACATGAAATTCATAAAAATGCTGAAGGGTTATTACATTGTCTTCATTAGATATTCAAATTACAAAATATGTGTTTATCTATATAAATAAAACAATATAAAATGTACAAAGAAAAACTAACAATGCTACATCCCCTTTTTAATCCTACTCTCTGGCAATGTAGAGTATCCTTCCATATTTTTCTTGATGCTTAACACATGTATGCTCTCTCACATGTGTACCTATTTTAAATTAAAAAAAATACTGTAAACATTTTTAAAAATCCTGAAGGATTAATAAGAATTAAATCTACTAAATAGAAGGATGAGTAAGTAAGCTTCTCTCTAAGACTCTGATTAATACACACAATTTTGCTCTTATAATCTATATTTTTAGCCTAGATGCCATCTACCTATGTGGTCAACAAAGATTTTTAAATGGTACTTAATTGGTAACACCATAAGGTGACTAGTAGAAACCAACAAAAATGCTCTCCAGGGAAATACAATCATATCCAAGGTTCAAAGAATTATCACAGCTGAAGTTCTAAGGAACATGAGGTCAGAGTAGAAAATCATGTAATATGTGAACAATTAAGGTGAAATTAGTGAAAACCAGCAAAAAAAAAAAGATACCAGCAAATATTTTACATATTGGAATTTATCAGAAAGAAAATATAAATTAGTATTTTTCATATGTTTTAATAATAAAATAATTATTGAAATTGTGATTTAAGGGACAAGAGAATATAGAAATTAAACAATGAAATTTGAAGGATGGAAAATATAATATTTGGAAATGAAAAATAAGATAATTGAAATGTAAATAGATTAAACAGATTACAGGCTAATAGATTAAAGAGAAAATTAGATACAGCTCAAGAAAAATTTATTGAACTAGTAGATAGATATAAAAGAAGCCCAAAGATGCAAATATATGGGAAATATAAAAGAGATTAGGATGGAATGAGGTCTAACATATGCTTGATTAGAGAACCAAAAAATATGGTAGAAAATAATCAAAATAAGGCAATAAGCAAAGAGATAAAAACAAATAATCATCTGTGGAAAGACATAAACCTCTTTGTTTGCTTCTTTATTTTAAAGATTGTTATTCATATTTTCCATGAAGTTGTCTGTCCTATAAAATAATGAATTGCTGTCTCAACTTGAAGCCAACCATAGTTCAGAAATAGATTCAAGATGAACACCTTTCTAGCTCTGCAGTGTTCAATACAATATTTAATAGACTATTTAAATTGTCTATTTAAATAGAATATTTAAATGTGGCCATTTAAATTTAAATGACTTATGATTAAATAAATTTTAAAATTCAGCTCTTTAGTCACATTAGCCATATCTCAAGTGCTGGAGAGCCTTGTGTGGTTCGTGGATATGGACTATTTATGTCATCACAGAACTTTCTGTTGGATAACATTATAGAAGTTAAACCGAAGTGTCTGGTACCACTTGTCAGCTAATCTTATCTGATTAGTAAAGACCATTATAAAGTCACTGGTGAAATCAATCTTCAATTTAGTGTCTAGTGTGATAATTTTTAATAATAAATCTTAATTTACAATTATTTGTATTCATTATTCCCTGGCAAATTTTATAGATGTTATAACATCTGTATTTTTCAGTTTTAACATCAGAAAATTACATAGTACTATATATTTTAAAGACAGCTAGTAATTGGAAACACACGTCAGAGATTTCCAAAGCCACCATTTCTTAGCATAATCATATATAAACTATGTAAGTCACATTGTCCAGGCCCCCAAGTAAAGTCTATAGAGAAAAATGACATTTGAGTGTCATTGAGGAAGTTAGTGCTATGAAAGTACAAATATAAAATGATAAAATTGTAAAAATGATTCCTTAGTCTAGATTTTTTAGAAAAATTTTCTGATATCTAAATTTATTACTTTAACATATAATTCTTTCCTTGACTTCAGCTCATTGTACTTGCATTCATTGCTCTATTAATGTCTTAATTTCATTACAAAATCATCATGAACCGCTGATCAGCTCTTCCTGCCTGCAAATCAGAACATTTCCCCAACCCTGGCTCTCCCAGCCCTTGGCCCTTTTTATTTACTTACTGGGTTAACACATTAGCTTTCACAGCCTCCAAGAAATCCAACTTTGCTCCCAGGATCTGCCTTAACACAATCTAAATCTCCTAATCTCATTGTGACCTCCTTGGAGGTGGGAAGGTGGCCACATGAATTTCAATGAACCCTAAGTGGACACTAAAAAAAAAATCAAGGAAATAAACATGTCTGGTATAAAAAGAATCAGGTGTGGAAGAGTGGGTTGGAGGGGAGGACGGTGGTCACTTCCAGAATTTGAGATATCCTAGGGACTGTTGTAGGGTGGTGGTCAGGAAGCTGGAAGAAATTTACGAGTCAGAATTTAGGAGTTGAAAAGGAGCTGTTTAGAGACTGTCTAGCCCAACTTTCTAGTTTAAGAGGTGAATAAACTGAAGCTCAGACAGGGTGAGTGTGACAGTATTGTATAGTAATTAAGAGCGTGGACTTTTGGAGTCAGACAATCAAATGCTAGCTCCGCTGCTTACCACTAAGTGAAGTCGGGCAAGTTATTTAATCTCTCTAAGTCTCAATATTTTCACTTACATAATGGACATTTTAATACAAAAAACTACCACATACGTCATTTGCAAGAATTAAATGGGATAACATGTTTCAAGTGTTAACAGAGAGACTGAAAAACTAATTTTCAGTTCATGGAAGTGATGATGATGACGGTGATAATAAAGATGATAAAGTTCCCCCCAACCCTACCTTCAGGTAATGAAAGAAATAAAACTAGAACCCCCCATTTGTGACTCCTAGTCTGATACTCTAATTCATGCTATCTACGCTAGTTCAATAAACACAACCTGCTACTAGTTTACTTTTTATATCTGCAGACATGAATCTCCTCCATGACTACAGAACTGAACTTCTCTGAAATTGTCAGAATGTACACTGGATAAAGTCACCCAGTTTCATAATCTCTTCTGCTATGGGTCTCTTATGTGCTAATTTATCAATGGCTTGTTTTCACAATGAGGTTATAAAGAATGTAGTTTCTTATTCTGGGTGAAGCTAAGGTCCCCAGAAGCCACCTGGCTTGTGTCAGGGGTGCACGCCTTGTTTTTCATTGTTAAAAACTCTCATTTCCCTATTTAACTTCGTCTTGAATGATGTTACACTGTGTCCATACGTGTTTCCTTTGCCCTCTGGGTCATTCCATTCCAGCTCACCAGATTGCAGCTGTTTATGTGTCCTGAATGCATCTGCGCTTGGCAGGTGCCCAAACCACAGCAGCCCTATTCCATGTAGAAAACTGGCTATTTTCTAATCCATGTAAGAAACTGTGTGTTTTCTGGGGCTCCATTGTTACAATGTCTAAATGTCTGGTCTTTCTACTTCCTTAGATCCCAGTTTCACTTAAAAAGGCCTGGAGAAATCGCATTGCATGTCCTGAAGTACCAATGTGATAAAAGCAAGGACACCTGGGGAGACGTATCTTTTTTCCACTTTTACATTCATTCCAGATTTAAGTTATCAGCCTAATCTAATGTATCCATGAAAATGGAACTCGTGCCTCTATTCAAATACATGCAGAATTTACACTTTTCTTGTATTTTAAGATATTCTCTTTGAAAACCTTCATCACATAAACATCTATCCCTTTTCCTATTCCCCATTCTTATTCTGGAATCTGGATTTATGATGTCACATGCAATATTAGAAAAGTATTCTACAAACTGATCATAACCCATCTGCTTATGAATAGTAATTAGCAGCCCCCTCTTCCACCCCAAGAACATCTGTCTCAGTTTTCTGCCAGCCTATTTAGAGCCACAGCATCATTGTTACCTGGATCTTGATCCTCTTTTCCCCTATTAATGTGCTTATTTAGATCTACTATTTAAAATTTATAGATAAAGCTCTGAGCACTTCTGGGTAGGCAGCCCAAAAGGAAAGTCAAGATGCCAGTGCTAATTTTAGATTAATTTACTGGTCAGTCTACCCAATGTCAAATCACTAGATTTTCAGCACTACTCCCATGGCAACTCAATTAGCAAAAATCTCCTAGCTTGCAAGAAGACTTTCTCATGAGTATCTTTTAAAAACATAATTTTTATTCAAGAGAGTATGGGTAAAGAAAAAAGCAGAGATATATTTTTGCCAGTGTATCTTTCTACTCTTGATTTTCAAAGAGGAATGTCCACATTCCCTAGAAGGCATGAGGCATGTCTGCTTGTAAACAGAAGGGTACCATTGGGAACAATGGAGATCATTCTTTATCCTGGTGGTGTTAAAACAAACAACCCTTTTTGGTGTGTGCTTTTCAGGTTATAAAGATCTCAACAAACTTAAGGGATATTCATAGACCCTGTGCAGAAAAGGTAAAAGGTTTGCAGAATTCAAGAAATTTTATTATACAAATTGAAAACTGGATAAAAATTGTAACTTGCCAAAAACAAATTTTGCTTCAAAAAAGACAGTAGTTAATCTCATGCTTATACCTAGCATATCTGTGGAGACATAGTCTGTTGTTTATCAATGGAAATGTTTCAACAACAAGCTCTCTTTCCTTTTGTAATATCTACATATTCGATGCCATTATTCCTGCACCATTAATTATTCCTGCACTATTAATTATTCAGGATGATCTTTATCTTTCCATG
Organism: Microcebus murinus; assembly: GCF_040939455.1. NCBI lineage: Eukaryota > Metazoa > Chordata > Mammalia > Primates > Cheirogaleidae > Microcebus > Microcebus murinus. Next base: position 48,473,909 of record NC_134120.1, read on the forward strand.
TATCTACTACTACTTTGACATGTTTTAAAAAAAAAATCATGGCAGGGCATGGTGGCTCACACCTGTAATCCTAGCACTCTGGGAAGCCGAGGCAGGTGGATCATTTGAGCTCAGGAGTTCGAGACCAGCCTGAGCAAGAATGAGACCCCATTGCTACTAAAAATAGAAGGAAATTAGCTGGACAACTAAAAATATATAGAAAATATTAGCCAGGCATGGTGGCGCATGCCTGTAGTCTCAGCTACTCTGGAGGTTGAGGCAGAAGGATCACTAGAGCCCAGGAGTTTGAGGTTGCTGTGAGCTAGACTGATGCCATGACACTCTAGCCTGGGGAACAGAGCCAGACTCTGTCTCACAAAAAAAAAAAAAAATCATTCAAGAAACTGTTAACCTGTGTGGCATTTTTATTGTGCCTTGCTACTCTCATGAAAACTCAAAGTCAACTATTACTAGCATTACTTTTCCTGAAAGCTCCATGGAAGCCTTGGAGCTTTGGAATAAGAAGAAAAACTCATATGCAAGACCTTTCATTTATTATATTATTTTTAATGAAGACCTTGTCAAAAGTTTATCACTAGTGGTGAAGATTGTTTTTCACCATGTATCATGAATGAATAAAGTGCTTTCCAGTGTAGTATTCACTGTACAGTAATTTCACATGCAAATCTATATAAAATATACACAAAACAGAATAGTAAAAGATGCAAAATAATTAGCAGTCAGGGAGCTTCATGGTGCCACATGTCTACGCCACTGCCAGCATCTTCAACTTCAGTATCTATTCCAGCTATATTGTCCTCTAATTTTCACATCATATAATTTGTCATGCTATATAAGAATTAATCATTAACTTTTCTGACTTTTTATTAGGAAGAGAGAAAATATTACTGAAATAATCTTTCCTGACTTGGAGCCCAGGCTTTCATAAACTACTGAATTCAATATATATCTGTGCTGCTAGGTTGAATTTAACAACTGAAGCTTCTTCTTATTAAGCAACTGGGTAAAATAAAGATTTTCCTACAGCTCAGTCACTTGCTCCTAAAAAGCTTTTAATTTAATCCATCACCAAAAAAAAAAAAAAAAAAAAAGTTCCAATAGGTTGATTCCTGTGTTCACAGCATAAGTCAACTACTTGGATTTCTACATTTGATATTGCTTTCTAAAATATCAATTATGCTAAAAATAAGAACATCAAGCAAAACAGAAATCCAACAAGGTATCCATGAATCAACTGTCTCCTGTCTTAAGACCGGAAAGGATCATGTAATGCAATGGTTTTCTGGTTTTGGTCAATGGAGCACTAGGAAGACTGGAGAAGTATCTTCAGGGCTGTCTTTGCCATGGCAAGTGGTAAGTAGAACCTTCCAACCACATTCAGTCACAATCACTCAGCTCTACTCTGTTCTACATTTAGGGTTCAATGCATTACTTAAATAATGGGGTTTTGTAGATGTTTCACTGTGGACCCAAATCCTGCATCAATTTAGACTAATCAGAGCTCAAAACAAAAGCAGGAAGCTGAAGATTTTGCTTTTTTCTCTTCAGCTCAAAGGTATTAAAATGTATGTTTCAGAGGCCTTCTCAAGGAAGTTCTGTCCTTTAGAGAGGACTGTTGATTGGCATTTCTGGTAAGCATCTTCATCACTTTCTTGAAAACATCAGAGCAATGTCAGCTCTAGGCCCCACATCAGGCATAAGGAAGGCTAGAAGCATCATGGGTAATAGCTACAAATGGGGATGGGATATAGCATTTGATAGGAACTATAAAATGTGTAGACTCTTTTAATTGTATTTGTCTCTAAATATTGTAAAATATCAGTTTCATTGCAGTTAATGGGTATCAAAATAAGTTCTAGCCATGACAAAAAATTGAAAAAGGTCAGGAGACTCAGACTCAAGAATTTGCAAACCCTAAAATATTATTGGCTATCAATTTATCCTTCTATTATATATTTACACATACATATCTTTATATATATGCACACACATCTATATCTTTATATTTACACATATATATCTTTATATATATTCAGATATATATCTTATATATATATATTTTTAAACTTACTTTCATGAAGCAGAACATGTAGTTTTTTCAATCCCTTGTAAAAATAAACTATGGCCTAATCAGGCAAGGATTTTCTCTCTATTTGTTCTTACAAAGATCCTTCACTTACTTATTATGAGAAGATAATTTCCTGGTACTTAAATAAACCACTGGTGCCAGGCCAAAGTTCTCTTGAAAAGTGAAAGAAAGTTCACTTCTTGCATTAACTTATTTGAATTATTAGAATGATGCTATCTTTTCATACATGTCATTCATTATGCTATTCATAATATCTAATTCAGTCGTTTATTTCAACAAAATATTGCCAAATGCCTACTGAATAACCCATATAAACAGTCCCTATACCACAAGATATGGAAGGTGGTTTTCTTCAAAGACAATTTAACAATTAATTGTTTATAAACCTTCTGAACATCTCAAATATAATTCTCAGAAGACACATAGGTGGTTCTTAATCAGGCAAATTAAATCTATTTTCTCAGCCTATTTTCAAAATAATGTCCTTTTAAATGCAAAGACATGATTTTAGGATTATTCTGTTTAGAATAAAGGTCTTTCTGTCTCTCTTCTCAGACAGCAAGTCGGGGGTTTTAATTTGACTGGGCTCATCTCAAGTATGAGTTTTTGACTGTAAGCTACTCTTCATTTACATTTATTGAATGGCAGAATCTCTATTAGTCAGCTCTATCTAACATTTTAGAGCTCTATTTTTTAAAAAAGGAAAAAAGGTGGGGGGAAAGGCACCAGCTTCATTCTCAGATTTTACAGAGTAATCCAACAAAGCATTAATAATCTTATAGTAGACTGAAGATAGCTGATCTATGCTTCTTTTATGTAAAGGCTTGATTCTTTGTAAAGAAATCTAGATATCACAGAGGAAGCTAGCTAACAAACAAACTGAAGATAGGATCCATGGGGTGTGCCAATCCTGCTTCCAGACAGAGCCCCAGAGAGTATACTTCTACTCTATCTTAAGAGTCTTCTGCCTTCTTAGTCTGCAAGCCTGGCAAGGGCTTCTGATGACCTGAAGGCCTGGTGTCGTAATAGACATAGACAATGTAATCAGGAAGAATTCTTTCCCCACAGACCAATTTTCTAAGGCTAGCTATGTGAAACCAAGAAGAAAATACCTTGTCAAATTTATGTGCAGATATAATCAATTGATGCTGAATGAATACTAGCAAACTATTCGAAAGTACATTAAAAGGATCATTCATCACAACAAAGTAAGATTTATCATGAGGATACAAGATTGGTTTGGCATATACAAACTAATAAATGCTATTAACCATATTAGCAGAATGAAGTGTAAAAACCACATAATCATCTCAATAGATGCATAAAAAGAATTTGATAATATTCAGCATCCTTTCATGACAAAAGCTCTCAACAAATTAGTCTAAAAGAAATATTCTTCAACATAATAAAGGCCATACATGACAAGCACACTAACATCATACTCAGTGGTTGAAAGCTTTTTCTTTAAAATCAGGAATAAGACAAGGAAGCCCATTCTTACCACTTCTGTTCAACATAATACTGGAAATCTTCACCAGAGCAATTAGGCAAGAGAAAGAAATAAAAGGCATCTAAATAGGAAAGGATAGAGTGAATTGTCTCTGTTTGCAAATGACATGTTCATACATATAGAAAATCCTAAAGACTCCACACACACACACAAAAAAAAACTAGTAGAATTGATAAACGAATTCAATTAAGTTGTTGGATACAAAAGTCAACTTATAAAAATCAGCAGTGTTTCCATACACTACCAACAAGTTGTCTGAAAAGAAATTAAGAAAACAATCCCATTTACAATAGAATCAACATAATAAAATTCTTGGGAGCAAATTTAACCAAGGAAGTGAAAGATCTGTGTGCTAAAAACTATAAAGCATTTATGAAAGATTACATTGAAATAGCACAAAACATGGAAATACTGGAGCTGTAAATTTAGAAGTTGCAACGTAAAGCTCGTATTTAAAATCACAAAATTTGATGGAATTATCTGGAAAGTAGAGGCAGTTTATAAAAATGAGAGATCTAAGGACAGAGCCCTGAGAGGGTACTGCAGAAAGACTGTATTTACTTTGAGGAGAGAGGCACAGAAAAGGCTGTTGTAGTAGACAGAGGATCCCCATTTCCAACTAACCCAAAGACTTAGAGAAACAGGGAAGATATGTGACCAACACATCTCTAAATGGTTGTCATTGTATCTTTAACTCTCCCATCCAGAGACCATATTAATATGATCTGTAAAATTCAATGAGGGTTTGATTTTGTAAATGAGCTTCTTAGATGAAAGTAGCAGAGAGCCCAGACTCAAACTGGAATAAATGGTGAGGTGACTGTTCATCTCACACCACCATGAACCTAACAGAAAGGCACAGCGCTCATCTCTGCCCCCTTGTGGTTCTCATGCCCCAGCTCTGCGCCATGTTGGCTGAGGTTTCAGGACACTACCAAGGTGGTCACAGCTGTTCCTGGTCTCACAGCAGGAGAGAAAAACAGATCAGCCCTTCCACTATCTCAGAGTATAAATGAGCTAGAAATGGTAAGGAGCTAGACAGGTTTATTTCAGTGAATGGGTCACACAGAATTTGACAATGTAATCAAGGGGGACATGATGCAAAAATGATGTCCAGTGATGCCCTTGAACTTATCAAACACAGAGTACATTTGGCAAGTACTTTCTGATTGCCTTTCTCTCTTCTGTTATTTGCCTTCACACAACCAATCTCTCAGGGACACTACCAAATTTGTTCAAACCCTTTTTCTTAGTTTCCTACCCTATGGACCTCCATCTCCTTATTCATATTTAAATCAATTGCTTTATGGGCCTATTGCACAACTATCATCACTGCTTTTTTACCCCCTGGGTATATTTCTTCTATCCATTAGGAAATTTTTCTTTTCCTAAAAGTCTCCAATAAGACATCCCTTCATATTTCATTGGCCAAAACTAGATCCTATCCTCACCCCTACACCAACCAATGGCAAGGAGATAGGATGACCTTCAGTAGACTAATAAAGGTCACCTTGACCTGGAGATCACATTCCTCCCTGAAAAGCTGGTGACTAGGAAAATCAGTTTTGGTTGTCAAGAAGAAGGAATTGGATGCTGGGTATGCTGCCAACAGTATCTGATGCAATGATGAATAAAAAGCTCTATTTAAAGCAAAAAAAAAGGGTGCAATGAGTTAAAGAAAGAAAACAAAATTGCAAAAATTAAAAAGGCATCTATTTTATTCTACAAGTTCTAGGTTCATGAACTAATTAGAAGAGCAATTAGAATTTTTTAAATCACTTCTAGCACTAACATTTTAACTTAGATATATTTTGGTAAAATCATATGAATTGCTATAAAACCCCATAAAATGTCACTGCTCTATTTTGAAATATTTTTGTATTTAATGGTAACCATTTTAGGAGGACTGAAACTGGTTGGTGTAATATTTTTTAAAGATTACACCACTGATGCCAGGTAAATGAAAAACCAAGCTTCGCTTAATGGTAATCCTAAGTTTCAGACTATAAATTACTTTACTTACACTAATAGCAGAAAATAGTGACCAATAGTGATTCTTAAAATGTTATTTAATGGAGCTATTATTGAAGCAAGAGTATGGACAGAGATTAATAGTAGATTAGGTAAATGTTGGTGATCTCAGTCCCAAAAGAAGCTTGCAGTTTATCATACGTCTATGTTTCTCTCTTTAAGTGAGAAAACTCCAAATTGACGTTTATAAAAGTCATTGTCATCTGTCCAAATCTCTTCTATTCTCATCAACCATGTATCCTAGGTCCTGTAGTTTTGGCCTCCATTTCACTTCATGTGCCACTAATTGGGAATCTGTTTCATTAACTGTATTTAAGAAGGTTATTTTAAGAAGGCAAAAAAAACCCCACCACGTTATGCACGTGCAGAATTGTCATTTAAATAGAAAAATTCTTCTCTCATAGAAAAATCAAGTTCTTAAAAATAAATATAGAAATATATGTTCCCATTTGCTCTTTTTCTGTTCCTAGCTAAATGGTGACTGCGATCCCCCATCCCTTTATAACTGATAGACCACTGAACTAAAAAATATCACTCCTATTGATTTTCTGCTGGATAAGTTTAATAGCTTGTCTATTCTTATGAGCTTTCAATTTATGTGTGGCATTTATTTCTCTTTGTTTTACTGGGGTTGTTTTTGTTAATAAAAAATCCTTTAGAAAATAAGATTATCATTTCCTATGTTAATAATCAAGTTTCTCTAGTAATGAGGCTGTCAGGTAATATATCAGAGTTTTGTGTTTTTTTCAGACAAAAATAACTCTTATTCATTTTAACTTAGATTTGAAACATTTATCTCTTCTCAATTCTTTAAAGATAATTCCAAATTCATTATCAGGCTGTACCAAGTAGAAGTAATGAAAATCCCTTAAAGGGAGAAAATGGATAAACCAATAGATTCTTCATGAACTGGTCAACTGAAGCTTGTCTTTCATGTTTAAAAATAGCCTTCTGGGGGCGGAGCAAGATGGCGGACGAATAACACGGCCAGACAGAGGGTCTCTGCAGAAAAGACCGATTCTAGCAGAAACTAGAGGAAAGAAGCAAGAAGACGAGCATACAGCGGACAAGGGCCGGAAGGAGGGGTACCTGAGACCCCGGGAGACTCCACGGGAGGAGGCTGCGGAGGAGAACTGGAGGCTGAGACCACCGGAGCAGCCCGGAGACCAGCGGCAAGGGTAGGTGGATCTGTTGTTTCCCCTCCCCTGCATTCGGGACTGCTGGTGGGCTCCCAAGCGGGTGGAGAGACCTGCGTACATCAGCCCAGAGACTGCCGCCGCCTGCCAACGGTGAGCCTGTAGCAGACGTGGCACCAGGTTCCCAACTTCCTCCGGGCACCTCCGTGTGCACGGAGAGCCGCGCGGCAGGTGCCATATTGCCTCCTCCTCCCCTCCGCCGACCCTACCCTTGGCTGCCCAGAGAGACAATACAGCCACCAGCCGGAGGCACCTCCAGGGAACGGGACCTTCCCGTTTGGGACCCCGCCCGCCCTCCCAGGTGCTGCTGGCACCGTGTTCCCAGGAAAACGGTGCCGACTCAGAGGCTGAGAGACATAGACCCAGCTTGGGCTCCCTGTGGGTAAATTAGGACCGGAAACCCTCTCCCTGGTGGGAATACAGTTTGAACTCTGGGACCCAGAGGTCGGACCTGCATACCAGATCCCCTGCACCGAGGGCTAGCATTGCCCGGGGCACAGAAGGGTTATACGTGAACAGCCTACTGAGGGCTGTGTGCCTCCAGGGGCGGATCGGCGTCCTAGAGGGCAACCCTCCTCCCAGGAGGAGGCCGTGCGCCCAACCCAGGTGGCGTTCCTGTGCAGGGAACCTCCCCGCCGGCATCACAGTCCGGGGAGGCCTGGTGGCTTGTGGTCTGGCCTGCTGGCAGAGGCCCAGGAGTAGCTGCAGAGTTGGGGAGGGTGGAAAGAAGCGAGGCCTGCTGCAGACTGTGGGTCTCAGACAGCCCCACCCCCACACCCAGACTTTCTGGCTGAGCAGGACCATTCCAGCCCCGCCCTGACAGCAGAGAACAGAACTTTGACCCCTGCTAACGGCCTGAGGGCAGGCTTACCCAACCCAGCTCCGCCCAGAACGAGAGCTGATAACAGGACTCCAAATCAACACCATAGCCTGTTCCTCCAAGCAAACGCCACCTACTGACAGGGACGGCATCTTGCACAGCCTTTCCACGGCACCCACTGACTCAATATACAGGGAGTGGTCCAATTTCACCCACAGGCACCACCTAACGCCTCAGAAACTAAACAAGGTGTGTGAATACCCAAACAATAACCTAAGGAAAGAAACAACAACTGATCGACATGGGAAGAAATCAGCGAAAGAACTCAGGAAATATGAAGAACCAAACGGAAAACACACCCCCAAGGAGGAGCACCAGCCCCCTAGAAACGGACACCGACCAAAATCAGGCAACCAATATGACAGAAAAGGAATTTCGTATGTGGATCATAAGAACACTCACCCAGCTGCAACAACAACTCAATAACCAACACCAAGAAAACACAAAAAACCTCCAAGAAATGGAACAAAGGTTCAACAAAGAGATTGACACAGTGAAGAAAACTTTAACCGAAGTCCTGGAGATGAAGAATCAACTCAGAGAACTACAAAATACTGTGGAAAGTCTCAAGAACAGGGTAGATCAAGCAGAAGAAAGAATCTCAGAGCTTGAAGATAACACCTTCCAATTTAATAAATCAGTCACAGAAATACAGCAGAGAAACAAGAGAAAAGACCAAAGTCTACAAGAGCTGTGGGATTATGTGAAAAAACCTAACGTGAGGGTCATAGGTTTAGCCGAAGGGGAGGAAGACAACACTCAAGGGCTGGACAAGCTTTTTGAAGATATAATAGAGGAAAATTTCCCAGGCCTTGCTCAAAATCTCGATATACAAGTTCAAGAAGCCCAGAGGACCCCTGGGAGATTCAATGCAAACAGGAAGACGTCACGTCATGCAGTCATCAGACTGACCAAAGTATCAACTAAAGAGGCCCTTCTAAGAGCTGTAAGACAAAAGAAGCAAGTGACATACAAGGGAAAGCCAATTCGAATAACATCAGACTTCTCTAATGAGACTTTACAAGCAAGGAGAGACTGGAGCCCCATTCTCACTCTTTTGAAACAAAACAATGCCCAGCCTAGAATATTATTCCCTGCAAAACTAAGCTTCATATATGAAGGAGAAATAAAAACATTCTCAGACAAGCAAAGGCTCAGAGAATTCACCAAGACAAGACCAGCCCTACAAGAAGTACTTAAAACAGCGTTATGCACGGAACATCATAATAATAATCCACGGATATAAAAACAACCAAAACCCAAAGATATTAAAGGCCAGATATTACAAGGGCTCAAGACAGAAATCATAGCAACAACATCCAACCCAACAGAATGATCAGTAATCTACCTTACCTATCAGTTCTCTCAATAAATGTGAATGGCTTAAACTCTCCACTCAAGAGACATAGGCTGGCTGAATGGATAAGAAAATACAGGCCAAGTATATGCTGTCTTCAGGAAACACATTTAACCTGCAAGGATGCACATAGACTAAAAATAAAAGGGTGGAGATCAATATTCCAAGCAAATAGAAGCCAAAAGAAGGCTGGTGTGGCAGTTCTAATTTCAGATGATTTAGTTTTTAAACCAACAAAAGTAGTAAAAGACAAAGAGGGTCATTATATAATGGTGAAGGGCACAGTCCAACAAGAAGAGATAACAATTTTAAATATATATGCACCCAACTTAGGTGCACCCAGATTCATAAAGCAAACCTTACTGGAGCTAAGCAAATGGATTAATAGCAACTCCATAATTGCCGGGGATTTCAACACCCCACTGACGGCACGAGACAGATCCTCCAAACAGAAAATTAATAAAGAAATAATGGACTTAAACAAAACTCTAGAACAATTGGGTCTGACAGACATCTACAGAACATTCTACCCAAAATCCACTGAATATACGTTCTTCTCATCAGCTCACGGGACATTCTCTAAGATTGACCATATCCTAGGACACAATGAAAATCTCAAGAAATTTAAAAAAATAGAAATCATACCATGTACCTTCTCAGATCACAGTGGAATAAAACTAGAAATCAACCCTAACAGAAACTCACATTTCTACACAAAAACGTGGAAATTAAACAACCTCCTACTAAATGATTACTTCGTAAATGAAGAAATCAAGACGGAAATAAAAAACTTCTATGAAGAAAACGACAATGGAGAGACAAGTTATCAACTCCTCTGGGACACAGCTAAAGCAGTTCTGAGAGGAAAGTTTATCTCCATAAATGCCTATAACCAAAAGGCAAGAAGATCACAAATAGACAATCTAATGAAACGACTCAAAGAGCTGGAAAAAGAAGAACAGACCAACCCCAAACCCAGCAGAAGAAGTGAAATCAACAAGATCAAATCAGAACTAAACGAAATTGAAAACAGGAAAGCTATTCAGGAGATTAATAAAACAAAAAGTTGGTTCTTTGAAAAAATAAACAAGATTGACACGCCGTTGGCTAAGCTAACGAAAAGCAGAAAAGAGAAATCTCTAATAAGCTCCATCAGGAATAAAAAAGGAGATATCACAACTGATCCCAAAGAGATACAAGATACAATTTATGAATACTACAAAAATCTTTATGCACACAAACTGGAAAATGTGGAGGAAATGGACAAATTTCTAGAAACACACAGCCTCCCTAGGCTCAACCAGGAAGAAATAGATTCCCTGAACAGACCAATCTCAACAGCTGAAATAGAAACAGCAATTAAAAATCTCCCTAAAAAGAAAAGTCCCGGTCCAGATGGCTTCACACCTGAATTTTACCATACTTACAAAGAAGAACTAGTACCTATCTTGCAGAAACTATTCCACAACATCGAGAAGAACGGAAACCTCCCCGACACCTTTTATGAAGCGAATATTACTCTGATACCAAAACCAGGAAAGGATGCAACAAAAAAAGAAAACTACAGACCAATATCCCTAATGAATATAGATGCAAAAATTTTCAACAAAATCTTAGCTAACCGAATCCAGACACTTATCAAAAAAATAATCCACCACGACCAAGTGGGCTTCATCCCAGGGATGCAGGGATGGTTCAACATACGTAAATCTATAAATGCAATTCACCACATAAACAGAAGCAAAAACAAAGACCACATGATTCTTTCAATAGATGCAGAAAAAGCTTTTGACAAAATTCAACACCCTTTCATGATACGAACACTTAAGAAAATAGGCATAGAAGGGACATACCTAAAAATGATACAAGCCATATATGACAGACCCATAGCCAACATCATACTGAATGGGGAAAGATTGAAATCATTCCCACTTAGAACTGGAACCAGACAAGGCTGCCCACTATCTCCACTTCTGTTCAACATAGTGCTGGAAGTCTTGGCTACAGCAATCAGACAGGAAAATGGAATCAAAGGTATCCAAATAGGGGCAGAAGAGATCAAACTTTCACTGTTTGCTGATGATATGATATTGTATCTAGAAAACCCCAAGGATTCAACCAAGAAACTCCTGGAACTGATCAATGAATTTAGTAAAGTCTCAGGATACAAAATCAATACACAGAAATCAGAGGCATTCATATACGCCAACAACAATCTTATTGAGAACCAAATCAAAGACTCAATTCCCTTCACAATAGCAACAAAGAAATTAAAGTACCTAGGAATATATTTAACCAAAGAGGTAAAAGACCTCTACAGGGAGAACTATGAAACACTGAGGAAGGAAATAGCAGAGGATGTAAACAGATGGAAATCCATACCATGCTCGTGGATCGGCAGACTCAATATCATCAAAATGTCTATACTACCCAAACTGATCTACAGATTCAATGCAATACCTATTAAAATCCCATCAGCATTCTTCACAGATATAGAAAAAATAATTTTACGCTTCGTATGGAACCAAAGAAGACCCCGAATATCAAGAGCAATTCTAGGCAACAAAAACAAAATGGGAGGTATTAATATGCCAGATATCAAACTATACTACAAAGCTGTAGTAATTAAAACAATATGGTATTGGCACAAAAACAGGAATATTGACCAGTGGAACAGATGTGAGAATCCTGATATAAAACCATCCTCATATAGCCATCTCATCTTTGACAAAGCAGACAAAAACATACGCTGGGGAAAAGAATCCCTCTTCAATAAATGGTGCTGGGAAAACTGGATAGCCACCTGTAGAAGGCTAAAACAGGACCCACACCTTTCACCTCTCACAAAAACCAACTCACGCTGGATAACAGACTTAAATCTAAGATATGAAACTATTAGAACTCTAGAGGAAAAAGTTGGAAACACTCTCCTAGACATCGGCCTGGGCAAAGAGTTTATGAAGAAGTCCCCAAAGGCAATCACAGCAGCAACAAAAATAAATAAATGGGACATGATCAAACTACAAAGCTTCTGCACAGCCAAAGAAATAGTCATGAAAGTAAACAGACAGCCTACAGAATGGGAGAAAATTTTTGCATCCTATGCATCCGATAAGGGACTGATTACTAGAATATACTTAGAACTCACGAAAATTAGGAAGAAAAAATCAAATAACCCCATTAAAAAGTGGGCAAAGGACTTGAACAGAAATTTTTCTAAAGAAGACAGAAGAATGGCCAACAAACATATGAAGAAATGCTCAACATCTCTAATCATCAGGGAAATGCAAATCAAAACCACAATGAGATATCACTTAACCCCAGTGAGAATGGCCTTTATCAAAAAATCTCCAAACAATAAATGCTGGCGTGGTTGCGGTGAGAGAGGAACACTCCTACACTGCTGGTGGGACTGCAAACTAGTTCAACCTCTGTGGAAAGCAATATGGAGATACCTTAAAGCGATCCAAGTGAATCTACCATTTGATCCAGCAATCCCATTGCTGGGCATCTACCCAAATGATCCAGTGACACTCTACAAAAAAGACACCTGCACTCGAATGTTTATAGCAGCACAATTCATAATTGCAAGGCTGTGGAAACAGCCCAAGTGCCCATCAATCAAAGAATGGATTAATAAAATGTGGTATATGTACACCATGGAGTACTATTCAGCTCTAAGAAACAATGGTGATATAGCACACCTTATATTTTCCTGGTTAGAGCTGGAACCCATACTACTAAGTGAAGTATCCCAAGAATGGAAAAACAAGCACCAGATATATTCTCCAGCAAACTGGTATTAACTGAGTAGCACCTAAGTAGACACATAGGTGCTACAGTAATAGGGTATTGGGCAGGTGGGAGGGGGGAGGGGGGCGGGTATATACATACATAGTGAGTGAGATGTGCACCATCTGGGGGATGGTCATGATGGAGACTCAGACTTTTGGGGGGAGGGGGGGAATGGGCATTTATTGAAACCTTAAAATCTGTACCCCCATAATATGCCAAAATAAAAAAAAAAATATCAAAAAAAAAAAAAAAAAAAAAAAAAAATAGCCTTCTCAAGGTCTGAGTTGACACAATCCATAAGAATTATGATTTCATTTTTCTTTTTTATGTGTGTGTGTGTGTGCTAATTTGTGTTCTTTTGCACAAAAATCAAAGAAGGCAACCATTTATCTCATGAAGAATTACCAAGCTTAAACACTTATAATGTGTGATTATTTGAATTCTAAGTGTGTCTTTTTAATTATGAGGAAAACTTTGCTTGTTTTGAAATAAAGATTTGAATCCAGTTTCTGAGAGAAGTTATTATCACTTGCTAAAATATGGTACAAGGAAGAAAACATTAATTAAAATTCCCAGATTATGTACATCTGGCCATCTTCCCTGAACCTTTCTGATTGCAAACAGATCACATATTACTGATTATCTGATAATAAACAGATGAGTCATCATTGGAACCTAAGAAGTTCCAGTGTGGAGAATGCTACTTTTGGCTTCCTATACTGACTATGTTCTTTAATATAATGATTTACTTTTATTTTATGTAATGACTTACTTTTATTATGATTTACATTTATTTTATAATGATTTACTTTTTATTTATGAAGAAATACTTTATCACTATTTACAGCCCCAAATACAGTGACACACATGGTCCAAATTTCTGAGCTTAAAGAAAATTGAACCAAACTACAATTTCAAAATAATGCACACTGCTAACAAGATCACAGTGTGAAAATGAGTATGTGTGCTGGTCACACAAGACACAGCAGCATGTCCAGAGTGGCTGCTGCAGCTGCTCCACTGACCACGGCCCGTCTCAGTTTGCGTGAGAATCAATGCAACTATTCTAGGCTTGCTGACGGAGAACATGAGCAATGCACCTCACTCCCAGTGCACAGAAGGGAGGAGCTGGAGAAGTTTATTTCCAGAGAGAAATGACAGAAACAAAAAAGACCCAGTCTTGCCCTTGGCCTGATTGAGGATTGAATACATTTTTTGAGTTTTTACTAATTGCCATTCCTTTTTTTAAATATAATTTGCCTTAACACATCCAGTTTCTCAAAAACATGACCAAATTTCTTTAAATTATTTTTCTTAGTTTCCTCCTTTCTGATCTTCCATGTACTTGCTCAAGCCTGAACCAATGGCTCACAGGCCCAACTGCCCAGCTGTCACCATGGAAACGTGCTTTATTACTCTCCTGAGTGGGGTCACCTGTTTCCTTCTTACCACATGTCATTCTGGCTTGGTTTGTGCTTCCTTTTGCTCTAGTTCATCTTAAGATAACTTCCTATGTAAGACTTAGGCCTTGGGAAGTACTGTAGGTAAACTTTCTGAGCCTTTGATTATCAGGAATGTTGCTCTCCTGTGTACATTTGGTTAAAAGATTGATTGGACATAGAATTCTAGGTTAAAATTGCTTTCCTCCAGACTTCTGAAACTATGGTCTCGCTGTCTTCTAGCGCAAGATCTACATGTTGAGAAGTCAGATGTAGTTCCAACTCTTGTTCTTTTTCTCCGATATTTGCTCTATCCAACCTCCTCCCTGACTTAAGGACTATAGGCTAATGAAAAACCCACTTCAAACAAACTTAGAGACTTGTAATCTCTCCAAAATTGTGTCAAGATGAGTTAGCTTCTGTTTAACACAGCGTACTACCACAGAAACACACCGTGGCACCTCCCTGGCACTAGCAAAACTGAAGAAATTGATAAACTGCATTTTCAAAATTCTATGTTGTGGGTAGAATTATTGTTTACCCAAGTATCCATCTTTATAAGTTGTTTCCTAAAACAAGCATCAAAAACTCACACAATACTTACCGTATATTAGAAAGCATGCCAAATACTTTACAACTGGCGCTTAACTCAGGTAATTCTCGTAACAGCCTTATGAGAAAGGTACTGTTATTATCTTGGTTTGGAAGATGGGGAAACTGAGACTGAGAGGGGTCTCATAAAGAACATACAGATGATACATACATTGCTGATTCAGGTTTTGCACCCAGGAAATTTTGCTTGAGAGACCATAAGTACTAAGCTACATTGCCTCCCAAGACCTAAATTTATCAGGCTCCTGAAACATTATCTTACCTAACAGTTATACAATGAGCATTTGAGCATTGCAAATGAATAAAAAGCACTACATGAAAAGGTGATGCTATCTATACTCCCATCTTGCTCAAAGTATTTCTTCCTAAATTGTCTAAGTTCTTCATGTACTTATCATTCAATGCATTTGGAGCCTTCAGTAAGTATTAAATTGATGCTACTACTGCTGGCACTACTCTAAACCTTGAAGGATAATGAGGCCCTCGGAAGAAAACTAACCACTTATTTCATTAGTTAACTCAAAATATCTTTCCCTCTATTTTACAGGTAGATAAAATCAGGATAGATGCCCAAGATTATAAAATTTCCAGAAATGCAAGATGTCCTTTTAAGTCATGACAGTTTGTAATGACTAATATTTGATTCTGAAACTTCCCACTTTTACTGGATTTTTATTTAGAAAAAAAAAACAAACTTAGAGGTAATACTTTGAAGTGTTACCTTCAAATGTATAAAAATACATCTTTATTTTCATATCTATTTTTCATAGACTCATTCAATGAGCTGCACCTTTCTTTCTTTTTTTTGCTGCTCCACCCTGGAACCAATGCCTTCATTAGGGAACCATCCTGATGACTTTGGCCTTATATGGCCTAGGTTCCAGTCCTACCTCTGACACTTAGTAGCTATGAAACCTGAAACAAATTGCCACCCTCTCTGAAACTCAGTGAACTCATTTATAAAGAATTAATGATAATTTGTCAACATAAATGAAGAATTTGATCCTCAATAAGCATTCAATAGATAGCATTTGTTCTATCTCAGTATATCTTAAGAAAAAGAAGGAGCCTGTGTCTTTAAATGCAAATGACCTGAGTAGAACTTTTACCATAAACTAATTCTTCCAAAGTTTGAAAACCATCAAGAGATAATTCTTGGAGTGAAGTCTCTGTACTCCAAGTCATGAAAATGAGTTTAACTTCTTAAGAATGAGATTTTTTAAAATTGATCATCATAAAATTGATCATAAAGCAAAGGGAATACTAAGCAAATTTTTTAAATTTCTTCCTAAATACAGCTATCTAATTATGCTTATTGAGCAGATTCTTTTCTTCCCTTGTCCATATTAACAACCACATCTTTAAAAGTCTTTTGTGTCTTTGTTAGTCCAATATAAATGTTGAGCATTCTTTTTCGTAGGAAAACTTTACTATACTGAAACGGGTTTCTGTTTCTCTATGAACAATTAAGCTATTCTGAGGGCCCCTGGCTGATTAACTTTCTCCAAGTCATTAATTTAAAAGATTTTTAAGGTAAACCAAAGATCGTTATAAGAAAACTACTTTTTCTAAATTGGGTCTTGCTCTAATGTGTCTTATAAATTAATCTGTTATAAATGAAGCATTCTGGGGGCATTCCGCACTCAATCAGCATGAGGCTAATAAGGCTGATAGGCCTGAATTCAAGACAGAAATATGGTGTCTTCTCACATGCTAAAAACAATGCCTACCAAATGAGTCATTGTTTCCCTAAGCAGTCATATACCTGCATCCCATGATCTCTATTGAATTACTGGTCAGTGACCATTCCTGTAAGGTCAATGGGGTCAAAGACTCATGGATGTATTCAAGCCTTCCTCCAATAAACCCTCCCCACACTTGCCCTACATACATGAACACTCAATATTTTCTTTATATGTGCAAGAGAAAAAATGTTCCGGTCAATGCTAACATTAGAAAGAAATTAAGAAGACAGGATTCGTAACTCACTAACATTTTATGAACGGTATTCATTTTATAAGTATCTGTTGTATGTCATCTTATATCAGGGTGTGCATGTATATGTGTGGTGGTGTTTTTAAAACAAACTTATAAATGCCAATACTGTAAGGTAACCTTCCTTTAAAATATATTGCCCAAGATCTAGAAAAAATAATTCTGTGCTTCCTATGAAACCAGAGAAGACTCCGTATAGTCAAAGCAAACTTAAGCAAAAAGAACAAATAAGGAGGCATCAGTCTATTGGACTTCAAGCTATGCTACAAGGCTATAGTAACCAAAGCAACATTGTATTGGCACAATAACAGAGACATAGACCAATGGAACAAGACTAGGATCCCAGATATAAAACCATCCTCATACTGCCATCTGATCTTTGACAAAGCAGACAAAAACATACACTGGAGAAAAGAACCCATATTCGATAAATGGTACTGGGAACATTGGATAGCCAAATGCAGAAGACTGAAACAGGATCTGTACCACTCACCTCTCATAAAAATTAACTCATGATGGATAACAGACTCAAACCTAAGGCATGAAACCATAAGAATTCTAGAAGAAAATGTTGGAAAAACTCTTAAAGATATCAGCCTAGGTAAATAATTTGTGAAGAAGACCCCAAAAGCAATCACAGCAACAATGACAATAAATAAATGGGACTTGATCAAGTTAAAAAACTTCCATACAGCCAAGGAAACTATTAATATTATTAGAGTGAATAGACAACCTACAGAATGGGAGAAAATATTTGCATGATATACATCTGATAAAAGGCTGATGATTAGCATCTATATAGAACTCAGGAAAATCAGCAAGAAAAAAAAATCAAACAACCCCATTAAAAAGTGGGCAAAGGACATGAACAGAAACTTTTCAAAAGAAGATAGACTTATGGCCAACAATCATGAAAAAATGCTCAACATCTCTACTCATCAAAGAAATGCAAATCAAAATCATAACGAAATAGTACTTAACTCCAATGACACTGGCTTTTATGAAAAAGTCCCAAAACAACAAATGTTGGCATGGATGTGGAGAGATGGGAACCACTGGTACACTGCTGGTGGGACTGCAAACTAGTACAACCTCTATGGAAAGTAGTATGGAGGTACCTCAAAGAACTAAAAGTAGAACTACCATTTGATCCAGCAATTCCACTACTTTTTTACCCAAGGGAAAAAAAGACATTGTATAATAGAGATATCCGCACTCCAATGTTTATAGCAGTGCAATTCACAATTGAAAAGATGTGGAAACAACCCAAGTGCCCTTCAATGCATGAGTGAATTAATAAAATGTGATATATGTATATCATGGAGTACTATTTAGCCACAATAAATTGGTGAACTAACTATTGCATTATCCCGGATGGAATTGGAGTCCATTCTTCTAAGTGAAGCATCATAAACATAGAAAAACAAACACCACATGTACTGACCATTAAATTGGTACGACTCAATCAACACTTATGTGCATATATGCGAAGTAACGTTCATAAGGTGTTGGGCAAGTGGGAGCAGGGAGGAGGTGATGGGTAAATTCATACCTAAAGGATGCAATGCACACTGTCTTGGGGATGGGCATGCTTGTAGCTCTTATTTGGGCAGTGCAAAGGCACTTTATGTAATCAAAGCATCTGTACCCCTATAATACTCTAAAATAAAAAATTAAAGAAAAATTGCAGAATAAACACCTTTAGTTTCATAAGGTGTTGCCTAATATAAATTTTAATTTAGATTTAGTTATACTAAACACTATCAATTGTAAAATTATCTGAATATAAACATAATATTGAGTTTTCAAAATACCAAATCTTTGACAAAACCGTTGTTTCTGATAATTTATACTAAAGAATTAATCCAAATGGACCCAAACATATAAAGGCACAATATTCCTCATCACATAAGATATAAAATTAAAAACTCAGGTATAATATATTTATAGAATATTTGAAGAGATATATATATATAGCAACTTTTGATATGATGGAATACTATACAGCAATAAAAAATTTAAATGCAGTTTCCAAAAATATTAATGATATGGAAAAATGTTAATTAATAAAAAGTATATATACAATATTATAGTATGATCCAAATTAAATATATATTTTATGTATGTGTTTGGATATATAGATATTTATTAGTTTATGTAGCTAGACATACAAGTGTATAAATGCATAAATATATATGAACCACTGAAAAGACATATATCAAAATGTCAGTAATGGTTACTTCTAGATGGTACAATTATACAAAAAATATTTAATGTTCTTTTTATATCTCTTATTATGTTACTTGTGCTATATAATAAATAATAAATATAAAAAATATATTTTTTGATAAAAAAAGTTCTTTTGATTTAGAAAAAACCTCAATGGGACATTGAAATCAAATCTTCATTAGCACCTGCACCAGTGGCTTTGATGGTTATGACAAAAATGGCTAATTGCCTTGTGATATAAACTAAAATACAAAGTGAAAATGTGAAGTATTAAGTGAAAAGGGAGAGTGAATAAAACAGAACAGAGCATCCAAGTGCCATGAGACAATATCAAATGGCCTAATATATTATAATTGAATATTTATAAGGAGAGGAGAGAGAAAATGGAGCAGGAGGAATAAATGAAAACATATTTGCTAGGAATTTTCCAAAATTAATGACAGAAAACATATATCAGGGAACCTCAAACAATAATAATCTGGATAAATAAGAATGTGTGCATGAATATACCCACACATGCACAAGACACACTTCCCTAGATGCATCATAATCAAACTGCTTAAAATAAAAGCAATGAGAAAAAACAGAAGATAGCCATGGAGTTGGGGGAGGGAACAGCACATAAAAGGCAACAATTGATACCTTAAAGGATTGAAAGAAAAAATTTTAGCCTAGAATACTATACTCAGCAAAAAAACCTTTCAAGTGAAAAAAAAAAAAAAAGACTTACAGACCAACAAAAGCTTAAGCCTGCAATATAAGAAAATTTAAAGGAATTTTTTTCTGGCAGCAGTATGACACAAGATGGAAACTTGGACTTACACAAAGACACAAGGAGTGCCACAATAGTAAAAATGGGGATTAGCATAAAAGATAGTTTTTTTCTAATTTTTTGTTGTAGTTGGCAATTGAATGAGAAAAAAAAAACCTGAATGTATTTTAGGCTTAGTAACATTTGTAGAAGTAAAATATATGACAATTATAGTACAAAGGATTAGACGAAGGAAATGGAAGTATACAACTCTTAAGTTTTTTATGCTAACTGTGAATATTATTTGAATATTATTTGAAGGTAGACTATAAGTTGAAGATATATAACAAAACCTTAGAGAAACTATTGAATAGAATGGTTAATAAGCCAATAGTGGAGAAAAATTGGAATCATATACATTCCTTAATTAATTGAGAAGAAGGAAAGAAAAAAAGGAAAAGAAAACAAAGATGAGAACAAATAGAAACTAAATGTAGATGATTAATTTAAACCCAACTATATCAAGAATTCCATTAAGTATAAATGGTCTAAGCACTAAAATTAAGGCAAAGGTTTACAGATTGGCTTACAAGAAATCCTCCTTAAGTAGAAAGACATAGATTGGTTAAAAACCAAAGGATGGAAAAAGATATCACACCAAAATACTAATCAATAGAAATCTTGAGTAACTTAATTAATATTAGATAAAGTAGACTTCAAAACAGGAAACATTCTCAGGGGCAAAAAAGGTCATAGCATTAGGATTCAGTAAGAACAATAAAAATCTATATGTACACACATGTAGTGAAGAAGCTTAAAAACACATGAGGTAAAAACAAAAATCCACAAATACATATGGAAATTTCAATATTCCTTTCATAGTAAGTGATAGGACAAATAGGAATAAAAAAAATCAATAAGAATGTAAAAACTCTGAATAATAGTATCATCCAATTTGATGTAACAGTCTGCCAATTAGCAGATACACATTCTTTGTAAGTTCAAATGTACCAATATAAACAGTATTCTCTCTTAAAACATATCTAAACAAATTATTTAAATTTTGAGTCATACACAGTATGTTCACTGAACATAATGGAATTAAGAAGTTAGAATTCAATAACAGAATAATATCAATATCTCAAAAATCCCCAACAGTTTAGAAACAACATTCTTCTTACCTAACCTTTGGGTCAAAGAAACAAATAACAGAGAAAATAGAAAATGTTTTGAAAAAATTTAAAGTGAAAACACAACATTATCAAGACATGATAAATGAAACTAAGACAGTGCTTGGGAGGAAATTGTCATATTAGGAAAAAAAGAAGAAAGAAAGGTCTCAAATTAATGTTCTAAGCTTCCACTCCAAGAAACTAGAAAAAGAAAAGAAAAGTAAATGTAAAGCAAGTGGAATAAAATAATAGCTAAAAATAAATCAGAAGTCATTTAAATAGAAGACCAAAGACAATGGTAAACTTATTAATAACTTTATGTCAATAAACTTGATAAATTAGATTATAGGGACCAATTCACTGAAACATACAATCTACCAAAGCTCAAACAAAAAAATAGATTAGCTGAGTATTCCTATGTCTGCTAAAGAAATTTAATTCATAGTTTAAATCTTTCCTGCAAAGAAAACAGCAAGATGGCTTCACTGGTGCATTCTAATAAACACCTAAAGATGATATGACAAAATATCAATTCTATACATACAGATCCAGAAAAGGGAAGAAGATAAAATGCTTCCCAACTTTTCTACTGAGAGAAGCATTAAACTGATACCAAGTACAGACAGAAAGAAAGAAGAAAGAAACAAAGAGAGAGGGAAGAGAAAGAAAGAAAGGAAGAGAGAGAGAGAGAAAGAAAGAGAGAAGAAAAGCTATGCCTTATGAAATTAAATGCAAATATATCAACATTTTACATATCTAATCCAACAATATATAAGAAGGATAATACAGCATGAAGAGGTAGTTTCAAAGTTGGTTCCACATTCAAAAATCAATCAATGTGGTATACTATGTCAGCAGACTAAAAAATAAAACTTATATGAACATTTCAACAGATCCAAAAATAAAAAGCTTCTGAAAAAAATACAACATCCATTCATGATAAAATCTCTCAAGAAACTAGAAATGGGGAAACTGCTTTCACCTGATAAAGGCATCTTTGACAAAAACTACAGTTAACATAATACCTAATGATTTAAGTTTGAATACTCTCTCCCTAGCCCCACCTCTCAGATCAGGAGTAAGACAGCCATTTCTATTCATCATAAGAGAGGAGGTCCTAGCCAGTGCAATAAGAAAAGAAAGAAAAATAAAAGACATCCAAATTGGAAATGTTGAAACTAAATCATCTTTATTCATAGACAACAATATTATCTACTTAGAAAATCCCAAAGAAGCTAACAAAAAATACAATATATAGCAATAAACAATTAGCAATTTAAATTTAAAAACATTTAAATTTAAATTTAAAAAAATCTATTCATAATAGCTTCAAAAAATAAAATAATTAAGTGCAAATCTAACAAAATAGGTACAGAATCTGTATTATAAAAACTACAAAACACCGAAAGAAACCAAAACAGGTGTAAATAAACAATGAGATATACAATGTTCATGGAGTGGTAGACTCAATATAATTAATGTCAGTTCTCCCCTAACTTACCTAGAGAGAAAATACAATTCTAACCCAAATATGAGCAGGATTTTTTAAAGAAAATTAAAATATGATAGTAAAATATACATGAAAAGGCAAATATACATGAAAAGGCAAATAAACCAGAAGAGCTAAACATTTTGAAAAAGAAAACAAAGTTGAAGGATTCATTGTCATTATTTTTAAAGCTAAGTAAGTAAGACTTTACTTAATGTCATAAATATGTTCTTGGAAACTGAGACTTTAGGTGAAAAAAATGTATGGAAGGCCCTTGAATAATGTTTTGTTCAACTTTGTTTTGTTCAATGTTGTTTTGTTATAACATTTTTTTTTTTGAGACGGAGTCTCACTATGTTGCCCAGGCTAGAATGAGTGCCGTGGGGTCAGCCTAGCTCACAGCAACCTTAAACTCCTGGGCTCAAGCAATCCTGCTGCCTCAGCCTCCCAAGTAGCTGGGACTACAGGCATGTGCCACCATGCCTGACTAATTTTTTGTATATATATTGGTTGGTTAATTAATTTCTTTCTATTTTTAGTAGAGACAGGGTCTTGCTCAGGCTGGTTTTGAACTCCTGACCTCGAGCAATTCACCCACCTCGGCCTCCCAGAGTGCTAGGATTACAGGCATGAGCCACTGCGCCCAGCCTGTTATAACATTGATGGGAAAAAATTGATTTTATTATACATCTTTTTGCTTAAAGTCACAGTTTCCAAAAGCATATCAATGTTGTTAAATGAGGACTTATTGTACAAAGAATTCATCAAAAGCAATATGATACTACAAATAGGATAGACATTGTATGAATTCAACAGAAGACAGAGTTCGGCGATAGATATCATACTCATCTGCCTTTCCTCCTGTCTCACTGACTAATGCTCAATCTTCCTTGATGGCTCTATTTTTAACCTCTTATTGAAGTTCCTCCAGAGCTTCACCCTGGATCTTCCCTATTGATAGCCATTTTTTAATGATCTCGATTTATCAATTTTGAATATCATCTCCATGCTTCTCATTCTCAAATTTATATCTCAATCTGGGGCTCCCCTGAAATTTACAATTCTATATTCAGTGCCGTATCCAATATCTCCACTTGGTTGTCTAATACACATCTCAAAATTAGCATTCTCTAAAACAAACTACTGATATTTTCCCTAAAACCTGCATTCTAGAGACTTCCCAATTTCAATCCATTGAAGCTCCTCATCTTTTAGTTTCCTAGGCCAATTAATTTAGAGTAAATTCTTATTCCTCTTTTGTTCTCACAGGTCACATCTACTCTACCAGCCTGTTCAAGTGTTTCTACCTTGAAAAGGCAGTATTCACAATCCAATCCCTCTCACAGTCTCTATTGCTGCTACCCACCAAAGCCATTGCTGGTTTCTCTTTTGTTTTTCTTGCTCCAAATCTGCTAATATATTTCCCAAACAGAGCAAGAGTAATTCTATTAGAACATAATTCAGAGCATTTGTTTCTTCTGCTCATAATCCTTAGATGACTTTTCATCTCCTGTAGAGCAAAAGGCAAGGTCCTTAAAACAGCCTTCCGTTTCCTATGCAAACTAGGTTTCCATCTCTTGTTGATAGTCTTGCACTTGCTCTTGCTGCTCTAGTCTCTCTGGTCTTCTGTTCTGGGTGCAAACCAGACCCGTTCCCTTCCCAGGGTCCTCGTAGTTCAGTTCCCTGTGCATAATACACTCCTCTAAGATACGGGGTTCACTCTCTCAACTCTTAAGTCTGTTCAAATATTATCTTTTCAGTAAAGTCTTCCCAGACCTCCATAACACTTCCCACTCCCATTCTCTCATTTTTATGGTCATAATACTTAATAAATTATATTCTTATTTATCAATATATATTCATATATATATACACACACATATGTACAAATACATGTACATATATTTTTTTCTTTTAATTGTTGGTCTCACCCCAGTATTATTGTGTACACTCTATGTGGGCAGGGATATCTTATCTATTGTATTTACTGTCTATTTTCAGCCATTAGAAAAGTGACAGATTGTGAATAAATATTTATAGAATAAGTGCCTGAATGAATCCAACACTTGTTTCTCCATGAGATCTGAAAACATTTGTGGAGATATAACAAGTGGACTGGAAGATATAGTCTACTTAAGTATGTAAGAAACATCTAATGTTTAAAAATTCAATTTTTTTCCACAAGGCAAATATATGATCGATTTTTCCCTCAGAAAATTTTCTAATCAGTGAAACAGTTTTTCAATTGTTACTTTTCTTCACACGTAGCACCACATGCATACAAAATTGACTGAATCAATATGTGGGTTTTCTTCCACAATTTTTGGTTGTACTAAATGCATATTAATACTAGGCCTAAAAAGGAAAAGTCATCCTTCAAATGACTAAGAAAGTTTCCTGGTTTTATTGCCATCTATTTTGTTGAGTTTATGTTAAAAAAAGAGAGTAGAATTTGAAAGAAAAGTACATAATATAAAGTACTACTATATAAAGAACTACTATATGAGTAGTTCCCCATATTTCATTTTGAAATATGGGGAACTACTCATATAATATCCTACAGTTTTATCAATAATTTTATTGTTATTCTTCATCTTATTGTGTTTTTGTTAATGAAAATGTAATCCTACTTCTATTTTTATAAGAGTTACCTTTAATGTTAAGGAACTAAAATTGCCATTTAAATCTACAGTTTAAAAATCATATAAGGAAACCCAGGAGGATTTCTGCTTATAAGAGAGTTTCACAAGTTTTACCATTCCCAAAAGAATTGAGTTGAATCTATAATAGGCAAAGAAGTCTTATTAATTTTGTCAGGTTTTTTCTTGTCAAAAGGAATAATATAAAAATGATTTTTTATGGTTGAAGTTACCAACCAAAAGTTCTAAATTAGGTCAGGTCAAAATAATACATCTAGTTATCTCATCCCGAATTCTGGACTTGCAGTATAATAATTCATTAAAACATTCTAGATGTGTGGGTTCATACAGGATGATCTTGAAACTCGAAACAGCATCTCAAAATACAAGAGGTAGAAGAGAACAAACTGGAACTCTGGATGAAAAAGAAGTATTTTTAAACCTTTGGAAACCTTTCTATTTTAACTTAGTTTTTAAAGAAGAAGAGATTTTAAAAGTGGTGACTTTCAAATAACTGGTAGTTTTAAGCACAATTTAACAATGACAAGTCATATTTTAAAATACCATTATTTTGAGAATCTATTGCAGTATCCTTTAGGAATTCTGCTCAGCAAAGTGTTTTTGGTATTGTAGAGTTGAGATAATCATAAATTATTTACTATTATTGAAAGTTATTAACTGTAGCAATCAATAAAAAGCAACATTTTAATATATAATTTAAGCATAACAAGTATTTATGTTCTCTCTGGCCCTAAAATTCTATAATTTGCATGAATATAAATTCCAGTATTAAGACTATTGGGCAATTATTTCTAACTTTGAAGAGGAAAACAAAGCTCATAAACACATATTGGTTAAAACATAATTAAATGTCATTAAATGTCAGGAATTCCCAAAAGGACCCATAATGGAAACTGTTCTCATTCCCTGCTCAGTATTTATCAGGTATTTACAAGCCTAATGAAGAGGGTGAGAGATTGGAGACTTTGAAGGAAATAAGATAGGGCCAGGAAGACATGTCAGGGAGAGAAAAGGTTCTGCCCCCAAAATAAGTGACTGAATGACTTCAGAGTTCAACCAAGAAAGAAAAGAAAGGAAGAGCAACCTTTGAAAGGTGGCAATCTGACTTAACAAGTCAACCCTATTTCATGTCCTACAACCTCAGTTCACTTTTCTTAGTTAGGGATTGTTACATCTTTAAATGTCCACTTTTTAAATTTGAAGCTTCTTGGTAGGGTTAAATTTTGATCAGCAAGCTCCACAAAAGGGATTCGTGTACAACCATTCCAGAGGGAGAATAGGACGGAGCTAGAAGGAGGTGTTGTTTTCACGAAGGGCAAGGTGCATCCCATCCGGTCCCCACCAAGTCACCCATGGATAACGCCAGCCTTGCCAGGCCACACCAGCTTTGGGAAGAATTAAGGACCTTTACAATTTTGCCCTATCCAGTAAAGACACTAAGCCTCCAAGCCATGTCTCTTTCACTGAGCATATCTTAGGTGGCTCAAATGCTTTCTTTGGTGACAATTTTTTTCCCTATCTGCAGTTGGTGGTGTCATTTTTGGTGCCCACCAGAGGGCGCTGCTTCATTTTCCCCACCGGCGCTCTGCTCGGCCCTTGGCCGGTCTAACCGGGGTGTCCTATGCCATCCTGCCCCTTAGGACTCCCACGTGCCAGCCTGAGTCTTCCAGTCAGATGTCACACACCAGTGAGATATCAAAAGTATTCTCAGAATGTCTACCAAACTTTCAACTGATGTTTCAACAAGGGGAATTCAACTCTCTCCTACCTCTGGGGTTAAACTGCCAACTAATCCAAAACATCCTTCCTAAAGGTGGCTTTGCCTTCTCCTCATTCAAGTATCATGTTATTCATTATCTCCAAAGCCTAATCAACACTCTAAAATCCTTATTACTGCCCGAGAAGCATAAGCCAATTAGATTCACACTCCCAGAACCCCAGCCTTCCCTCAAATATTTTTTGGTTTTTTGTTTGTTTGTTTTGAGAGTGGGGAGTTTGCTTGTTTGCTTTTACTTAGATCTTGCAGGGGTGAACTGCTCAAATATTATTGGGTGTGATGAATGGCACAGATGCCAAAGTCTGCCACTTCTGAACCATAAAAATAAGAAACAGAAGTTCTAAGAGTGCTCTTTTTTTTGTCTTATTTTAAAAGGTCCAAAATACAATTATCTCTCTTAGAAACTGCAACCACTATTCAAACTACCTAGTTTGGGAGGTTTTTTTTTTTAAAAAAAAAAATCATTCTTAATTTCCAAAGTCCAATAATCTAAATAATTGGTCAATGAAAGGTATTAAATTCCAAGGTAAGGAATGAGAAATGAAGAGCCCTCAATCTCACATAGCTGTCAGGATGCTCCTCAGATACCACTGCCATGGTCATGTGGATAATTTCCCAATCAGTCTCCTATGGAAACATTATCAGACAGCAGCATGAAGGGTTCAAGCAATGGGAGCTAAAGTCAAATGAGGCTGGGGCTGCAGCCTGTCTCTGACCTCCAGCTGTGTGACTTTGCACAAGTTCCTCATTCTCTCCCAGCCACTTTAACAGTCAAAGGTGACCCTTGGACCAGGTGGCCCCTAAAACCTCATGGAATCCAAGAGACCCCCTGGCTCTTATCCTTTCACTGCATGGGAACCAGCCAGCAGATGCTCCCACTTAAAACTTGCACTTTCCTAGACAAATCTTTGGTAAAATAGCCTTTCCTTCTTCTCTAAAAGAAGCTCAGTCGATAAAAATACCCACTCTAGAGAATGAAATTGGGCAGATCACACAAATCATTTCTTCCTGTGCCTCAGATGGGAAAGGATTATGTTAGTGATCATTAGCCAGTGAATTCCACAAGGAAAATAGGGCTTGATTTTTGCTACAAACTGTATGTGAAATCTGGACAAGAATTTGGCTATTGTTGGTACTGATCATCTAGCTACATAAAGAGAGAAAAAGATAAAAGATAGAATTTGGGCTGTTGGCCATTTGGGACCCTGAAATAGGTCATGGCCTTCTCAGAAGGTCCACCTTCCCCGGATTCAGCGGGCTCATTGCCATTAGTGCTAATGCAATGTGCACACACTACAAGCTCATCCCAGTTAGAGTAACTGTCTAAGGATCCATTATTTGGGTAGATCAGTATTCATGCATTGATTATTTGCATGATGCTAAACAAATCCATTGATCTAACTCTGGCTCAGTTTTTCTCTCTCTAAAATAAAGTGCTTTACTTTTTAAATCTTTCACTTTTTTCTAGCTCAGTTCAGGGCAAACTGATAATGTGACTTTCCAGATCAATGTTTCTCCCTTTTACTTTAGCTGAACTGGAATTATCCAAATGCTAGAAACTCAGTTAAATTGAAGTTTCATGAATAAAAGGTTTTATAAAAATAAGTGCTAATCACCTTTTGAGCATTTGCTATGTGCCAATCACTTTTCAAAAAAGCTTACATGCAGTAAGTCATTTAATTTTTACAGTCCTGCAAGGCATGGATTATTATCACCTCTATTTTACAAATGGAGGAAATGAAGGACAGGCATTGAGCGTGGTGCAAGTTTGAAGATGGGGGAGAATGATAATTCAAGTTCAATTGCAAGTGACTTTTACTTCAGCTTGCTTTCAAACTAGCAAAGACATGGTGCAAAGACTATATGGGGAGAAGAGTATTAAAATTGATATGGTGCCTGTTGACTCCTTAGGTCCTCACCGAGACTCTCGGCCACTGAAGCCAGACTACAGGGGACAATCAGCCAGGTGAGAGGCACATGGGCCCAGGAGCTTGAGCTCACTGTCAGGGTCTCCCTTCCCCCACAAGATATAACGGGATATATCTTTCTATACCACGTTACATATGCCAATGTTCACGTCATCTTTATAGCACCAGGTCCACTGCAGACTTGACCATAGCTCACCCTAAGAGTAGTGTTTGCTTGTATCACAGCCAGCTAAAACAAATGGGGAGGAGGTGCTGAGATGGTTGCTTAGCTTGGTAGTGAAAGAGCAAGATCTCTTGAGCTAGATGTGTAGGATGCAAATCCTAGTTTCAACATTTTTTTAGCTATGAGATCTTGTGTAAATTGCTTAGCAGCAGTATGTCTTTGTTCCTCACCTATAAAATCAGTATAATGATAGCGCCTAACTATTGCCAGGATTAAATGAGTCAACACATATAAAATAACTCAAGAGGGTCAGGACCGTAGCATGCTCTCAATACTGTTAGCTGAAACCTTTATTGCTAGCATTATTATTGCTATAATTTCCTTCTCTGTTTTGATGCAAAGATTTTTCTGCTCCTGTCATTCTTTCATCCAGGAAAGGATATTCATATCTACTGTGTGTCAGGCACTGCCCTAGGTATCAAAGATTTTAAAAAACAAGACAGCATCCCTGTTGCTAACAGTCTAGTGAAGAAAAATTTCAAGTGAACAGATACATACATTGTTAAACAATTTTTTTACACTTCATTTCTCAAAAGAGATCATGCTGCTAGCACCAGAGCAATAGATCCTAATTATCTAATTATCCTCCTTGCTGGAACAGGTTTTTTCCTAAATCAGGTAAAGTAGGAAAGTGGGTGATATAATTTTTCAAATGGACTCATAACATTCAATTTGATTATTATGAGAAATAGGAGTATTCTTTAAAACACATTATGTGAAGATGGAGTAGATTTATAGTTCAATGTTAATGCTTCAGTTCTAGATGGTTTCTTACAACTTATGCACTTTGGGCCCCAGAAAATATTTACTGTGGAAAACAAGTTTATCCCATAAACTGTGGATAAACTGCAATCTGACAGTGAACCCATCAAACTGCTATGCCACCTGGGAAAGATTCACAAAGGTTTTCCTAGCAAGATGACTAAATCAAGAACCTTGGACTGATTTGCTTAAGCTGACAACAATAATGGCCCGAGGAAGTAAGAAAAATTCAATCAGCTATATCAAGTAACAGATTCCTGGCCTTGGTTAAAATCCAAACAAAGTAATGAGTAGAGAACCCTCTATTTCTTAGCTAGGGAGAAAAGTCAGTGAGTCACAGCAACACAAATATCCACTGCTGCTCTGCACTCTTCAGGTCCTCATTAGAGTGAAAAGAAGTTGTGTTAGCCATTAGCCACTCTTCTGCACATTCCTCCATGAAGACCTGATTCCTCCCACACCTGCACCTAACTTATTTTCCCTCTCCCAGATTTGTCTATGTCATCTCTCTAATGCTCTTTTTTTTTTCTATCATTAAAAAATAAATTCATTGCAATCCTCTCCTGCCCACTCCCCAGCTGGTTTGCTTCTTTCTTATTTCCATCTCAGATGCTGAAATGTACTGAACATCCATGTGTACGCACATGCACAATACACACAGGAATATGCTCACTCATACACACACATGCACACATATGCACTCACACATATGCACATGTGCACACATACACAGGCACACATGTACACACACATATACACACATACATGTGCAGATTCACATGCACACACACATAGAGCTCCCAAAATATTTCAATACAAATGTAGTAGGTGACTTTCAAGTTAAAGATTTTTAGCCCTAGATACCAGGTAAGTATTCATTATGACAAATAATAAGACAGATCATTGGGCTAAAACAGAAATAATCTATCCTATAAACTGATACAGTTTTGTCTGTTTACCTGATTAAGTAGGATTTTTTAAATTTTTTTTAATTTCAGCATATTATGGGGTTACAAATGGTTGAGTAGGATTTCTTTAGATCCTCTACTTCTGAAGACTCCTGAAGAAATTTGAGGAGCTAACCTAAAGAAACTAGAAAACTTTCAATAGCAATAAAACTCCAACTACTATAATTTATTACTAAAAATAGCACTACAATATGAACAACAATAATCTACATCATAAATCTTTTAACCTGGGTAAATATATATTACTGTGTCTAGATTTTTAATATATTCTCTGCACATTTTAATGCACTTTCAAATCTGTAACATAAATGATATTTTTAACCACACAGACATGATATGACTTAAATTAAAACATAAAAGGATAGGCCGGGCGCGGTGGCTCACGCCTGTAATCCTAGCTCTTGGGAGGCCGAGGCAGGTGGATTGCTCAAGGTCAGGAGTTCAAAACCAGCCTGAGCAAGAGCCAGACCCCGTCTCTACTATAAATAGAAAGAAATTAATTGGCCAACTGATATATATATAAAAAATTAGCCGGGCATGGTGGCGCATGCCTGTAGTCCCAGCTACTCGGGAGGCTGAGGCAGAAGGATCGCTCGAGCCCAGGAGTTTGAGGTTGCTGTGAGCTAGGCTGACGCCACGGCACTCACTCTAGCCTGGGCAACAAAGCGAGACTCTGTCTAAAAAAAAAACAAAAAAAAAAAAACAAAAAAAAACATAAAAGGATAGTGGGGAGGGAGGGATGCCATGTGGAGAAGGGAAGATTTGGGGACAGCGAAGCTACTCTCCTGTATGATACCATAATGGCGGCTATATGCTCATTACACATTTGTCCAAACCCATAGAATGTACAACACAAAATGTGAACCCCAGTGGGAACGATTATCTTTGGGTGATAATGATGTGTCAATGTAGGTCCACTGATTGTAACAAATGGACCACCTGGGTGTGAGACATCAACAGTCGGAGAGGCTATGTGAGCAGGGACAGAAGTATTTGGGACATCTTTGTACTTTCTGCTCGGTTTTCTATGAATCTAAAACTGCTCTTTAAAAGTCTATTTAAAAGGGAGGGGGATGAGGCCAAGAAAAGAAATGTAAAAAAAATAATAATAGCACAGAGAAAATGTACTTTAAAGCATTTCCCTGTATCAAAGAGTAGGCACATTAAGTCCAAATATAAACACAGGAAGGAAATGATTTGAGTTGAGGCACTCAAATACACTTTTATGCCCTTCTACATTTGACTTTATTCCTGTTGTGAGAAAAGTTTCCTATGACCCTTAGGTGACTTTCCTTCTATTATTTACTGTCAATGAGCATAAAACCTCTGAAAACAAAGAAGAAAATGACAGAAAACAAAGAAGGAAGCACGTGGCTCCCTTGTTTCATTGCCTCCAACAACAGCCTCATGAGAAGTCCTATAGTTGTAAAATTTTAAACTTTGAGATTAAGCAGTCTAATTCCTTCTTTTGTAAATGAGACATTGAAGGTGAGAGAAACTGACTTCCCCAAACACCTCACCAGAAACAGATCCCAACTCACGCCCAAGGAGTTCAGCTCTAGATTCTCTCATATAAGCCATGTTGCAATGTGAAGAAGAAGAAGAAAAAAGAATTCATTTAGTAGAAATGTGTTTTATGGCTGTTTATTAAAAGTATCTGTTAAGTATTGATATCCTGGGTCTGTCGCTCCAGCTCCCCGAGATGCCCACCCTGCAAGATCCTTTGCTGACCCCATCCACACGTGCCTCGAGCTAAGGCTCCAGGATGACAGCAAACTTCTGTGCACAGCGGATGTCCGGTAGTCCATGTTTGACCTAGCCAAAAATAACTTTGTCTTATTGGGACTCAAACTTATTCCTGATCCTCTTCCTGCAATAACAGCACCACCACCCACTGGGCCACCCAGCCAGAGCCCTGCAGGCTCTAGCCCCCTCTCCTTCAGGGCCCTCCTTTATTTGCTTATTGTGACCTGTGGTCGCTCCACCAAAGCATGTGCCTCATCTAGTGCTTCCTATCCATGCCACACAGCTGCCTCACCCTCACTCTTACCCTTTCCCATTTGCAGGCTGCAGTGACTTTCCAACCACTTCTCTCTAATCTCCACATTCCTTCCAGATCAGTCTTTCTAAAACAAAAAGCCAATTTTGTCACTCCCTTCCTTAAAATCCTTCTATTAAGTCATTAAATATGAAATGTTCAATTTTGAATCAAAAGTTTAGTTTATTATATCTCAAACATGAAGCAGTACAATTCACCAAAAGTGTGCGCCTAAACTATGACACAATGTTGCCATCTTAACAGTAGCTTGTTTATGCCAGGAGCGAAGAAGCCTGGCGAGCAAGTGGATGAAATCATGAAAGGTGTTTTCCACGGCTTGTTGCACCAATTGACTACCGCTTCTTCCAGGCTAGTTGGTGCAAGGTCTGGTGAATACAGTGGATGACAGAGAGTTTCCAAGTCTAGGCTCTGCAGTTTGAGCAGCATTGTTAGTGCGACATGTAGGTGAGCGTTCTCTTGCAAGAGAACTGTCTCTTGCAAGAGAACTGTCTCTGCTGACCAATCTCAGCTGCTTAATCACAGTGTCCTCATCATTTCATCCAACGGTTGCGGTAGACATCCACTGGAACTGACTGACCAGGTTTCATTAAGCTATAGTGGATAATTCCAGCCCTGGACCCCCAAACAGACATCATTAGCTTTTTTTTTTATGAGTTTTCAGTTTTGGACTGTGTTTCAGCACTTCATCTTTATCCAACCATTGTTCTGAATGCTTGAAATGATCACAAAGAATCCATTTTTCATCACATGTAACAATATGGTATTGAAATGGTTTGCCTTTATACCATGACAGCAAAGAAACACAAGCTTACAGACGATTTCTCTTCTGATGCTGGTTTAATTCACGCAGAACCCATCTACCCAGCTTCTTTACCTCGCTGATTTGTTTGAGATGGTCCAATATTGTTGGAAGAGTAATGTCAAACCTTGCTGCTAATTCATGCGTAGGTTGAGATAGATTTGCTTCTACTACAGCTTTCAGCTCATTATTATCCACTTGCTCTCAGGTCTCCCAGGCATCTCAGTTTCAAGATTAAATTCACCAGAACGGAACTCCCCAAACCATCCGTGTTCTGTGCATTCATTAGCCACATCCTTTCCAAACTCATCATTGATATCTCAGGCTTTCTGTGCTGCATTGGTTCCACAATGGAACTCAAATTCGAAATAACATGAAATTTTGACTTATATCCATGGTTTCAGAAAAATTGCTCTAAAAAATATTGACAGATAATCACAAGCTAAACCGTGCCTTAGCTTGAGGATGTCCCTTAACAATAAATATAAAACAAGAAGTATCAAAGTGCATGTCACAGGTGTTAACTGTCAAACTTAGTACTCAAGGAACTTGGACATTTCATACTTAATAACCTACTGTGTCTCTCCATCACTTTCAGAATAGAGCCCCATCCCCTTGCTTCCATGCAAGGTACTGAAGTGATCGTGAGCTCTGCTTTCTTTTTCAGCTTCATCCTGCTTCTCACTTCTCACCATCTGGACGTCAATGCTGAGCTGCTTTTAATTCTTTACCAGAAATTCTAATATGCCTCTGCTTCCTGGTGCATGCTGGAGTCTATCTACCCCTCCTGTCCTGGCCCAGACCTGCCAACCTGACTCCTTCTTGTCCTTCAAAGGCTCAGGTCACAATGGATCAGTTTTTTCCGTGGGACCCACAGACGATTTGGTGCGGGAGATTGGACAACCTCAGTGTCGGGATCTTACCCCGGGACAGCGCTTTCTAATCTGCATGTCGGTAAAAGCTGCAGCGGAACAGGTGGGAAGGCAGAGCCCCACCTCCCTCTCTTAGCCAATCACCAACCTCTTAGGTTTAGCTAATCTGCATATAGCCGGCATGGGGAGGAGCCTTGGGGAAGAGCCTGCTCCCCAGTGGCGGAGGGGAGCCCTGCGATGCACAAAGGCGGACATCAATCACTTGGCACCTGCAAGAGCAATCTGTCCCCTCTCCAGTGCTTGCGGAGGTAGGTGCACTGCAGTGGCTCTGGACCTGGCTCTGAAAGAAGCCTCATCCCAAATCTGATGGCCTGCCCATAAATGTGAATGATCTGGAAAGGCCAAACTAGTTAAAGCCAGCCGAGTGAATACAGCTCTTACCATTGTCCCCACCAACTCTTGACAGTTGGGTTGCCCGTCTGTGACACCCTACTGCCCTGAGCGAATTCACTGCTCTGCCCCACCGCCAACACCTACCCAGCACTTCTACGGGCTCCTTACAACAGAAATTGCTTTACTTAGTGCCTGATGAACAGTCACATCAATAAGTGTTGGATGAGTGAACGGAAACATTTTAAGAATTGCTACTTTTAGATTTGGTGATTCTGCTCTGTTTTGAAATCAGTAGCTAAATATGTTTTCTTTTGTGACCAACATTGAAACTCCTGTGACAAATGCCAGCTAAGTTTGTTATGTTTAATGCTTTCAGGTAATAACTTTTTCTAGTTTTTTTTCCTTGTTCTTCCTCTGAGTCATCATTCTTCCCCTACTTTTTAAAAAATGTCTTTCCGGTTCTACTTCTAAAAGTTGGCTAAAATGTAAAGCCCTATTTAACGAAATAACTTTATGTGAGACAAGGAGTCTTTTTGCTTGTTTTTCAGAGCTTAGCACTACCACAGAATACTCTTTTTGAATTTCCCATTTTAATTAAACAGTTACATTCAATTCTTTGAATTCCATCTAGTATATGTGATCTTTTTAAAGCTTTAACAAATTCACCAAAACAACTGCAATTTCTTCCTCTTATTTGTAATTATTTTTTTTTACAATTTAAGTTTTGGTAAACTCATAGGTTTAAACCC
Source organism: Microcebus murinus (assembly GCF_040939455.1). Lineage (NCBI taxonomy): Eukaryota > Metazoa > Chordata > Mammalia > Primates > Cheirogaleidae > Microcebus > Microcebus murinus. The sequence continues at coordinate 48,509,644 of NC_134120.1, forward strand.
TGTGAGTTTGTTGAACTAAGTAATACTTAGTTCAACAATAGGACTGAGGAACCTTCCAGAAGCCACCTCAACAAATGTCCATTTAAACTTATGAGTTTACCAAAAATAGTCTGAGAAAGACTAATACTATTTTTCATAATTTGCATTTTTCTCAAATGCTCAGGTTTTTAAGTATTCAAAATAAAGATATATGAGAAAAGCATTGTACTATATTCATATATCACCCATCCACTTCTGCAATTTAGCTTAACCTATGAGGGATATTATTGCAGCAGGTGGCATGAAGTTAATCCCCATTTATTCCCATTTGCAGAAAAAACCCCACACAATCAGACTGCCAAGTGCACTTGCAGTTCACAAATTCAAACCAGGAATGATCCATCTTAAAGATGACATAGGGACCAAAATCCAGGCAAACAAAAGTAGAGAACAGCAAGACACTGATCAAAGAAACCAGGTATTGTGCTTTGTACTTTGGTTCAATGAGCACTAGGACTAAGGGCAGATGCTAAAATACCTAGATAAATATTAATAGACAGGTAGGAAGATAGATCTATTAAATAAAGGAACAAAAAGGCTAAGTAAAACTGACTAGCATAGCAATAGGTCATATTTCTTCTTATTTTTCATTAAAACTAAGATCAAAATAATAAATGTTCTCCTGTGAATTTTGGGGACTAACATATACATAATTATAAATGAATATTAAAAGACTTTGGGCCAGTGTTTCCCATTATCTTGAGTTTTTCATCATGCTAGTCTAGAAAGTACTCTAATAAGCTTCACCAATTTAATGAACGCTCCCTACTTTGTTCCTTTTTATAACTTTGCAGTGATTATAAATAAAGGTGAGAAACAAAATCATTATTTTTGAGTAAAATTCCAAGCATATTAATTTGCAAGTCTTACTGCAAGAAAATCACAAGTAACATAAATAGCATGTGATATGAAATTGTCATGGTAAAACTGTATACCCTTCCTTAGTCTATATGTCTTTCATTCGGCAATAAGGTTCCTAGTATTATATTTTTATGATAATAACTAAAATAATATTACTGAGTAATTTGTGTGTAACACACTTTCAAAACCCCTTACTTCTCCCAACAATATTTCATTAGAGTAAACCAATTAAGTCAATTCTTGTTTTGCCAGCTAAGTCAACTATAAAAGGAAAATTAGGTATATGGAAAGGACTTTAAGGGAATCAAAATATAATCCAAATATAGGCATGTACTGAGTTGATGCAAAATTTCATTTTCTCTAACTTAAGGGGAAAAACATCTCCCAAACAAATAAAGGCAAATATTACAGTCAAGGTCCTTTATTATCTGGGCCCAGCGTTATCTACTCTGAATAAATCCTTGTCTCCAGCTCCAGTGGATTACTAAACAGTAGTTTGAAAACCCTTCAGAGGGAGATCTGTGCTCTTTTATTTAAGTTACATTCCCTTACTTCTTTCTCCACAGGTAACATCCTGTTAATCCTTCGGGTGGTGACAAAGCTCAGAAATTGCCTCTAGGAAGGATTCCCTGCTATTTCACTCCTCCTCATTTGAATCAACCAATTTATTCCTTTTTTGCCTTTGCTCAGACAGCATCTGCTCATACCACTTTTAAAATAAGCCTTACCTTGTTTTGGGCTTGGCTGTGTGCACCCACCTCCTCTGCTAAGCTTACAGCTGCAGAGACCCAACTAACTACTCCTCTCTTTCTTAGTAGGCACTTAGTGAATGTGAATTATATTAAACTAGAGTCACATTCAGAGAAAGCTACCTGTGATTTTAAGCACTTTCTAATGCATTTTAGAAGATATAAAGCTTCACTTCTATTCAGCGTCAGTACATGCAAAGCAGCACCACCACGACTTCCTTTTCTGTTAGAACCCTGTACTACTTAAGTGGCACTGAGTCCAACAAGAGAACTGAGGAACCTCCACAAGCCATCTCAACAAATGCCCATCCTATCAGAATGCCCAGCCTGGGCCCTGTTCTTAGCGTGCTATCACCAAAGAGAAAACAGGACAGGCAGGCCCTCAGGGGTCCCTAGAAGATGCCAGGTGTTTACTGACTTTCTGGAGCAATCTGTCACTGGTCCTTGTCTAGCACCTCTATAATCCTGAATTATTTCCTCCCTCTCCACCCTCTCCAATAACATTGGTTTCCCTGAGCCTTCAAATTCACACTGTCAGCTAAACCACATAGAAATGCTGACTAAAATGTAACCACATAAGTTTAATATATAGGCAAACTTAGAAGAAAGAAAAGGAAATCTCTACATGCCAGAAATAAAATAGGAATTCAAAGACAGAGCAATAAACATATGCTGTGACTCCCTGGAAATACTAGTCCTAAAATAGTTGCTGATTCTCTGGGAAAATGCATGAGTGCAAGGCCATGGGGTCTTGAAAGACAGGAAGCTGGCACTGAGACCCCCACAGGTAGCTAGGACCCAAAAATGCATGACCCCTCTATAAACATGAGTCTAGAAACCATTTGCCAATTTTCCTCCAGAAAAACATTAAAAACTACTTCTATTCAGGGCTCTGATGAAAAATCAATTCTATTATCAGAAACAAAAGTCCAAATCTGCAATTTTAGGTGAATACTGGAAAACATTTAGCTATCTAGGTGGTATATGATTCCCAAGTTGAGATAGTAACATGAATACTGCTATGAGTTTAATGAGAATTCCCTGGAATTTTAACAGAAGCAATGCCAATAATACTGTGAAGAAGCAGTTTCATAAGCCGAGATGCACTAAACTCCCACAGTTAAACAGTAACACTAAACAATAACACTAAAAAGGCATTTGCAATTTTTTTAAAAAAGTATAAAAGAAACAGAAAAAATGAACAATCAAGAGGGTATCAACAGACATCAAGAAAAAAGAGAAGATTAGCATCAACAATGTGATACAGTAGAGCAATGTGAAAAAATGTTTAAAATATTTAGAAAATTAACATTATAAAAAATGTATTAAACAATAACATCAAAGAATGGATTGATACTAAAAGATAATCAAAAATTCCTTAAAAATGAAAAGCACATACAGATAAAAGAAAAAGTATAATGTAAATTGAAATATATTCAGGATTAAATGAGAATGAAAACACTGTGTATCAAAATTCTGAATCACAGCCAAGGCAGTATGTAGAGTAAGATGTATTGCTTACATGGATATTTTAGAAAAACAATGAATAAGCAGCTAACTCAAGAAGACAGATAATAACAACAAAATAAACCCCAAAAAACAAGAAGAAAATTAGCAGAACTTAATGAAATAGAAAACAAAAACAAAGATGTGGAATAAAAAAATGTTTTTAAAAAAAGAGTAAGAAAAATAGACAAATCTCTAGGATGTCTTCCAACATAAAAGAGTTAGACATAAATAAATAACACTGGCAACAAAAATGAGGACAGATGAAAAGGGAAATAAAACTATAAGGAACAACTTTATGCTAATAAATATTAAAAGTTAAAAATATAGGAAATTTTGCAAAAAAATAAAAATAGCAAAATTATCTCATGCAGAAATAGAAAATGAAACAACTTAGGACTACTAAACAAATGGACTCTTCCCTACAATTCAAAAAGAATTTGAATTTTGCTCCCCAAAATATCACCAATGAAGACAGTTTTATAGATGAGATTATATGAATAATCAAGGGCAAAATAACCTGTATATTGTACATAAATTACTCTGGGAAATAGTGAAAATGATTGCAAGTTATCTCATGAGGTAATATAGATTTCAACAAAAGAATCAGATAAGCAAATTATGAAAAAGAAAAGTATAGGCAGTCCCTGTTTTAAATATAAATGCAAAAATCTTAAATGTCATATTTGCAAATTAAGCCAAGCAATATATTTTTAAATAATGTTATATTGACAATTTATAGTAACCACTTAAAATTTATCCCAAAAATGAAAGAAAAGATTAATCTTAGAAAAATTATTAATTCATTACATAGTAAATAAAAAGGAAAAATCTATTCTAATATTTGATGTGATACAGATATCATTCATATGATATGATACCATAACCATTCATGATAAAAACTCTTAGATAACTAGGAATAAAAAGAAAATATATGCTGATAAAAAGATGTCTACAAAAAATGTATAGCAAAACAAAAATAAAATTGGAAGCATTTTCCCCAAAATTTAAGAAAAAGCCAATACCTTCTATCACTTCTTCTATTCAAAATGCTACTGAACATACAGTACTATGTATATTTGTGATTAAATTTGGCTGTGTATTACAGAAAACTTAAACAATAGTGCCTTAAGCAAGGCAGTAGTTAGTCAGTTAACTTTCTTGCCTAAAAGAAATCCTGATGCAGGCAGTGCTGACCTAAATTCATCAGTGCTTCATAAATTCATCAGTGCCCAAGTTTCTTATTTATGTCTGTTCCACCATTCTCAACATTCCCTTGCATTCTCAGGGTACTTCATGATCTCACAATAGAAACTGGAGCGCCAAATGTCACATCTATGTTGCAAGAATCAATAAAGAAAACAGAACAAAGGCAATAGAATGCACTTATAATTGGAGTTATCTTTCCCCTTAAAGAACTTTCTTGAAAGTGTAATCCACATACTTCTACATACATTCAATGGCCATCCCTATATGAAAGGGAGGCTATAAAACGTAGCTTTTTCAGTGGGCATATTCTATCTCCATTTTTAAGAAAGAAGAGATGAATGCATTGTGTAGATACCAGTCTCTGCTGGCCAATAAACAAGAAAAAAAAGAAGCAGAAGTATAAGTGGAAAAGAAGAAATACATTTGTTATTGTAAAATACATGATTTTCTATATAGAAAACCCAAGAGAATCTATAGATAAATTTTAACTAATAAAAGAGATCAACAAGATTGGTGAAAACAACATTTGTGCAGAAGAAATTGATAGTTTTCCTATAGACCAGACACTTTCATTTAGGTATGGCAGTTTTGTAACAGTATTATACACACACACAAACATAGTAATAGGAGAGAAATCTAATGAAAGGTGTATAAAGAATTATAAAATGTTAAAGATTGGAGTACTACTCAGCCATAAAAAGGAATAAACTAACATCTTTTGCAGCAATTTGGTTGGAACTGGAGACAGTTATCCTAAGTGAAGTATCTCAAGAATGGAAAACAAACACCACATGTACTCCCTAATAATGTGGAACTAATTGATGGGCACATATGGGCACAAAAAGAAGTAAAACTAATTGAAAATCAAGGGGGGGGGCAAGGGGAGGAAGGGAGGGGTAAAAATCTACTTAACAGGTACAATGAACAATATTCAGATGATGGACACACTTATAGCCCTGACTAAAGCATTATAAAGCTATCCATGTAACAATAATATTTGTACCTGCATAATATATTGAAATAAAAAAAATTTAATGTTAAATATACACAGGACCTAATTAAGTAATGAAATAAACTGATCCTGGCTAGGCAAACTCAATATAGTAAATATGTCAATCCTCCCCAAACTAACTTATAAATTTCATAAAAGTCCAATCAAAATTCCAAAAGTATTGCTTAAAGAACTTTATGAGATGATGATAAACTATATGGAAGAACAAAATGCTTAATATAAGCAAGAATGTAAAAAAAAAAAAAAAAAGGCTGGGTGCAGTGGCTCACACCTGTAATCCTAGCACTTTAAAAGCCAATGTGGGGAGATTTCCTTGAGGCCAGGAGTCTGAGACCAGCCTGAGCAACACAGCAAGACCCCATCTCTACAGAGGAAAAAAAAAAAAAAAAAAAGAAAAGAACAATTAACCAGACGTGCTGGCACACTCCTATAGTCCCAGCTATTCAGGAGGTTGAGGCAGGAGAATCACGTGAGGTTTTGAGGAGAAGTTAGAGATTGCAGTAAGCTATGACGACACCACTGCACTCTAACCTGGGCAACAGAAGTGAGACCCTGTCTCAAAGAAAAAACAAATGTCATAAGGTAGGCAGACATGCTGTAACAAATATGAGCATGTTATAAAGCTGTAGTAATTATGATGGTGTTGTAGCAGAACAATGACCAAATAGACAAAACAAATCTAAGATTCCAGAAATAAACCCTAACTTATGTTTGAAAAGTTGACATAAGATGAAGACAACATTTTAAGTCAGTGTGAAAGCGAAGCTCAATTTAATAAATGGTGTCAGTGTAATGGTTAGCTAGCTACACAGGAAGAAATAAACTTAGATTCTGCATCCCCACATGCACAAATAAATTATTTTAGAAGAAAATATTGAATGTATTTGTGACCTCAGAATGGTGAAATATATCTTAAATAAGACACAAAAGACAGAAACATAAGGAAGATGTTAATAAATTTTACAACATTAAAAGTTAAAACTTCTGCACTAGAATATTTATAGCAGCACAATTCACAATTGCAAAGATGTGGAAACAACCCAAGTGCCCATCAATACATGAGTGGATTAAAAAAATGTGGTATATGTATACCATGGAGTTCTACTCAGCCACAAAAAAAAAAAACGGTGAAATAGCACCTATTGTATTATCCTGGATGGAGCTGGCACACATTCTATTAAGTGAAGTAGCACAAGAATAGAAAAACAAGCACCTACATGTACTGACCATCAAATTGGTATTAACTGATCAACACTTAAGTGCACATATAGTAATAACATTCATTGGGTGTTGGGCAGATGGGAGGGGGGAGAGGATGGGTTTACACACACCTAATGGGTGCGGTGCACACCATCTAGGTGATGGACCCACTTGAAGCTCTGACTGGGGTGGGGCAAAGCAATGTATGTAACCTAAATATTTATACCCCCATAATATGCTGAAATTTTTAAAAAACTGAAAATAAAAAAATAAAAGTTAAAACTTTTATTCATCAAAAGAAACTCTTAAGATACAAAGACAATCTACAGACTGGAAGAAGATATTTGCAATGCATATAACTGACAAAGAATTAGTGTCCTGACTTTATCATAAATGCTTAAAAACAAAAATGAAGAGGAAAAGTGATCTAATAGACTAACAGGCAAAGAAATAGGCAATTTATATCAAAGTAAAGCCTAAAGGCTAATAAACAGGGAAAAGCACATAACAACTCATTAAAAATGTTCTTTATACCTATCCATTTGATAAATATTTAAAAGTCTAATTTTAAGTGTTCACAAAAGGGAAATAGTAATTCATGTGTTCTATTGTTGGGAGTATTTTCAACCCAGTGATGCTACTTCTAGGTATATTCTAAAGAAACTCAAATATATGTACAAAAAGACTTGTAAGAATGTTAATTGCAAAATTTTACAAGAGCAAAAAATCTAAAACAACTTTGAAGGATATCCTTCTTGGAGAATTACTGGGAGAATGAACAGATAACTTATTGTAATTAATACAGTGGGATTCTATAGATACCATTTGAAAACAAGCTGGCTTTACATAAGGCATCATGAACAGATCTTAAAAGTAGAGGTTGGCTGAACAAAGTAAACTGTAGAATGATAGGTATAACAAGCACTGTTATGCATAAACTTAAATATACATAAGCATACTATACATCATTTATGGATGCTTACACATGTAACAAAAATATAAAATGCATAAACCTCAGAATAGTGATTACCTCTAGGAAAAGAGACGAGAAATCATTTTATCTCAAAAAAATAACTGAAAATATCTAAGCAAATAAGACCAACAGTTAGCATGCAAAAAAATCTCATATAGCTCCAGAGATATGTCATTTTATACTATTCTTTGTACTTTTTGAATGTTTTAACTAATTATTTTAAAAAGAAAATGAATAAAAAAGAAAAACATTTGCTCATTATAAAATTTCCAAACATGTAAAATAAACATTAAGAAGAAACTGATCGATCTTAAAGTTTTATTATATTTCCTTACAGGCAGTTCCTATGCATATTTTATGAAGTTAAGAACATACTTTTGTTAAATGAAGTTTAGCTTAAGGCTGCCTCCTTAACATATCTTAAGTTCTGCCTAAAGGCTTCTCTGCACAGAGTGAACCTACTTGGATGTGTAAACAGACCATAACCTACTCTTGTACCAATCACCAAGTTTCAGGCGATCAAAGGTGGCCAACTAACTGTTCAGAGTTCAAAGGAGGCAAACACCGAGCGGTAACCAGTCCGGCTGTTTCCCTACCTCACTTCCATTTGCTACACATCACTTTCTTTTTTCTGTCCACAAATCCTCTCGACTAAGCAGCAGCACAAAGTCGCTCTGAACCTATACTGGTTGAGGGATAGGAGGTTACCCAATTTGCCAGCTGTTCTTTGTTCAATTAAACTGTTAAATGTAATTTGTCTAAAGCTTTTCTTTTAGCATTTTATTATTACTTTTTTATTCTGTCTTTTGTTTACTTCACGTAATAGCATATGCATTCTCCAGTGTTGTCCTAACGATGGCATGATATCCCATTAAATGACTGTTCCATCATTAGTCCAATCAGCCCATATCTGGGGACATTTGGTTTTTCTAATTTTTCCTGATTATGAAAATTGATACAAGGAATGTCTTTGTACTGAGCTTTTCTGTATTTCTGAGTATGCCTCTGAAACTCTCTCTAAGTAGACCAGTGATTACCAGCTAATGAAAAATAAATAGCTGGAAAATCTTGTGTCTCCATGGGGGGAATCTAGGCAGTGGTATGGTCCCTCTGGACACCACTTTCCTCTGCAGCACAGATTGTACAAAGCCCACGAGGGAGCCTCCAGAGAGGCTATGTCCCAGGCAGGTGACCAGGGATGTGACTGCGCAATGCTAACATATAGACACAGGAAATACAAGAAATGACATTTTGTGGAAAGTAGGCATGTAGGCCTCCAAAACATCAGTAATATCATTTAATATTATTAATATTTATTATTTAAAAACAAAAATAGTCACTGCATGAGAATCATGTAATACATGGAAACCTTAAATATCGTTACTGTACAGTGACAAAAAATTCAGAAGCTTTAGCAAAAAATAAAAAGAAATAAAAAAGAAAAGAAGGAAATTACGTAACTTTTTTAAAGCCTCTTCTCCCTTTTAATATATTTGTTGTAGAAATGGGTGGAAAATTTTTATCAGTTCATAGTTACATTTTTTCTTAGCCAACTTTTTAACAAAGATATGTCCTATCTTACAAAACATGAAAATAAACAAATAAAAATTAAGTCTATTGTACAGAAAAAAGATATAATAATAATATACCCCTAAATTTTAAGAGCAACATCTTTTTGTACTTCCCTATGTATTTCTATTATTATCACTTTTTTCTTTTTCAAAGGCATACAAGTACTGTCCAACTGCCTTAGAGCAAACCCTAGTGGTAAGTGGGTAAACAAGTCTTACAGCTTTGCAGAAACGATGATTTTTATTTGCCCGAGGAGTGACTTAGCAAAGCCAGGAGGATGGAATGGAAAAGGCTTTGGGAAGCAGGGACATCGAAGTCTTAAGGGATTCCTCATTATCCCTGAGCCCACAAGCAAGCCCTCGCAGTCAAACCCCCCAGCAGACACCCTTAGCAAGCTGTCACAGCAGCCACCCACACCCTCCTCCCTGCAGGGATCATTAGCTTTTCATCTCAAAAGCACTTTACAAACATTAACCAATTAGCAGGAGTGAGCAAACATAAATACCAGTAAGCAAGCAGAGCAGGAGAATGGTTATATAAAAGCCCTAGCCGAGATGTGTTTACACATTTGGAACTAACAATTTAATTTCAGTAAATGTCATAGCCTAGGACAAAATTTACAGGTCATAGCTATTAATGACATTAAGTTCCTCTATCATTAAAGAGTAAGTGCATGATAAGTTCTGAATGGAACTTATGGGAAATTTGTTCTCCCCTCCCGACTCCAGAAAACAGAAAGGAAATAAAGCATTATTTATAGGAATTTTGTTTTTTTAGCCAATAAAATGTGGAAATAGTTCTTTAAAGAGCATTCTCCTCCAGAACTGGAGTCCCCCAACTAGAATCTATGAAATCAATGTGGCAAGGAATGAACAAACAGTTCAGTTCTTTTGGTCCTATTGTGTATGGTGCCTATTATTATTGAGTTCATTCATTTTTATAGTATTACTTAGTTTTGGCAAAGTAACTTACACTCATGGGCACCATTAATAAAGACAACACAACCAATCTTGGTTTTTATGAGTAAAATTAGTTTTATCATCAGCTTGAGCAGAAAACAGATTTCGAAGGAAAAAAGTATGTATATCGAAATGATTAATTCGTCTGCATCTATTTATGTAAATGAAATTTTGATATTTTCTGTTGCCACAGTAACCAGACACTGAGAGATACATCAGGTAAAGAGGAAATATATAAGGCCAAAAGGTGAACTGCCTTACCTAGCTCATACCTTCTACATAACAAAGCTGGGCAGCGGTGAGATAGGATGAGTCCCTGAAAACAAGCTTTAATAGATTGTAGAGTAAGCATATTACCATTAAAATTATTTTATATGCTATATATGTTGCATATAGAAAAATAGGCCTTGCTGCTCCAGTGTTACCTGTACTGCTTTTCTCAAAACTCTCACAGAATTAGAGAAATGGGCATTCAACTATACAGTTACATCTGAAACAAAAGTTAAGTTTATCTGACATCTTCTTTAAGTTTTGCACCTTTACTTACCTATGCTGAATAGATTTTCTTCATAGTGTATTGTATTTCTCAAAACCAGTATTGGGAAAGATAAAGATTAACTTGCAAATATTCTGTTGAGATAATTACAGAAATAATCTGTCAAGGTCTTAAAACAGCGATAATCTAGGCTAACAAGAAGAACATCTAGCCAAAAGGTAAAAAACCCTATGGGGTAAAGTGAAAGAGTACATATTTCAGGGTCAGATTAATTTGACCAAAAACCTTGACCTCAAGTTTGAAAAAGGTATACTGTTTCTTGGACTCAGTTTCTTCATCTATAGAATAGAGAGGTATTATAGCCTTCAAGAATTAACTGACCTAATTATGTGAAAGTTTCAAATGGAGTACATGGTACAGGAAATATATAGGAATGGATGGATGATTTGAAGATAGATAGATGACAGATGGAGAGATGATGAATGTATGAATAGATAGATAGATAGATACATACATAGATACATAGATAGATAGATATTGGATGAATGGATAGACTAGAGGTAGATACTCTCTCTCCCACCCCACCCCTGATTAGCCATCTCCTTCTTGTGACAACTTTAGACCATTGGATCATCATGGCTGTTTATCTCATCACCAATATTGGGGAGTTTATCTGACATAGGTGCCCCAAATGGCAGCCTTAGAGGATCTGCAGCAGGGGAACAAAGGCAGCCAGAGAAAATGGCACTTCCCTCACCACCCCCACCCCATGATGGCAATGAGGACATTGCCAATCTCCAGAGGTCCTGAAGTAGAAATGCTGCTTTCATCTCTGACTAGTGGATTAACATCATGGGAATTTCTCTGGCATTAGAAATTCAGCCTCTCTAGCTGCTATAGTCGGCTGTAAGTGTGGAGAGGGGGCATAATGCAGAAGCTAAAAGCCTCAGCCGCAGCCTGCAGCCAAATCCTGGCCCTGCTACCTAAGAGCCCACTTTAGACAAGTTGCCACTTACTCCCTGTGTCGCCTTATATAATTTACATGCCCTCTCTGTGCCTCAGTGTCCTCATTTGTACAATGAGCTTTGTCAGAGCACTTCTTTCATAGGACTGTTGTGACAACTCAAAACCAAGTGAGTCAATATAGTTAAACCCTGAACAAAGTAAAATGCTTGTTTTTATTATCTTCCCCTACATTTTTCCAGCTTAGTAGAGAGGTATAGATTAAGTATTTTAATTAATAGACTTTCCCAGGGATATTACATAAAATTTCAACAAAGTTAGAAACATCTCACCCCATCATCAAGCAAGGATTGATGTCTAGTCCGCACAAATCCTGCCAGCACCAGTGCTCTTTTAAACCGGTGGGAATATCCATGGTATTTATAGGTGTTCCAGGGCAAGTAAAAGAAAAATGTTCTAGAAAAACACAAAAAACACCAGGATATTATATTCAGGATTTTCTGTACAAGAAGAGGGGTGTCTAGAAAGATAAGAAAACAGAGAAAGACTCAGGGATAAAACCTCTTCCGCATTTGACCTGAGTCCCTTAGACAAGTGGTGGGACATTCCTCGAAGTCATGCTGGACTCCTCTTTCTAGCTCACCTGCTTTGATGACCAAATCTCCCTCAAATTTCTGTCCATCCCCTGCCACTCTTGATTTGTTTAAGCCCTCACCATCTCTCCCTTCAATTACCACATCTTACTTGGTCTTCCTTCAAGTCTCTGTCTCCACCTTCCACTCAACTACTAAACATCTTTTTAAGATATATTTCTGGCTGGGTGTGGTGGTTCATGCCTATAATCCCAGAACTTTGAGAGGCTGAGGCGGGAAGATCCCTTGAGCCCAGGAGTTCGAGGCTATAGTGAGCTGTCATTGTGCCACTGCACTCTAGCCTGGGTGATAGAGACAGAATCTGTCTCTAAACATATTTTTTAAAGGATATGTTTTTGGTCATGCTACTTCTCTGTCTAGCAGACACCATTTGTAACTCATTGTTCTGATAATAAATCTAAATTTCTCAGCAAGAAATATCTTCTTGTCTTCATCATCTATACCCACATACTTATTCGGCCTAATCTCTCATCCACCTCCTCCTCTCAACTTGAACTTGTGCTGTCATCCTACCAAATGACTTCTAGTCATTTGAACACACCATGTATTCTCTTACCTCTGGCCCATTATTCTAAAGCATCTAGAATGTTCACCCTTCCATAGGGTGGTATGGCGATAGATGGGGTAAATTTTCTTTTGCCTTAAAAATCACAATTCCATTTTTCCATGTAACTTCTTTATATTAGGCAATAAAAGAACAGCTCATGAGAAAATGTTCACAACAGCACAATGCTAATTGAATTACTCTGAAGTTTATTTAGATGTGTTTTTATGTATCACTGGAACTATTTTCTAATCTTTCCTGAAAATTATTTCTTAAACTATAGCATTCCTTTTGAATTAAATGAAGTGTGTATATATAAGACAATTTATGGAATGTACATTTTATGCTGTTGGGATGACAGTCGTAGCTGTCTCCCACGCTGAAACAAAATGTTCTACAATTATATACAGAGGAACTGGTAGAATGAACTTGAGAACTGCAACTGAGGGTTCACCATGTCTCCATGTCTCTACACGCTCAGTTACCTAGTGCATTATCTCTCCATTTGAAAAGCTGATTTCTTTTTTGCCGTAAGCACTCTGAATAAAATAGTGTTATTTTTGCATTGATCTTCTGCTTCCTTTATGATGAAAACTTGATAGAATGTAGTTTTCCTACTGAGGCCAAAAGGAGGGATTTAGATTATTTTTCGAAACATAGAAGCCTACCAAAAGCAACTCTCCCTGACTGCTCAAGCTCCCAAACAAATGGAAGTCTTGCTGCAGACAACTGGGGTTACTACTAGAGCCCACAGGTGCACTCACTCAAACTCTGGGTGTGACAACACAGCACAGAGCACTGAACAATTCACATGCCCACTCACCAGAAACCCCTTCTTGCTTGGTCCTTGCCACCAGCCAATTCTGTACATCCTCTCTGTTCCTCTAGCCAAGACTTTCTTCCTTTCTGATCTCCAACATCTCCAAAAGGCCCCTCTACATCTTTAACCTCTCCTTCACCATCGTCTTGGCTTAATCAAATCTTAATTATCCCCTGAGTACATTGCTTCCCCTAGACCCTCTGAAACAAAAGCTATTTTCTCTGTTATGTCTTACCATGTTCATGATCAAGAGGAGATTCAGTGTCTCCTTCACTCACCATTGCTTCTCCCAGACCATCACTCTGCAAAAATCCCTGCTCCTCTGAGCTCACTATTTGGCAATATCACCTCTTCTTTGTTTTCAAAGCAGTATTTTGAGCTCCTGGCACTGCTCCCTCATTCACTGAAAACTTTACCTCCTTCCATCACCCCAGACAACTCAGTGTCCACATAGATAACATTGGTAAAGCCCTTGCCTCAATTCTTTGACCTTTTTATTTCCAAATATATTTTCTTCTGCTTCGCCCCAGCAACCCACTTCCAAAATCACAGCGTGAACACAGCACAACCAAAGCCCTTCTGAAATCAACAGTCTGACCATAGCCTCTTTTTTCCTGCGTCTTTTGCTCAAGAACATCTTTCCAGCAGCCTCAGCTACTTGGAAGGAACCCTTCAGTTTCTCTTCTCAGTCCCCCCAGTCTCTGTTCTTCTGCTCATCCAGCTTAGACGACAGAGATCATTTCAGTCTCTTTCACTTTCTTGCCTTTCACGACATCCTGTTAGCCACAGACCACTCCTGCCTTTTTCAGGAGTTGACATCTTTAGCTTGTGTTTAGTTATTCCCTTTCTGGCACCTGCTTCTCAGTCTCCTTTAACAACTTCTCTCATTTGCCGCCCAATTCTTCTTTCACCCCCTTCAATGCATCTCCAGGTAAGAGCCAGAGTGATCACTGCCTACTTCTACCTCCCAGGCTCAAAAGCCTCCAATGTCTTCTATTTCATGTAGGAAAAAAAAGAAAGCATGAAATCCTTAACATGGGCTTCTACAGCCCCAAATAACACACCTCTGCTTCCGTCTGGACCCCCAAGGTTTCTCCAAACTCCCTACACTCCAACCACCTGACCTTCGCGTACTGGTCCTGAAGCAAGTGCAGCCTGTTCCCTCCTTGTGCTTTGGCATGTGCTCTCCTTCCCTCTGCCTGGAGCGTGGTGTTCCCAGGCTTTGGCTAATTGACCTCATCCACTCATCAGGGCTTTGCTTAGATATCAATATTGCATAGAAGCCCATCTAAACCTCATTTCTGTTATTCTTTCGTGCCTCCCTGACCTTTTTTACAGCAATCATCACCATGTTTAATTATCTATTTTATTGATGTAATAATTTGCTTAATATTTCTAAGCTCTACAAGGGAAAGACTAGGTCTATTTTGTTTATCACTGTATCTTCAGTGCTTGGAATACATAATAATACAGAGAAAGAAGGAATAATAACGATGTTCATATACCTATATGGTGGCAATGCAAGTGGCCAAACTGCTTCCTTCCACAGTTTAGGAGACATGGGGCACAAGAATTGGATTATTTTTATACTGCCTTGAAAAAAGTCCTCAGTATTTCCTCCTCCATACACATATGCAAAAAGCTCAAAATTGTTATCAAGCTATAAAAAGCAGTGTATTAAATATACATTTTGGAGTTAATGGATCTACTTTGTATTCCAGTTTCCAAAGGCGCTAGCTAGGTGACCCTGGGCAAATTCCATAACCTCTCTGCAGTCCAATTTCCTTTTTTGAAAAGTAGGAGCAATAGTACTAGCTTACAGAGTTATTCTGCAGAAAATGAGATGTAATTCAGACAGTAGCCCAGTGCCTAGCACTTAACAGGAGCCCTACAGAGGTTAGTTTCTGTCTGACGCCTATTACTACATCACTAATGTTAATATTGCCATCCTGTACATGCCATGAGATATTTCCATTAAAATAATGAAATAATGTCACACCTACTACTACAGGGATTCTAAATCATTTCCAAGTTTCTTCACCTTCTAGTTATTTTAGGGAGTTTTCAGGAGGTGTTTCATATGTATGTATTCAGGAAGAATAATTAATTCTCAATTACTCGCATTCCCCTCAGATTTGGGTTCCTATCCCTGATAGTGACAACCAAGCAAGTCTTCCCCATTGCAGTCACCCACTGGAAATGGTTGATCACCAACTGGCACCAATGGAAGATGTGCCATGCAAAGTTCAAGTGCCCCAAGGTGATTCTTTTTTTTTTTTTTTTTTGAGACAGAGTCTCACTTTGTTGCCCAGGCTAGAGTGAGTGCCGTGGTGTCAGCCTGGCTCACAGCAACCTCAATCTCCAGGGCTCAGCGATCCTACTGCCTCAGCCTCCTGAGTAGCTGGGACTATAGGCATGCGCCACCATGCCCGGCTAATTTTTTCTATATATATTTTTAGTTGGTCAATTAATTTATTTATATTTTTGGTAGAGAAGGGGTCTCACTCAGGCTGGTTTCAAACTCCTGACCTCGAGCAATCTGCCCGCCTCGGCCTCCCAAAGTGCTAGGATTACAGGCGTGAGCCACCACGCCCGGCCAGCCCCAAGGTGATTCTTACATGCCGAGATGTGATGCCATGCTGCTCCCTGCTGCAGACCCTAGTCTTCTCTCCCTGTAATGCCATTATGGCCAATTTTGGTTCTGAAGCTGCTCTGACTAGAAAATGAGCAATTCTTCACATTCCTACCTTTGTGCTACTCACTATTAGCATCTATTAGAGAGTTTTGTAAATATATTTCTTCTCTTTAAAAAAAAAAAAAAACACTTTTCTCTAGGGTCCAATCATAAACTTATATTATTTTGTATTAGTCTGCTAGAGCTGGATAACAACATATCACACAATGGGTGGCTTAAAAAATACAAATATATTTTCAATAAATCCAAGATCAAGATATCACAGGTTTGGTTTTTGATAAGGACTCTCTTCTTAGCTTGCAGATAGCACCTCCTTGCTGTATTCTCACAGGGCTTTATATGTACATGAGAGGGGGGAGAGAGAGAGAGAGAGAGAGAGGAAGAAGGAGAGAGAGAGAGAGAGGAAGAGGAAGAGAGAGAGAGAGTACTCTTTTCCTTCTTATAAAGACACCAGTCCTTTTTGGATTAGGGTATCACCCTTCTAACCTCATTTAATCCTAATTACTTCCTTAAAGGCCCTAGCTCCAAATACAGTCACATTGGGGTATAGAGCTTCAACGTATGAATGGGGGTGGGGGTTGCACAGTTTAGTCCATAACAGGCCTGGACTAGAAAAACCATATAATGGTTCATCCATGAAGTTTACCATTCCCTCAAATAACCAATAAATTATTCTTAGGCCCAGTTTTTATACTCCCTCATTTCTTTTCCTTTGGCATGGCTTATTTCCTCTTAAGGTTCTTTGTACCTAATTTGATAAATAGACCTTCGATAAATTAGAAGCAAGACTCCTTACTCCTCATTTGATAAATTCACCCTACCCTACCCCCTATCTGGCCAGATATATCTGAATCAGCTTGATCTCCTGCCCCCACCCCATCCACACACAACTTAGTTTTCAGCACCAAAGCAAAGATAAACACCCAACGTGATAATGACCCAGAGCTTCTTTAGTTCCTAAATATTTCTCAGATGCTATAGAAAATGAGAGCTTTGCAAAGAATCAATCACTCACTCGTCAATTGTTGGATGTTCATTCTCTGCATTTTCTCAGTCATGCAGCCAAAATTATTAGTAACTCACTACCTAATGACCTAATTTATTACAAAAGGCCATGGGAAATAATGAGACCTATCAGTTGCCAATCCCTCATATAATAGGAAACAGTTATTTTTCTCAACTGGCTATTTGGCTCTTAAATTAAGGGTGTTCCTAGCATAAAAGGGAAAGATGTAGCTTTATGTACATGTAAATTTGTATCTGAGCCCATTAACTGAGAAGGTTAGACTCTGGTGCTAATGAGGGAAAGGCAGAACTTCAATTTCCAGAGACCAGTTATGTTCACACACACGCAAAGCTCTGTTCCCCAGCTTAATATCCTGTTTTCACATAAAGCTGTGCCACCAGTCATAAAGGGGACAAGGCTAAAATGTCTAGATGGTAGCTTATTCAGCAATCAATGATTGAACTTCTTTGTGTTCCAAGCTCTGCACAATGCAATGAGGATATAAATATAAATAAAGCACCGCCCCTACCCTCAACAGTCTTGCAGCCTAGTGAATAGTCAGTGAAATTTATTAACATTGCCGAAAAATAATAATCATCCTACTTGTGTGATTTATCCTGAACATTAAATACTTATATATTTTATAGGACGTTGCAACCTAGCAAGCATTTTTGTGTAATTACCTCATTTTATCCTCACAGTCATCTCCATAAATAGATGTCATTAACCCTGATTTGGAGATCAAAAAACACAGCATTAAAAAATGTAAGTGAATCACCTATAGTCACACAGCAGGTGGGCAAACTCAGACCTTCTCCAAAGCCCAAGTCCTGCGTCATCAAAACATGTATAAGCGTTTGCCAAATTTATCCCCAGAATGGTCTATTGTTTCATCTAAGTATATTTTGTTATAACTTTATAAACAACAATTGTCTGCCAATGTCAAAAGTGTATTTTTTATAACAGAGCTTCTGGTCACTTCAAAGATGACAAAGAGAAACATAAAACTGATGCCAAAATAAAGTCAAATTATCAGTTTGCCCAGTTTGGTTCTCCACAAAATAGCCTAAACATTCACAAAAATTGAATTTTGGGGCTCTGAATCATATCATAATGTTTCATAACCCAAAAAGACATTTTTGAAAATAAGACTATTTTCCCCTCTTCATTATGCCGGTGTACAAAATTCAGCTCCAATAATTAACGTTTAGATTTGCACTAAGTGACACATGGAGAAATTTCTACTCTTTGTTAAACCCATAGGCGTCAAGATGTCTGCTGAAAAGTTTGATAAGAGTTCTATATTTGCATAGTGCTTTATTTCTCATTTCACACAATAAGGCTTTGCTTCCAGAGAGTTCATGGAGATTCAGTGAAAACCAGCACACACAGCTTATTGGCAGTAATCTGCCAAGCACGTCTCGCTGCCAGTCAGAAGACCTAAGTGTAAAGATTCTCAAACCTGGCCACATGTTGGAATCACCTGGCAAGATTTAAAAATTCAGATGCCAAGTCTCAGCCTCAAAATTCTGATTTAATTGGTCTGGGGTGCATCAGTTAATTGGAATTTCTGAAAGCTCTGCAAGTAATTGAAGGTGCAGTCAAGCTTGAAAACCGTCACCTTGAGACAGTCAAAGAGTGGTTCCAAGACAAGACTTGGGAACTTGGTAGAGATGCAAATCTGGAGCCCCACCCGAAACTACTGAATTGGAACTCGGTGGAGGTGGTGGTGGTGGGCGGGTATCCCAGGGTGAAGTTTGGGAAACACTGTCTTAAAGAGAAAACAAAAGGATATTACCAGTTCATTTATAGATGCTATAGGCATCAAAATATTTTTTTTAAGCAAATGATAGCTTTTAGTGAATCTTGGGCATTTGAGAAGAATGAATATTTTTGGTAAATGTTACATTATTTGCTAACCCTTTGCAATAAGCAACACTTAGGCAAAGGCAATCCCTTGCCTGGACCTCTTTCCATTTCTAGTGCAATAGGGAAGCAGAAGTCAGGTGCTAGAAGGCAAGCCTGGGAGCCGTGGGTAACAGAATCAATGTTTACCGAATGGCCACAGAAAAGGATGGTCACTATACATCCATGCTCATGAATAAAGGGTGTCTACCTGCCACCATGCTCATAATTTTACTCTGCTAATTTTTTTTTTTTTTTTTTTTTTGCTCAACAACTAGAAATGGCTCTCTCAAACAGAAAGGAAGTGAATATTGCAGAAGTAATAATCGTCTTGTTATACAATATATACCTTAGGTTGTGAGTATGAATGTTCTTGAATTTTTCAAGACAAGTACTACAAAAGATTTAAAATTGTTTTTGTCCATATTGAATGGTGCCTTAGTTATGGTCCTCTTGATCCAAACCACTTGGTTTCCTCACACACTATTTACCAAGAGATTACACCGCAATAAATACAAAAAGTCCTCTTTCACCTTGGAACATTTTGCTGCTTTTCTCACATGGAAAAAAAGGCCCTTTCAAGTGCTCTGAACTTTTTATCTTTTGTTGGAAGAAAACAAAAGAAAAAGAAAAGCTCTATATCCCACATTATGCCAACTGTTGAAATGAAAACTCTGCCTGCGTATTTTTCCAGGTAGTTATTTCTTTGCCAGAGGTGTCTAAGGTATGCTGAGACCCCCGTCCCCACCCAGCTACCTGCTGTTGTTTCCCAGCCATCTGCGGCAAATGCACCCTTAGCAGCTCCTCAGCAAGCCCAAGCAGCTCCGCTCTCTGACTTTCTTAAAAGAGTTTGAACCTTCTAAAACTGCTAAGCACGTACCAGGATAAAACTTTTTAAAAGATGCATTTAAGCAGAAGATGACATTTTAAAATGTTTCATCAGCTTCCAGTCCTAGAATATGATTAGCTAAAGCAACATGACCCTCTCCCTAAGATCAGATAGAAATGCTATAATTGAGAAAATAACAATAAATATTATACATGCATAGCCAGCTGAAAGGGAAAAGGAAAAGAGTTGTCTTTAACCCTTCTATTTCTGCAAAAGCCAACCCATCAGGAGACCATGCTGGCTGTACCTCCTGGCCACTTATGTGGCTGCCACACTTCTTAGCTTGCACCATCCAGTTTCTAGACTCCTGCAGTGTCCTCCCAGCATATCTCTCTGCTTCTACCCTGTTCCCTGCAATCTACTTTCAACATACAGCCAAAGCAGTATTTTAAGAACATGGCAGATTATGTCACTGCTTTCTTCAAAGCGTAGACTACAAGCCATGTCCTTACAATGGCTTTCAAGTCCTCTATGATCTGACCTCTCCCTTCACCTCTTTGGCCTCATCTCCTGGGACTCTCCTTCTTGATTTCACACAGCTCCAGCCACACTGGCCTCTATGCTGCTCCAAGAAAGCATGAAGCAGGAAGCATGCTCACACACGCAGGCCCTGACTCTACTATTTCACATCTGGAACTGCCCTTCCCTAAAAGCTCGCACCTGCATTTCTTTTAAGCCTTTGCTCTAATTTCCCCTTCCATGAAGCTTATCCTGAAAACATGACTTTATACTCCAACTTGTTTCCCCTCCTCCACCATTCCTACTCTTATCAGGCTCTTGCCCCCTGCACACCATATCATTTATCACCTTTTTTTTTCTTTTTTTTCTTTTTTATTTCGGCATATTATGGGGGTACAGATTTTAAAGTTTCAATAAATGCCCTTCTCCCCCTCCCCCCATAAGTCTAATATACTGTTTTAATTATATATTAGTGCATCATCAAAAGAGCACAATTGAGAAAATGAAAAGACAATCCACAGAATGGGAAAACAATTTGCAAATCAGATATCTGAGAAAAGTCTACTATCCAGACTATATAAAGACAACCCAATTTAAAACAGGCAAAGGACTTGATATTATGATCTACAAATGGCCAACAAGCACATAAAAAGATGTTCAACAGCATTACTCATTAGGAAAATGCAAATCAAAACCATACTGAGATACCATTTCACACCTACTAAAATGCCATAAACAAAAAAGAAGAAATGGAAAAAAAAAGTGTTGGTGAGGATATAGAAATGTTCATAGCAGCATTATTCACAAGAACCAAATCCAAATATCCATTGAGGGATAAATGGAGAAACAAAATGTGGTAAATACATACCATGAAATCTTATTCAGCCATAAAAAGAAATGCTGTGCTTATATGTAGTCCAATGTGGATGAGCCTTCAAAATATGCTAAGTCAAAGAAGCCAGGCACAAAGGTCACAATTTTGGATGATTCCATTTATATGAAATATCCAGAATATGCAGAGACAGAAAGCAGATAGGTGATTGCCAGGGGCTGAGGTTAGGGGAAAAGGGGGTGTGACTGCTCAATGATATGACGTTTTCTTTTGGGGTAATGAAAATGTTTTAGAACTTTATAAATATGGTAATTGGACAACATTGTGAATATACTAAATGCAAGTGGATTTTACACTTTATAATAGTTAATTTTATGTAATATGACTTTGATTTCAAACAATAACATTCATCAAGTGTCGGGCAGGTGGAAGGGGAAGGAAGGGATGGGTATATACACATCTAATGGGTAAGGTGTGCACCATCTGGAGGATGGACATGCTTGAAGCTGACTCAGGTGGGGCAAGGGCAATATACATAATATGCTGAAATAAATAAAATAATAAATAAATAATAAAAATCAATCAATATACCAAAATAAATAGAATTTTTATATATCAGAAGCAACCAATTAGAAAATATAATTTTTAAGGATTCACACTCACAATACTAACAAATATTGTAAGGCAATTACAAATTAATCCCACAAAAGATATTCCAGAACTTTATGGTACAAAAACTTGTATTTTATTAAAGTAAAAAACTAGATAAATGGATAAATAAACCATGATTATAGACATGGAGATTTAATATAATAATTCTTCCAAAATTAATTTATAAAATTAGTGTGATACCTATCCAAGCCATTGAGATTTTTATTTATTTTGAAAAGATAATTCCAAAGTTCACATTAAAGAATAAGAGGTCAAGAACAGTCAAGATAATTTTGAGAATAGGAAGGAGGGAAACTAACCTTACTAGATAGTATAACATATTAAAAAGTTAAAATTATTAAAAATAGAAAGGCTTTGTGGCAGGGATATTCAAATAAACCAAAAATCAGATCTACATTATATAAAAACTTAGCAAATGATATGTGGCTTTCAGATCAGTAGATTATGGCACTGTGAAAAACATTATATTTCTATGAAGAAAGGGTAAAAGTTAGTTACAGGTTTATTAAAGCTATAAATATGAAAAAGCAAAATTTTTAAAGTTCTGAAAGACAATATTCAGTATCTTTCTGCTTGAAATGGTGAAGGATATCTTAACCAAGGCACAAAAACCTTAAAATAAAGGAAAAGACAAATTTAGCTACATTAAAAACTCTGCCTGACTAAAAGATGTTTTTAAAGTTAAAATAAAAACTACAGGCTGGGAAAGATATTTCCAACTCTTGTAACTGACAGTGAATTCAGAACAAAATTCAGAACAAAAAACAAAAATATAAATATTTTTAAAAAGTATTTAATACCTAATAATAAAAGACAAATAACCCAATAGACAAATGGGCAAATGTCATGAACAGGCAATTCACAGAAGAGGAAACATGATGTACAGTAAACAAATGAAAAGATTTTCAAACTCACTAGTTGTCAGTAAAATATAAACTAAAACAACAATGAGATATTTCACAGCAGTCATATTGACAAAAATTTAGTCTGGTAATACGGAGCATTGGTGAGATAGGGGAATAGGAATGGTTATACACTGCTGCTAATGATGTAAATTGGTATCCCGCATTGGAGAGTTAAAGATATGATAAGCCTAAAATCCAGAAATGCTTTCTCATATCCCTATATCCTAGAAAAACTCACATAAGTTCTCAACAAGATACATACCAGGATGTTTATTGTTTTATTGTTCATAGTTGAGAAGTTTTGAAAACAACTTTCCTATGTCTATCAGTAATGGAATAGATAAATAAGCCATGGTAGAATCACATGCTAGGATACGGCAGTTATTAATGGTATGCACAAACTAGAACTGCAGGTCTACAGATCCATAGTTACATATTAAAAGCACAATATTAAATTAATATCCAAAGGATAATGGAATGATCTAATAGAAGATTCAGAAGAAGGGATGTATAAACCTGAAAACACTCTGAACAAAACTATTTTTGCAAATATACACAGACATACACATTAAGTAGTGACAATGTATTAAGAGTGGCACAACCGACTCCAGGATATAGTTCTGTCTGAGGAGTGAATGGGGGAATGGGATGGAGAGGAGAGCCTTAGCTAAATCTGTTAAGTTTTATTTCTTTAAAAATAAAATTCTCTGAAGCAAATACGAAAAACTAACAGCTAATATGAGTGATGGATGTCTGTCTTACTGTTTTAGACTTCTTGGGAAAATATTTCTACTTAAAAATTGTCAGATAAGGGGATAAAACACATTCTTGCATTTATTCAACACAGACTCTATGCTAGGCACCAGAAAAGCAAAAGCAAATAAAAGATGGTCCTTCCCACAGGAGAATTCAAAGTCCTTGACAGGAGATATATACATAAATAAAAGTCTTAATGTGTGATAGTAGTAGAAATAAATAATAGATATATGTAGAAGACACAGTGAACATACAAAAGTTAATCAATTCTGCCTAAGGATGGAGGAGTCCTAAGAGTCTTTAGAAATGTGATTGTAAGTGATTTCTCCACCGATGAGAATAATTTAACTCACATGCACTGGTTCACACATTTTAGCACCTCTACAATAACAGTTATATTTGCATATGGACAAGAAAATTGATCTATAATACTTGAAATCAGATCAGTCTCTGTGATTTTAAAGCTCTTTGCCTTGCAAGAACTTGGGTAAATAAATTCTTGTGGAAGGGCCTGACTCAGGCCCCTAAATACAACAGTAGGGCTTAATGTGAAATGAGTCACTGGAGGTAAACATTTGGTAGAAAAGGTCATGAAAAGTCAGGTTCAAGTTGATCCTTAAGCCACTTACTTGTCCCAGATGGACACTAAGGTCAAGTGCTCTGGCCTTTGCAAATCCCAGCCCTATGATTCTATCAGGATACTACTTCCTCATACTCTACAGCTCATTATTTTTAAAAGTTTGATCTATATAAAGCTCTTGGGGCAAGATTTCTTTCCTTCATAACCAGTCAAGGAACTCTCTAAATAAAGGGCTTAAATTCTTCCCCATATTTTCACATGATCTAATAGTACCCAGGAAATAATCTATTTATTGTTTTAACAAGCCACCCCCTCTGTCCATTAACTAATGATACATTTCAAATGCTTGGCAAGCTTTCATCAATAAGTTGTGAGCCTTGGTTTCTCAGGGCAGTATTCTGCACAAGATGTAGCAGATCATTCTTTTACCAATGGACATTGTTAAAAGTAATCCATACAACTTGAACCGACTTCTTGGCATTGATTCCAAAAACAAGAATCAAATAAGAGTAGTGTGATCATTGAATTTATCATCCAAATGAGATACTTCTTGTGCATATGCCAGAATTATACTTTTAATTAACATTTAGAAGATTGACATATAGATATAAGGTCAATATTAGTCCAATAGAAGTGCTTTATTTGGTTATATTCCCTCTGCAGAAAGAAATGAACAATTACAGGATCTTTAAAAGGCAGTGGATCTTTACAACACAGATAATGCCTCTAAAGTTTAAAATCTGTACAACACACACATATATATACATGCACACACACACACACACACACACACACACACACATACAAATTAAAGGTGCTCAACATTGGTTAAAATTAAAATTTGAGTTACTTTTAGAATATTTTAGTGATCACTTTTGATTCTCCAAAAATGTAAGAGGCAGAAGAAATTAGCATGAAAGTAAAATTCCTGGGAAAAATACTTCACATTAACATAACATTTTTGGTAAACGTCTCTTATAATTACAAATGTTACCAAAAGGCATTAAAGGAGCCAGAACACTTTTGACAATAAAGGAGGTAGTATTAACAATCGTGCCAGAACAACAGGCAGTACCCAGGACTATCTGGGCAACCAGGACGCTGTTCAGTATGGATTCATACGTGGCTCTATAGAGTTGCAATTCATTCAGACATTAAGGGTATATATTTTGTACTCATTCTGTTCTGGAGCCTTCTGTAGGAAGTTACATCATTGCTCAAAGTTTAGATGTTCTATGCTTCTCTTCCTGAGGTTTATTTTTATGGCCATTGTGGGCATTTGTTAACACCCACTTTGAAACTGTTCCAAACCAAAATTCTTGTGTCCATGCTTTGGGGGCCTTGGTCACCCATCTGTTCATATGCTGGAATAAACTCAAAATTATTTTTAGAGAAAATCGTGGCTTACTCTTCCGTACTGCTCAGCCCATCCCTCTGTGAAATTGGAGTGGCCTCCTACTCTGACATGTGCAACTTCATAATTCTACATGGAAAAAAAAATGCATTATCAAAAAGACAAAGCATAAATATTTGGCTAGGGCGAGTACGTGCAAAGAATACAAAAGCTCAGAGGACTATCAATGCTTATACATACATGGTTCTGCTGTTAGCAGGAAACACAGACATCTGCAACCCCAGCAGTTGAAGACCATAATGTCATGCACTATGACTCAGTGCTAACTAGAAGCTTTATTGAGAGAAAAATATATATTTTATAGAATTACCTGAATTCTATGTTGTCTATTCACCCTCTAAAATTTGAAAATGTATCCTTAAGTTATGAGCACCAGGAGATACCCTCATATCTGGACTGCATTGTTTTGGCCCCTCATATAATTCTTCTGCTAAACTGTGCTGATTTATTCTGCCAACAGCCTACACAGAGTAACAGTGAAAAAGAAAACAGTCCTATGAATCTCGTGGTATTTATTTGTTGAATATATTGTCCATTTTATCAACAGGCCCCTCTCTATGAGGTCCTTAGAATAAATTTTCTCAGACCTCAGAACCAAGAATAATTGTGCATATTCTGAAATATTGGTGATTTTATCTCATGGACTCTACGGCTCATGTTTCTTTCTTAGCATTGGCTGCTAGAAATCTGAGAGCCAGATTTATAGTTTCTGAACAGTGTTTGGGTTCCTCATGAAATGCATTTTGCATTTGAACCTTACCAGTTATTAGTTTATTCTTCCAATCTTTATTTTCTCTTCACCATAATTCTTCACTTATAAAAGTCCTACTGCACTATACTTGTTTTCCTGGGTTGGGGAGACCAAGGCAAGGTACATATGGATACACAGATACATTCATACATACAAAAGAAAGAAAGAAAACCTGTAAAAAACACAGAGCCTCATTTTATCATCTGTACAATGAAATGGATCGGTACTAGGTACCCTCCTAATCTCTCAGTTCTAATTTTATATAATTCTAAAGTTTTGTTTCTCAGTCTGCATCAGCCTCTCATTTCTCTTAACACCTTGAAGCCAATTCTGTTTCTCAATTTCCCCATCTGAGAAACAGCAGTAATGTTTTATTTTACCCATACTCCTTAGAGCTTCATAAAACAGGCCAGACTCCAGAACAGGCCCGCCTATTTTTCCTTCCTTAACACTCATTACAGGTAGCAGAATCACAAAGAACTACACTTCAAGGCTCTAAAATATCACGTTGAATCACTTCCTCCATCACAGTCATCGCTGTGGATAAGCCATCTTGCCCACCGCACTCTCACTGCCCAGCTCAACTTCACATTAACCTAAAGAAATCCATTTCTTACAAGTCACCTTCCAAGCCAGCCCTAACATTTTTTTAAACAATGAGAAGGAGGTCAACAGATGAGGATACAGAAAAATAATACTCCTCAACATAAGGGCAGCTGATGGAATTTTTTCTTCATTGTTCATTTTTTATTTCCCTTATTTATTTATTTTTATCATTTTTTTCCTTCTATTTACTTTGTATTTATTTTCTCTTTTCTCCTAATTTCTTTTTTTTTATTTTCAGAATATTATGGGGGGGGGGGGACAAACACTTTGGTTATGTAAATTGCCTTTGCACTGCCCAAGTCAGAGCTACATACAAGTGTGCCCATTCCCCAGACAGTGTACTCTGCACCCACTAGATGTGAATTTACCCATCCTCTCCCCCCCTTCCCACATGCCTGACACCCAGTGAATGTTACTTCCATAATGCACATAAGTGTTGATCAATTAGTACCAATTTAATGGTGACTACATGTGGTGCTTGTTTTTCCATTCTTGTGATACCTCACTTCAAAGAACAGGCTCTTAGTTACATCCAGGATAACACAAGAGGTATTAGTTCACCATTTTGGCTTATGGCTGAGTAGTACTCCATAGTATACATATACCACATTTTATTAATCCACTCATGTATCGATGGGCACTTGGGGTGTTTCTACATCTTTGCGATTGTGAATTATGCTGCTATAAACATTCAAATGCAGATGTCTTTTTTGTAGAATTTTTTTTTTCCTTTGGGTAAATATCCAGCAGTGGGATTGCTGAATCAAATGGTAGTTCTACTATTAGCTCTTTGAGGTATCTCCATATTACTTTCCATAGAGATTGTATTAATTTGCAGTCCCACCAGCAGTGTATGACTGTTCCTATCTCTCCACATCTACGCCAACATTTGTTGTTTTGGGATTTTTTGATAAAAGCCATTCTCAGTGGAGTTAAATGATATATCATTGTGGTTTTGATTTGCATTTCCCTGATGATTAGAGATGTTGTGCAATTTTTCATATGTTTGTTGGCCATTAGTCTGTCTTCTTTTAAACAGATAGAAAAGCATACCATGCTCATGGGTCAGCAGAATCAACATTGTTAAAATGTCTATACTACCCAAAGTGATCTACAGATTTAATGCAATCCCTATTAAAACGCCAACATCATTCTTTGCATATCTAGAAAAATCATGGAACCAGAGAAGACTCCAGATAGCCAAAGCAACCTTAAGCAAAAAGAACAAATTGGGAGGAATCAATCTACCAGATTTCAAGTTATACTACAAGGCTATAGAAACTAAAACATCATGGTACTGACACAAGAACAGAGACATAGCCCAATGGAACAGAACTGAAAATCCAGATATAAAACCATCCTCATATAGCCATGTAATCTTTGACAAAGCAGACAAAAACATACACTGGGGAAAAGAATCCCTATTCAATAAATGGTGCTGAGAAAATTGGTTAGCCACATGTAGAAGACTGAAACAGGATCTACTCCTCTCACCTCTCACAAAAAATCAACTCACAATAGATAACAAACTTAAACCTAAGGCATAAAACTATAAGAATTCTACAAGAAAAAGTTAGGAAAACTCTTATAGACATCAGCCTAGGCAAAGAACTTATGAAGAAGACCCCAAAAGTAATCACAGCAATAACAAAAATAAATAAACCAGATTTGATCAAATTAAAAAGCTCCTACACGGCCAAGGAAACTATCATTAGAGTGAATAGACAGCCAACAGATGGGAGAAAATATTTGCATGCTACACATCCCATAAAAGGCTGTCAACTAGAATCTATACAGAACTCAGGAAAACCAACAAGAAAAAAATCAACCCCATTAAAAAGTGAGCAAACGACATGAACAGAAACTTTTCAGCCATAATACCTTAATTCTGGTGTTATCTGCCTCAAAAGCCTGACACAAGGAAAATGAGCTTACTTTTTTAGTAGATAAACTAGTACTATTTCAACTCTGAGCTATTAATTCATTGAAAAGGACCAGGAACCAAAATGCAAAATTACTACATGGCAGGCAGTTTGAGAAGCAATATAGCCTACTGGTTATAAGCACAGCCTGGGGAATAAGACTGCTTATATTCAAATCCCAGCTCTGCCACTTACCAGCTCTTGACTTCAGCCAAGTTATCTCTGTTTTCTCATCTATGAAATGGGGTGAATTGATACAAGGGTCCAATAAGTTAATACAAGTAAAGCAGCAGAATATTGCCAATGCAGGCAGTGTTGGCTACTAGTATCATTACTCAGCCACCAAAACTACAGAATTTAATGGATTAATAAGTGATATTTGCAATGAATTCAGCTATAAATGTTCATACTGGAAATACAAATACACAGATATATTTTCAAATAAGGTTTTTATGTATTGTTTTGTTTTATTTTCTGGAGACTAGCAACTGCAAATCAGTAAAAAAATATAGAATATAAGATTATGAAAAATTCACTTCAATTACTTGCCAATTTTCTCCTGGTATAAAATAGAAAGCACCACAAGTCACCAATACTTTAAAAGATTCTTGGAAATATATGTACTACAATTATGTTAGAATTTCACTATCTTCATTTAAAAACTATTTGCATTGGACTTTGTCTATTGTACTTTAAATACAACTGAAATGGTATACCATGGAGTACTATTCAGCTCTAAGAAACAATGGTGATATAGCACATCTTATATTTTCCTGGTTAGAGTTGGAACCCATACTACTAAGTGAAGTATCCCAAGAATGGAAAAACAAGCACCACATATACTCACCAGCAAACTGGTATTAACTGAATAGCACCTAAGTGGACACATAGATACTACAGTAATAGGGTATTGGGGAGGGGGGAGGGGGGCGGGGGGCGGGTATATACATACATAATGAGTGACATGTGCATCATCTGAGGGATGGTCATGCTGGAAAATCAGACTTGTGGGGGGAGGGGGGAAAGGGCATTTATTGAAACCTTAAAATCTGTACCCCCATAATATGCCAAAATAAAAAAAAAATTAAAAAGAGCAACAACAACAACAAAAAAATACAACTGAAATGAATGGAGAAGATTCAGGGTTGTCAAGATACCCTGATGGCAATAAATAAATAAACATTGCTAAAGTAGCCGTCTGCTATATCAATTCCCAATTCTTTGCCCAATTCACTGACATTTGCATTTTACCAAAGCTTCTCCACACCACAGAATGAAGAAAACATATGGCACTCCGTCTTTATGAGGTGTGCTTTGTAATCGACATTATAATATCTGGCACAACATATGTGATTAGGAAAAAGTTAATTCATGAAGTGAAAGTAGCCATTACCCTCTGACTTTCAGTTGTCCAAACAAATAATATCCAATTTCTCTTCTCTCGGAAATGTTGAACTGGCTATGTGCTTAGAAGAAGTCACTCTTCCCTTTATTTTAGATTAACCCTATAGTTTTGGTTTTTATCTGCCAATTTTTGGAAACAATTCTAAAACACATTACGAAACGTGAGTTATGCGCCTGCAGAGAATTGTTTCAATTTCCTGAGGGAGTTCTGCGCTCACCCACGCCATAAGAAGTTTCCCAGTTCCTGCTGTAGTACACCTACCTGAACATATTTCGTTTTGCTCTAACTTCAGCCCCCTCAATTGACTTAAAAGCTGATAACTTCTCAGTGACATCACTTTTTATTTCATTAAAGCACTTAAATCTGCCACATCATTCAGGCTTAACTCTTTCCTCTGGAAGCCAGATGCACTCACAACACAGGAAGCCGTCAGCAAACACTCAGCTAAGAGAGGCTACATTTGGAGGCATTCCCTGACTTGTCACCATCTCTCTATTGAACAGTTTATTTCTCCTTTTTCACCTGTAAAACCTTTTCGGGTGTTACCCTATAATAACTGGACCTCATTTTATGTGACACGTTCCACTTACTAAATATATACTCTATCTCACTCTATAAATCATATAAATTTATGTTCCTTAATACTTCACCAGAATCCAAAGAAGCCCTTCTTTGCTCCAGGTTCTTTGCAAAACAATTTTTCTTGTGTGATTTGTTTTGGCCTGTTCAGTTATTTCAGCGGATGTAACTATGGAGTCCATGCGGTCATCACTCAAATTCTCCCAAGTGGGACTGTGCCACATCCGAGCCCCCTCCCCGGGCAGGAGCTCACTTCTCTGGGATCACGCTCCCCTGTGCATCCTCACCGCAGATGTCACTATCAGATTTGTGGTCAGAAAAAATATTGTCTTCAATAACATGTGGCTTATCCCAATTGCTTTTCTACCATTTGCCTCTCTGGCTTTTCTTGGCCTGGGTTAAACTCAGGTAATTGTCTTATGAGATTAATATATCATCTATTTTATTTGCAGTACCCTCTCTCTCTGATTTTTTCTCCTCCCTGAAGTGTAAACCAGAATAGCCACACAGAATGTCTCAAGTAATGGAAGCAAAAGGCCTTTTCCATTTTACTCACTATAAAACCAAAAATGTCTACCATCTCTTCTCTTACTCAAAAATCTTTAGAGTGTGGACTTCATGCTGGACCCTGTTCTAGATGCTGGGAACATAGCAGTGAACAGCTCTGCCCTTGTGTAGCATCCATTCAAGGGGTGGGGTTGGGGAGGGGTCAGCAAATAAGCATGAACATAGTCTACAACATGCTGGAGGGCAACAGGGGCTTCAGCGGAAAACAGAGCAGGTGAAGGGAAAAGTCCACACGGAGTGTGCTACAGAGATGGGGGGGGTCACTATTTGCACTCAGATGGTGCAACATTCTGAGTAACTCTATACGCATTCTCTAGAATACTTGTTACACACATGCACTTTGGAGCCTGAATACTCGGGTTGAATTCTTCGTGTTCAGACCATAGCTGTGACTGTTCTGCTTATGTACTGCTGCATAACAAATTACCTAACACTGTGGCTTAAAACATTTCTTTTACTCATGAATCTGTGAGATAGGAATTCTGACAAGCAAAAATGGAAAATGCTCATCTGTGTGCTGTGAGGTCTGGGCTTCAGCTGAGTGACTGGAACACCTGAAAGCTGTAGCTATGACAACCAGGGCTCTCAGGGCATCAGTCTTTCCACATTCGGCCCCTCTGCTAGCTGCCTTGGGCTTCCTCCCAACATGACGACCTCTGGCTTCTACCCAGGGGGCTCAGGGCTCCAAGAGTAAGTGTCCCTAAGATACAGGAAGTGGAAATTGCCAAGCCCTTAAGGCCTGGCCCCCTAAACCGGCAAAGTGTCAATTCTGCCATATTTTATTAGTGCAAACAGACCCAGAGCTACCAGGTTCAAGAGGAGGAAACTCCTCTTAATAAAAGAGTGTCAAAGACTCTGTGGACATCTTTAATCTGCCACGGTGTCCTTGGACAAGCCCCATGACTTCTCTACATCTCCATTCCCCAGCTATTAATATGGATAACAACAGGATCTACCTTATAGGTTTGCTAGAAGAATAAATTAGTTGATAAAAGTGACTAGAAGATAATAAATATTAGCTATTCTATTCTTTACAAGCCATTCCTAATATTCCTTTAGTATTCCCTCTTATCATCAGTCACTGTACCTAAAATAGCACAGTTCCCCTCAGAAGCAGATCAACTGGAGTTTAATACGTGACAGCAAAGAATATGGCGTCTGGCATCTCTTTGACCAGATTTTGACCAGCGTTATAACGATTAAATATGGCTCCTGCCTCTCAAGTTCCCCCACCCCCAAACATACACCACAAAGCCCTGCCTTTTTGCACTCTCTGCCCAAGGACTGAGTTGGCAAACAAGGTAAAGTTTTTGATCAATTGGAAAGAGATTGGAGGGGAAAAATTGAGGGCCATGGTGCTTTGTTATTGGTGATGAGGTTCTCACTTTGGTTGCAGGAGGTGAGCTTATTAAAAAAAAAAAAAAAAAAAAAAAAAAAACACTATAGGAAACACAGTTCTT
This sequence comes from Microcebus murinus, assembly GCF_040939455.1. Classification (NCBI taxonomy): domain Eukaryota; kingdom Metazoa; phylum Chordata; class Mammalia; order Primates; family Cheirogaleidae; genus Microcebus; species Microcebus murinus. Next base: position 48,542,603 of record NC_134120.1, read on the forward strand.
CACAGCCCCTGAATAGCTCTGTGAGAATGTCTAGACAATGCAAGGGCTGCTGAAAAATGGAGTCCAAACAGCAGCGAACCTGGGAGGGCAGCACTGGAGCCTTCTCTCCTGGAGCAGGTTGGGACCTCAGCCGAGGCTGCTTCCTTCCCACCTGCCCCTGCTTCGGATTCAGCTGGCAGCCCCCTGCTCTGTGAGTGACCCCCCAGAGTCTCTTGTTGCCAACATCAGCTGCACAGGACAATGTCACCACTGTCCTTCACTAGCATGTGAGCAAAGCAGCCAGCTCCATCCTGTCACCATTTCCCCAAGTTTCCCCACACACCCCCTTCGTGAGATGCGCTGTAATGTGTGTGCTTTTCCAGCTTATCTAAGGAAGTGCCCTCCAACTTCGATCAGGGCCTCTGTTTTGAGGTGCTTTTCCTGAAGGAGCGATGACCATGCCCTGAGATAGCTTTGGTTCCTCATTTTCATTTCCTCTGAGGAGAGAGTTAACTCCACTAGTGCGCTGGGTGGTTGGGGCTGTGGGCCCAGCTGAAAGTCAGGAAACAGTGTACACTGGCTTGTCCATGGCGCTGACCTCGGGACCTTGACCAGATCAGCCGTGAGTTACCTAAACACAGACACTACTCCTATCTGTATTTGTAAGGCCAGTTTGTAGCAAAACTTTTAAAGAACCCCAAAACATGGACTGACTGTGCTAGGGAAAGCATTAGTCACCCAAGCTTAAGCAAACAATTCACAGCAAAAATAAATATATTTTCTCAGTCTAGCCCAAAAAATAAATAAGTGAAGATGAATGACACAGCGAAACAGCAGTGTGTTGATTTACCCTTATGATGGTTTTATGTACCAGCATCATAAAAAATTTCCTAAAGGCTAGGCTGAAATCAAACCGCTGCTCTGAGCTATGAATTTGTCAACATTCAAAATAAATCAAACATATCAAAGAAGATCTGTGCCTTCCCTTTATAATCCCAGTTAGAAACTCTAGTGGAAAAGACAAAAAAATAAACTTCGGTTATCAAGAATTTCTTGAAAAAGAAGAATAGACAATAGCTATATTTTTTTAGTTGTAAGACTAATGCAAAATCTGATTAAATTTATTTTAAAATGCATATAATGGTTTACATTCTCTTTAATTTTTCCTTTTCTCTCACTAAATGGCTATGGAAACCTTATTGAATAGATAAGAAATCAATGTTAACTAAATTGTGTTTAACATCTGCCGAAGATTCATAAACATGAAGGTTTGGGGGAGATTTTGAAATCTTCATTCTCTTTTCAGAGACAGGATATCACCCCCATATCTTCACTATTTGCCAGACCATCAGGATTAGTCAGCAAGGGAGGATGGACAAGGTGTTGCTTTTGTGAGAGATATTTATGTACATGTTGGATTGTCACTAAGTAAAGATAATTTAAATGTGCGTTTCCCTAAGGCGAAAGAATGAACCACAGGATCTCAGAGGGTGGCTTATAACCATATGCTTTTCCATTTATACAAGTTGTTTTGCTATTTACAATTTAGTTGGAAAGCAAAAAAAGTTGGGGAGGATCCCAGAGATGATGTAATTCAGTATGCCCATTATGTATTGCTGCATAATAACCCACCTCAAAACTTGGCGGCTTACAATAATAACTTATTATTTCTCATGATTCTGAGCTCAGTTGGGTTTTATTTCTGCTTTGGTGAGGCTGAAATCACTCATGTGGCTGCCTTCATTTGGGACCTCAGCCTCCCTCCAAGGCCTCCTAATCACTGAGTAGTCAGTCAGCCCAAACTTCTTTATAGCACAGCACCTGCTTCCAAGAGGGAGTGTTCTCAGATAGCAAGCTCAGTGTGCAAGCATTTAGCAAGCCCCACTGTTGTCACGCTTGCTAATGGACCATTGGCCAGAGCAAGTCCCAAGGCTGAGCTCAGCATCAAAAAGAAAGAGGATTATACATATCAGGAGGCGCGGTCACCAGGAAGCACCCCCATAACAGTCTGTCCATCTGGTCCTCTATCCAAGGCAAAATATCTCAAATAAATAGATACCTCGGATTGTCCTTAAACACATTAACCAGATGGAACTCATTATCTAGAAAAATGTCCTATTCAAAATAGTTGGGATATTTTTCAAAACAACAACTAAGAGTCTTCCAAGACAATTATAAAAGACTGAAAATAAAACACAGGGAAAAAAAAACCAAAAAGAAAAAAAAAAAACAAAAAGAAAAAAAAAAACAAGGAGCTCAAAATGGGAGCTCTGGTAGGTGAGTTATGGCATTAAGAACAAAACTAGCTTAGAATTACTTGCTCCGTGTCATGTGGAGGTTATTCAAAGGCACAGGACACAAAAATCTTTCAATAATCTAGTCATTTTACACTATCTTGAAGCAAACCACAAAAGCAAGCCCAGAGAATTGGATCTCTTTAGAGATGGGCCCAGAGGACTCAGCTTGCATGAAATGATCCAAGTATGAGTCTGATCCTATTCAGATATTCCCCCAAGAACACTCTGAAAGGCCTCTGGGATTTCAAGTCTTTCGCAATAAATATCAAAAGCCAGAGAAAACTACAACCGCCCCTGCCCAACTCAGACTGTTTCAGGACATATTCAAGTTAAAATTTGTACATTGCCTACAGAGAATTTTCTGCATCTGGGAAACCACTCAATTGAACTGATTTGCTGGAGTAATTATAGGTCAGATATTTAGGTAACCTCACACTGGAGCCAGCTAAACAAGAGCATAAGGCCTGGCAAAACCTCTAATCCACTCTGCAACCAAAACAATAAGGCCCTATGAATTCAAGTCCCTGCCGTGGTATTGGGCAGCTCTGGACAATTGACTTCCAGCATCTGAGCTTCTTCATCCATAGTGTGAAAGGACTTGATAATTTGCAAATTTTCTTTTTTCTTTTCTTTCTTTTTTTTTTTTTTTTTGAGAAAAAGTCTTGCTCTGTTGCCCAGGGCTAGAGTGCTGTGGCATCAGCCTAGCTCACAGCAACCTCAAACTCCTGGGCTCAAACAATCCTACTGCCCCAGCCTCCCAAGTAGCTGGAAGTACAGCCATGTGCCACCATGCCCAGCTAATTTTTTCTATATATTTTTAGTTGTCCAGCCAATTTGTTTCTATTTTTAGTAGAGATGGGGTCTCCCTCTTGCTCAGGCGTGTCTTGATATCCTGACCTTAAGCAATCCTCCCGCCTTGGCCTCCCAGAGTACTAGGATTACAGGCGCGAGCTACCAAGTCCGGCCCCCAAACAAATTTTCTTTAGTCTTAAATCTTGGTCAAGTTCAGAACATCTCTCCTAATTTCATATTGGACTCCATAAAAATAGCCTCTGAGACAGAGATGAGCATGCAAGAAATTTATTGAAAAAAGTCGTGGGATCAACACCTGTGCAAGGGAAGGGAAGGAAACAAAGCAGAATTGGGCAGAGGCAGAAACTGACTTCAACAAACATGTCAGCTAACCCCTTTGGGAACTCTGAAGGTGGGATGACCCTCTTGTCCAAAGTAGGACAGCAAAGGGCAGGCCTTATACTTCTGCCCTGACATTGGTAGGATGCAGGCTTCTCCAGGAAGGGGCATGATCTTGAGCAAAGAAGGGTCTTCTCAGCCAAGGCACTTTGAAGATGGCAGTAAGCCGAGCTATATCTGCTCATACCACTTGCAGCAGCTGGGGAATAAGTCAGTCCTTCCTTCCTACAGGAAAATCGAAGCAGCATATCCCAGAGCCCCCTCTTGACATTTAATGTAATATTCTTTCCATGGCCTCGTGGGATGATATGTATCTGCCCCAAGACAAAGTACAATATGAACTTTATCTCATACAATTTGAATCATACTCTTCTAGCCACAGTTTGAGATCAAGGTCTGCAGTGAGAATTCAGGCCGGCTGCGGTGGCTCACGCCTGTAATCCTAGCACTCTGGGAGGCCGAAGCTGGTGGATTGTTTGAGCTCAGGAGTTCGAGACCAGCCTGAGCAAGAGTGAGATCCCAGTCTCTACTAAAAATAGAAAGAAATTAGCTGGACAACTAAAAATATATATAGAAAAAAAATTAGCCAGGCATGGTGGTGCCTGCCTGTAGTCCCAGCTACTTGGAAGGCTGAGGCAGGAGGATGGCTTGAGCCCAGGAGTTTGAGGTTGCTGTGAGCTAGGCTGACACCACAGCACTCTAACCTAGGCAACAGAGTGAGACTCTGTCGCAAAAAAATAAAAAAATTAAAAATAAATAAATAAAGTGAGATTCAGAGTTTGAGTTTCAAACTGACTAGGTAGCTTCATATCCAAAATTCATGTCAGATACATCAAATCCATAAATGCTCCTTCTTTCTGAATTCCTAATCCAATTGTCTTTGGGGCAGATATGTAACAAAAATATCAAAGGCATAATCTAATTGCATCTGCCAAACAGGTCTACATAGAAAAATTAACAAATTCAAAGAATAGTTTATTCATTTCGAAGTGCCTAACTTTTTCAACATGATTTATTAAATTTCAATGTAAAATATAATAGAACATGAAGATACTATATAATTTCCCTATTGTGTCTTTATCCCAAAACACAAACAAAACATTGTCCATTGTCAGTTCAGTCTGCCAAGTCAATCAGACCAATTGTCCTGGAACCAAGGAGACTTGGTCTTACTCTCAATTTATTAAATATTTCACCCTGAATTGGTGAAATTAACTAAATTTTAATTCTGTTTAACAAAACAAAAATAGCACACACATACACATACACACATTGCCCATTGGTGATATAATAGCTTCCTTGCTTTTAACTAGCGTATCTAAAACTTGACATTTGATTACTCAAATTTCTTTGACACTCTGTATTTAAATTAACATATTAGAGCTGATCAGAGCTGACATCTTTCAATTTCTCTAAAATTCAAAACCTCCTGTCCAGAGTCCTTTATTCCACAAGGCACATGCAATCTGTGAGGTATTTGGGGAAGAGAGTTGACTTATATGATTCTACTTCCCCAACATGAATTCCATTTTTATTTCATTAACAATGGACCATTACTGAATGGCAACTATGGCCAAGGAGCTGTGAGAGATTGAGCAGTTAACCAGAAGCAGGTTCTACCTCACAGATGTATATGAGTGTGTGCGCATTCAGAATTTGACAGTTTAATTATGGTAGGTTTGAAGCATATGAAAACAAACTTTTTATCTACCAAAAAAAAAAATTTGCTTCAACCTAAATATGATAGAAGACAATGTAATTATTTTATAATAGAATTACAAATCATTATGAGAACCCAGAAGAAGAAACTGTTAATTAGAGAAGGTTTCATGAAAGACCACAAACTTGCACTTGAAGAATCAGCTTCATCAGGCAAGTAAAGATGGCAGACTAGAGCACAAAGGAACAGCTTGTGTGAACAGGCTCAGAGATCATAGAGCTCAGAGCTGTGGTCCTACGGAGAGAAGATTTTCAAACTCTCGAACCACTACGGAAATAATATTCTGCAGCAGCTGAGATTTTTTTGTCTTTACTACCTGGAAAATATAGAGTTGCTATTTCAGGAAAACAGAAAATGAATCTCATGAAAGCATATCTTTCATTTAGTCAATAAAAATGTCCACCTCCCTATTCCACCCACCTGAAACAATCAATAAAAATGAAATTTTGGCCTACCCAGACCGAAAACAGTAGAGCCAAAGCAAATAAAGATACTAGAGAAGGATTAGATGTAAAATCTTAATTTCATTTACAAAGTTTTCATACGCAAAAGCATTTGCACTCTAAATTGAGATTATGGGGTGTGCCCCTTCATTCCTAAGGTACAAACCTGGAATTTGAAGACTTAGTAAGAAAAATAGAATATAGAATGTCCCAATAATTTTTAAATTGATTACTTGCAGAAATTATAATATCTGGACATACTGGGTTAAATAGCATACATTATTAAAATTAATCTCGCCTGTTTCCTTTTACTTTGTTTTATGTGGCAACTAGAAAATTTTAAATTACATATGTGGTTCACATTATATTTCTATCAGAGAGCACTAGTCTAAGAGATGCAATTTAACTTCTCTAAGCCTCAGTCGCCACTTTTGTAAAATGGAGAAAATAACTATTGCCCTGTCTTTGTTGTCAAGATAAACGAGCTAATATTTAGACATTTTACAGTTTTTTGGTAAATATTTTTGTAGTGTAGACATTACAATATTTTGTAGACTATTATACACTATATAAATACAAGTGACTATCAAGAAAACTAATTCTTTACAAAAGCCTGCATAGTGAATCAAGCTGGTAAACATAATAAAATCCTATGCGGCTCTGGCATAGGATTTTAATGTTCCAAGCAAAACTAAGAAATGTGGATTTGCCCTCCAAGTCTTTCAAGGCTTTCAGTTTGTATGAATTTGAAATGCGAGGCACGCCAAGCCATCGGACAGACTTGGTGATGGACAAACCCCTCCAAGAGCAGGATAATGTTCTGCAAGCATGCTCAAGGGATGGGGTAAGCTATCACTCTATTCTCAGAGGCCAGCCTGGCTTGGAATCTCAAAAGCTATGCTATTACCTGTGATATTAGCAACCACCTAACTTGTAAACTTATTCATGAACCATCGACGGTAAATAGCCAGCCATATCTGGACCCACGGTTTGTGATCACTGTTAATTGTCAAAATAATGGCAATTTTCTAATCTACTATAAACATAGAAAAAGTAAGCCTAAATTAGAAAAAACTAATATTCTTAAAATATTAGGAATTGCTTCCTATTTTCAATCTTTTCTAGAATTATATCTGACTTTTCTGGAAGTATAAGAAATCTCAAATCTCAAAATCTCAAGGCCCATGGGTCTGAAATGAATGAAAAAAGGAAGAATAAAGTCTGCCCACCCTTAAGGCAAAGGTGCCGTGAGATTCTCTCCTCCAGCTAGTACAATGGTTGGCCAATGGTCAGAGCTTCAGGGGAGGAAATTTAAAGCCCCCAAATACAGCCACCTTCAGAAACAGGAGGCAGGAAGTCAACCACTGTGTCTACCATCTAGTCATATTCTGACATATATCACCTTTGACAGTTGTGGATCTCCAAAGACATCAAGCCTCTGAACTAATGTGTGTAATATTTCTCTGCTAGAACATGCTCATAGGGACTCCATTCTACCTGAAAAGTTCCTACTCCTCCTTCAAGAGTCAGCTATTGTCACCTCCTCTGGGACTCTGTCTCTTATACACTCAGACCTGTATTATAAAACTAACCTCCCTATATTAGAATCGTCTGCTTCTGCATGTGGTGTTGCATTTGAACGAGATTTTTTAACCATGACTTTTAACCTAATTTAATGTGTTGGAGGTACAGGGAGCAAGGCTCTTGCCTCCCTTAAAGTTTGCTGAAAAATCACTGACATGAAGCAGATGGATTAATAAGAGAAAAGGATTGCAAATTTATTTATCATGTATACATGGGAACGCTCAGAATGAAGATTCAAAGATACAGGGGAAATTGTCCACTTTTATGCTTAGGTTCAACACAGTATGGAAAACAAAAGTATGATTTTTGTCCAATCATCAAATGTGATTGGACAAAAAGAGTATGATCCAATGTTAACCAGAGTGGGAAAGTGGGAGTGGGAAAAGCCAGCAAGGGCTGGCTGTCTAGATTCTTCCTGGCCTCTCTGAGCATGCATTCCTTCTTTGCGGGAGTGAGGCAGAGCCTTATCTGGGTCTTACAGTCCAACGAGGTAGGTCACATAATTACTTTATGGCTAGCTTTTACATAGAATAATTTTAGGTTTGATATCTAGCTTTGGGGGGCGGGGAACGAGGGGGTTCTGGCTTTTATGCCTGCCTCGGGGACGAGGGACTCCAGTGTCTACAGCTAGCCTCAGGGGAGAATGGCGCTGAGAGGCAAGAGGACAAGGGAAGGTCAGAGAAGAACGTTTGCTTCTGAGGCCTTCATTTTGGAGTACTGTTTTCTGAGCCCCATCAGAGGGAACCTTTGTGCCTTTCTCTTCATTGTCATATGGGGGCACCTCTGTGAGAGTGACACTTCCAGCCTCTCTCTCCCCTTCCTTCTCCCACACCTCCTGACTGGCAGGTGAATTAGAATAAACCAGTAGTGCCCAATTCTTCTCCTATCTTATTCTCTTTTCTTTGTGATCTGCAAAGGAGATGAGAGATTGTGTATGGTCTTCTTTTTACTATGCAGTAGCAGGGGACTTGCCTCATGGTCTGAAGGTTTTCTAGGGCTGCCAGTTCATTGGGGAAGGGGATGTATAAACAAGCCCACTTGAGGGAATTCAGCCACAATGTCCAAATAACTTATAGTTATTATAAAACATTATTTTATCTCCAGCTATCAGACCCCCAATTTCCATATCAATTGGTTTCAAAAACAAGTGGAGAAAAAATCAATATTATTTATTGGTCTCCTAAAACTCCTATATAGTTACCATATATTTAATAAATAAATGGGTCTCAATTCAAAGCTACAGCCATAGATGGAAGAAAAAATTCAAGCCAGGAAAGCGAACACGGCTTAAAGCATCTGAATATCATACTAATAAAGTCCTTGAAGGGAAGATGTACAATAGCAGTAAACTTTCTTATCGTCATTTATTCATGTCCCTCCACCTCCCCCTTTCTATGGCAGGTTGTCCTCTCTATGGGTGTTACCCATTTTGGGAGGCCCCAAAATTATCATGCAATAGTAAATATGCAAATAGTTGTTTAATTAATAAATAACAATTTGACAATGGTGGTGAGAGAAGGGTTTTTAAAGTTCTAACCCCTAAAGGTAAATGGATCATAACTACTAGGAGACATTATGAACTAGCAGTGAAGATGTGGGTTAAGCAGTTCAACTACCTGGCTCAAAACCTTCTAAGCCTCAGTTTCCTCATTTACGAAAAGAAGTTATTGAAACCACGAACTTCATAGGATTTCGTGAGAATCAAACAAGTGAATGCACGTAAAGATTTTAGTTCATACTTTTTACATAGAAAGTGCAAGATACCTTGTAGGAGCTAGAGCAACAAGCAAGAGCAGGAGTAGCAAAAACGGTAGCTTAATTCCAACATTCATACTTGGGTTACACAGAGGTAGCATGAAAAAAAATAATTGCAAGGGAAGGAAATGGTATGGATAGTTTAATGAGGTAGAGGTAGATCTCCCTATTAGCTGGATGGAAAGTTTGTAATTTTTACCCTACAATAGAATAAATTGAGCTGCTCTTCATGTTTCACAATTTACACAGCTTATTTTGTATATTGTTGACATTTCTGACAATTCCAATTTTCCCTCATCAGAAACACTTGGCTATTAAATTAGGAGGACCACGGGATCACCATCTTCAAAACGTATCCTTCCTTCCAGATGTCAACCTCAGGACAGAAATGTACAAGTCTTTCAAGCTGGGCTGAAGTTGGGGCCAACTATCATTAAATATTAAACTTTAATTCTTACTCATTCCCATTATCTACTTATAAGAACCAAACAAACAAAAACAACCTAGGAGGTCCTTGCCTGCGAGAGTGGCCACTGTGTTGGTGCTCTGGGGCTTGGACCCTGGCTAGCCAGAAAATAAACCTCCTCTTGTGTGATTGCATCCTCGATGTCTCTGCTTTTCTGTCCGGTGGGGCTGTGGAAGGTCGGTCCCTAACATTTGGGGGCTCGTCCGGGATTTGCCTTCCCCACAGACTACCATAGAATTCAGGGCTGAGGGAGGAGTGTGAAAATCCACCCCGGACTAGCCGGGTGTGGTGTTGGGCAAGGGACGCGGAATCCCCTTGCAGGACCCCGAATCAGGACGCCGGCACAGGACCTAGGCGGACGCGCTGGTGGGTCGCCGGTCGGAGCCAGGCGGAGACGTCCTCTGGCCCCGTTTGGACTCCGGAGCTGACCTTGTAGCCTAGGGCTCGGTCAGGAGGAGACCAGGGAGTAGGTCCGGACTAGGTTAGGTTGTCTGTTTACCTCACTGTCCACTTGTCTGTTGTCTGCTTTGTTTGTTGCCGGCTTTCTGTGTGTGTGTGTGTGTGTGTGTGTGTGTGTGTGTGTGTGTGTGTGTGTCAGTGACTGTGACATCTCTCATTGGCTTGTTGGAGTCTCTGGGTTCTATGGTTTCAGCCCGAGAACCCATCAGGGTTGCATGGGTTTTCAGGCTGGGGCCCTGGAATCAGGGGACCCACGAAAAGATCCGCAGGGGCGACTAGGACCTCCAGGTGAGTATTCCCCTGCATGGGCTGGCAGCACACAGTGGATCTCCTGCCACCCATGCCAGGAGTGGCTAGTGCAGGAGGGGCACGGCCGTTACCTCCGTAGGGAGTGAAAGGCTAGGGATTCAGATCCTTGTCCCCAGTGCCCCAACTGCGGAATATCGGTTTGCACATCTGCCTATTATTGACTAGCCATGGGACAGGCTCTAACAACGCCGTTGTCCATCCTGGTGAGCCATTTTAAGGATGTCAGGGCAAGGGCACACAACCTGTCCCTGGAGGTCAAGAAGGGAAAGTTTGTTACCCTTTGTGAGGCCGAGTGGCCCACGTCTGGAATGGGGTGGCCCAGAGAGGGCTCGTTTGATGCCTCCTTGATCGACAACGTAAAAGGGGTGGTATTTGGCCACCACGGCCACCCTGATCAGATCCCCTATATCATGGTCTGGCAAGACTTGGTTTTAGACCCGCCACCCTGGCTGAAGGCCCTCCTACCCACCCCGAGGGGAAAGGCAGAAGTTCTGGCAGTTAAAGAGGTCAGAAAGGAGAGGACACGCAGTCCACAGTCCGTTGGGACGCCAGTGTTGCCGGACTCCAATCTCCGAGAATCTGGAAGACCTAATTAATCTTTTATACTCTGTTCTTTTTACTCATCAGCCCACCTGGGATGACTGCCAGCAGCTGCTTAAGGTGCTCTTCACAACAGAGGAAAGAGAAAGGATTCAGGGGGAGGCGCGGAAGCTGGTTCCGGGGAGGACGGCAGACCTACTACAAACCCACAAACCATCGACCAAACTTTTCCCCTTGAACGGCGCTTTGGGACTACAATGAGGCTGAAGGTAGGGAGCGTCTCCGGGTCTACCGCCAGACTCTGATGGCCGGTCTCCGTATGGCGGCGCGAAAGCCGACCAATTTGGCCAAGGTAGGAGATGTTCGTCAGGGGCCGGAGAGCCCGGCAGCATGCTTAGAGAGGATCATAGAGGCCTTCCGGCAGTACACCCCATAGATCCCACAATGGAGGAGAATAAGCCACTGTTATGATGGCGTTTGTCAATCAGGCGGCCCCGACATTAGGCACAAGGTGCAGAGAATAGATAGATTGGGCGAGAAGACTCTGCAGGACCTGTTAGAAGTGGCGGAGAAGGTCTATAACAATAGAGAGACGCCAGAAGAGAGGTTAGAGAGGATCAGGATAGAAGATAGGAAATTCCAAGCTGAGGAAGCATGGAAAGCAAACAGAGAGATGGCTAAAATCCTGCTACCCACCACAAGAGGGGGGCAGATAGGGTCAGAGGATAGGGAAAGGCCCCGGCGGGAGAGGCTAGGAAAGATCAATGTGCCAATTGCAAGAAGCATGGGCATTGGGCCCGAGAGTGCCCCAAAAAGAAAGGGGGATGAAGACTTGGAGGTCCTAAAAAAAGTCATGGTTGCAGGACAGGTGACAGACAAATAGGGAAGACGGGGTTCGGTCCCCCTGCCCGAACCTAGGGTAACTTTGCAAGTGGAGGGGAACCCAGTCAGCTTCCTCATAGATACAGGAGCAAAATATTCAGTACTAACGGAAGACACAGGAAAATTGTCCAGTAAGACCAGTTGGGTGCAGGGGGCAACAGGAGCCAAACTATATCAGTGGACCACATGGCAGAGATTGGATTTGGGTTCAGGACAAGTGAGTCACGCCTTTATGGTCATCCCTGAGTGCCCCACACCACTACTGGGAAGAGACATTCTTACCAAGCTTAAGGCTCAAATTCATTTTGAAGAAGAGGGAGTAATAATAACTGATAATAAAGGCAATCTCATCAACAGCCCCCGGGTCACTCAGATCCTGACCCTGACACAGGCAGATGAATATAGACTGTACTAGCCCACAAAAAGCATATCCCTATCCCCGGAAGGGATAGGATCAGATAATGGGCCTGCGTTTATCTGTCAGGTTAGTCAAGGGCTGGCCCAGGCTATGGGGATAGATTGGAAATTACATTGTGCATATAATCCCCAGAGCTCTGGGCAGGTAGAGCTAATAAATAGAACAATAAAGGAGACCCTGACTAAATTGGCCCTTGAGACTGGTGGAGACTGGGTGACCCTCCTTCCCTTCGCCCTGTTCCGAGCCCAGAACACCCCTTATCACTTGGGTTTAACCCCTTTTGAAATCATGTATGGCACACCCCCTCCTGTAGTTCCTAGAATGAGCCCTGAGTCTCTTCTGGGACATCCCAAAGAAGTGTTACAAGTGTCGCAGGGTCTGCAACGTGTCCACAGTCAAGTATGGCCGGGCCTCCGTGCTATCTACCGGCCTGAGGAGGAGGGTGCCGGACACCGTTTCACCCACACCAGCCAGGGGACTGGGTGTGGGTGAAACGGCATAACAGCAGAACCCTCGAGCCGAGGTGGAAGGGCCCCTATCAAATTATTCTTGTTACCCCCACTGCTCTTAAGGTCGATAAAATAGTAGCAACCTGGCTACACCACTCCCACGTGAGACCTACTAATAAAAAAGACCAGGAGCGGTGCCAGGACCAGTATAGAAAGCAACTGCAGACCCGAAGAATCCTCTGAAGACCAGACTGACCCGAGTGGTGGCGACAGCCCAGGACTGCTGACACAGACTTGGACTGGGGTTGTGGCATCTAAAGATTGACTGGGTGACAAACATGGATGGGTCGCGGTGGGGGTTGGTTGTTGTGTTTTTGGGATGTTGTGTTTTTGGTCTAATGTTTTTGGGGTAGAGACCTACAGCTGTACTTACCGCCCTGAACCCCCACCAACCCCATAACCTTACATGGGTCTAAAGATTACTGTATAATGGTGTTAGTGTTCCCAAAAATAATATACCACACTGAGAAGACAATGTATGAGGGCATAGTAGGGCAAAGAGTGACCAAAAAAGAGAGCCCTTCACAGCCATAACCCTGGCTACTCTTCTTGGCTTAGGGGCAATAGGAGCAAGAACTAGTATCTCTTCTCTGGCAATGCGGCAAAGAGGGTTTAATACTCTGAGGGCAGCTGTTGATGAAGATATTGCAAGGATAGAAGATTCAATTTCACACCTAAAAAAGTCACTAACCTCCCTATCCGAGGTAGTGCTCCAGAACCAGAGGGGGTTAGATCTAGTATTCCTCCAGTAAGAAGGACTGTGTGCTGCCCTCAAAGAAGAACGTTGTTTCTATGCAGACCATACGGGAGTTGTTAGAGAATCTATAGCTAAGGTCAGGGAAGGGCTTGCCTGCCACAAACGGGAATATAAACAGCAAGCAGGTTGGTTTGAGTCTTGGTTTAACAGTTCCCCCTGGTTAACAACGCTACTATCCACCCTACTAGGCCCACTCATTATGCTAATCTTAGTCCTTACTTTCGCGCCATGTGTAATTAATAGACTAGTAGCTTTTGTGAAAGAACGGATAAACACTGTCCAGCTACTAGTATGGCAACAACAATATCAGCAGCTACGGTCAAGTGCTATAGAACTAGAGCACCTAAGAGACCTTGAGGACGAGCAGGAGTGCTCGTCTGCTACCTAGAGAAAGGGGGGAATGTAGGGCAGAGGAATTTGTAGGACAGAGGAAGGGCAGAGGAGTTTTTTCAATTATCAGGAATTTACTTGGGTGGGGCAATGAGCTAACCGCAAACTTTTGCTTCTGGTCATTGCTTGCTTGCTACGCCGCTGTATGGGGAATTATGGGATGAGGTCATTGAAGCACGGGCGACTGGCCCATCAGGCAATAGAGGGCAACCAACCCGCCAATTATTTCAAAAGGCAATAGTGGGCAACCAATCATTTTAAAGGTCAACGCAGGATCCATGCGTAGTCAGCTTGTGCGCAGCTTGTGCACCATGGGGATAAAAGGCATGGGGTCGGGGGCCCCGGTCGGGGTCCTTGCCTGCGAGAGTGGCCACTGCGCTGGCGCTTTGGGGCTTGTACCCTGACTAGCCAGAAAATAAACCTCCTCTTGCGTGACTGCAAAAAAAAAAAAAAAAAAAAACCTAGGAGACTGGTATTTTCTCTAACTTTCTTCCATCTTTCACATTCCGCAATAATGAGTCTAATGGACTCACCTTCCTCACCAATGGAATTTCACAGGCAGAGTCTGGTTATTCTTGTACTCAAAATGAACAATGCTCCGTTTTTTTAAATCTTTCCCACAGTAACTATATCTAAACACTTTTAGAATTTTCTGGAAGGAAGATTACAATTCCCTTTCCCAACCCCACTATTTGAGTTGGTAGCCTGAAGCTTGCAAAGCCGTCACCCACACTTAAAAATTCTGCCAGCTGCTATCTATAAGATGTGTCCTTTGTTGTAAACACCTGTTTCCTTAACTCCCCTCCTCATATCCCCTAGGCAACCTATAAAGGAAAAGTTTACCAGATTTAGTAAAATAAAACCTTGCTTCCAAATTTACATTATATCTTCCCACACACCTAAGGAAAACGTAATAAAGATTTCACACCAGACGAGCTAACACTGGCATCTTAACCAACTATTTCCCCATCTACATTCTAAAAGGGAGAAAAAAAGGCCAAAATGTCAAGTACATATCAAACATTTTAAACTCTTGTGAAAGATCAACTGAAGTATGCACTAACATTACATTAATATAAGTTTAGTAAAATTATTTCAAAAGAGATACTAGAAACTAGTTCACATAAGAATTATTCTCCTCTGCCATTTGCCAAGTTTGGAAGGTCATCTTCTCTCCTGATCAGTTTTCTTTTGCCATTTGCCAACATGCACATACAACAACAAAATTTCAGGACACTTCTTCATAAATAGGTCATAACATCTGTGTTTATTATAGTACATTTTTCTTGCAATTTCAGCTGTGTAGTTTCTTACTACATGTCTATCATTTGCCATGAAGACTCCATTAGAGCAAACAGGGCTATAACTGATTGAAATTTCTTACCACACACTGAAAATATAAAGTCATAACCGACTTTACCAATAATTCTTCTGCAAACCTAAAAACTTAAAGGTCAGGTATATTTTATTTTCTCCAACCTGGTCTACTAAAAATAAATCACAGATATCTTCTCCATCTGAAATTTAATTATCCTCTAGAGATTAGCAGGCTACACTTGGAGGGTGTCATTTAGCAGCCTTTGGGGACTTGTAACCTCTTTCTATTTGCATTGCTTCTTCCTAACAAGAATTCAGAAAGACTCAGCCTTCCCACCTCGCAACCCCCCAACCCCTGAAAAAGCCCACAGTCTAGCATTAGAAACTTCAATGAGGAATGGTAATATGGACCTTTTTATTATTAAAGTTAGAGGAATTGAAAACAAATAATATACTGACATTTAAAGTATTCATTTTGAAAATAGTGGGCACCGTGGTGTGTCATTAGCACATTCCTTATTATTGGATTTTCATCAATTTAAAAAATCTTTGGGTTAAATAGAGGTCATCTGCCCAACTACCACCTGATGCCTTGAAATTTCCTTCCTACATGGTACAGTCTGATCTATAATCTAATAAATTATTTTATAGTCAATGAAAATCCAAATCTACAATTTACATTGACTCTCCAGCTATGCATTGCCTAGTATCACCTTTCTTTTATTTGAACCATAGAAAACAGTATTTTTAAAGCTTCATAATTTCCACTTAGAATTCCATCAGCTCCTTTATTCGTTACGTATTAATTTAGGGTTATTTTTTAAGTATCTTTAACATAATATTTTGAAATGCAATTAAGTCAAGTAGGCAGGAGTTTTATTTCCTTGTTTATTAGCGAACCCATTAAAATATGTACTACTCATATCTTTTTTCAAAAATAAATAGGTTTTCATTGCACTCATAAAAAATAATATTTCAATAATGTTTAAATCAAATGTGAGTGGCATTTCAATGACAAATAATTACCCTGAAATTCATTGCAGTAATGATTGCCAATTTAGTTTCTGTAAACAGTGTTACCTTGTGCTCACACTCCTTTTCCCCTCTATTATCTTTGATCATGTGTCCCCTCTCTTTATGATTCTCCATTTGCCTCCAGACAGAAACAATTGATTAGTGTGATGAGTGAATTTAAACACAGACCTTTTTTTGCCAGGGATGAGATGGCAATAATTCTAAGATTAGAGAGGTCACAATTACTATATTAATTTACTGTATTAATCTAGAACCTCACACACTCTGATCATTTATGTCTAACTGGTAACAAATCATTACAGCATCCTCAGGAGCTAAAAGAATCTTAGTTTTTTCATGGATTTAATAAGTATTTATTTTGGTCCTACTCCAATCCAGATTCTGTGCCAAACATCTGGGTTACGAAGAAAAATTAATTGTAGTATCCAACAGCAAAGAACTCATTCAAATGGAGCAAGACTAACACGTGTAGTAAGGAAAACACTAGCAGTATACATAGGTGATTGGACAGCACAGAGCAGTTGTGAAGAGAGGAAGTCAATTCCATTGGACTGAATGTGAAAGGACCAACTCATGTCCACAAGGAAAAGTGAGGGAGAAGAGTTTTCATCTTATATAGCAGTTGTGAATCTCTGTTGAAGTTGGAAATGTAACCTATCGTCTGTTTCAACAACCTCTCAATTTTTATGAATGAGATATTCAATATTGTTTGATCTTTACAATGCTTTTTAGAGACTTTAGAAGACAAATATTATGTTAATTTTTACAGACAAGGACATTGAATCATGCATACAGGAAGCAGCTTGCCAAAAAGCCCCTACAAAAATATGTGATGAATATGAGTATTTATTTCAGGTCAAATGACTCTTCACCTAAGTGTTTGTGCTAAAACAAAAACATTATTTGTATACCAAAAAAGGAAGCATTTGGTTAAGAATTTGGAGCCTTGACACTATATGTTCTGTGACTTCTCTCTTACGTATCCTAATTTTAAAATCAGACAGTGGCACATGACATCTTAAAGTTCTAGGGCCATGTTGTCAAATTGCACTGGTTCACAATGCTATTATTAAAATATCTGTTGCTTGAGTATAGTAAAGATTCTAGAATTTATCCAAAATAATTTGAGATTAAATGTCTCCCTTCACTGTTTTTGGTCCCTAAAATCTTTTATTCTGTGCTTTTTTGCTTTTTTCCCCCAAAATCCAAGCTAAGTTGCCTGAGCTATGATTAAGTATTTAGAAGATTTCCAACAAATTTATCCCATAATGAAAAAGCACTCTGAAAACACTTATATCTACAGAACTTAAAAGCACTATCACCACAATATTTATAATATTTCAAACTTGAAGTCATAACAATCCCCACTCAGAGGGAAGTAAAAACAACCCAAATATGAAGGAAAGTGGTTAAATATTAATACAATAGAGGCTTTAAATTGTAGGTCTGGAAATTCACTGAAGACATTTTTTTTCTCTATTTGTA
Source organism: Microcebus murinus (assembly GCF_040939455.1). NCBI lineage: Eukaryota > Metazoa > Chordata > Mammalia > Primates > Cheirogaleidae > Microcebus > Microcebus murinus. Next base: position 48,560,139 of record NC_134120.1, read on the forward strand.
GGAAAGTCATATTAAAGGCCATATTAGACAAGTTACTTCCACCAGACCCTAATTTTATGCATTATTTCTTCATTAAATTATGTCACCCCCTTCTTTTCCTATTCACTAAATATCCTTTTAAGTTCCCATGTTCAAAACCCAATGATAGGCCGGGCGCCATGGCTCATGCCTATAATCCTAGCACTCTGGGAGGCCCACGCAGGCGGATTGCTCGAGGTCAGGAGTTTGAAAGCAGCCTGAGCAAGAGCAAGACCCTGCCTCTACTATAAATAGAAAAGAAATTAATTGGCCAACTAATATATATAGAAAAAATTAGCCAGGCATGGTGGCACATGCCTGTAGTCCCAGCTACTCCCGAGACTGAGGCAGAAGGATAGCTTGAACCCAGGAGTTTGAGGTTGCTGTGAGCTAGGCTGACGCCACAGCACTCACTCTAGCCTGGGCAACAAAGCGAGACTCTGTCTCAAAATAAATAAATAAATAAATAAATAAATACCGAATGATAAAAGCAATCCGTGACATGCTTCTTTGCCTTTCAAGAACATACAAAGTATTTGAAAAGGCAGGGCACGCCTTCATGAAATAGTGACTCAGTTAAGAAGTAGTACATAATAAAACTGAAAAGGAATGTGACAAAACCCAAGTGGCATGCATGAGAAAATGGTGGTGAATGTGTTCTGGAACAATCGGAAAATATTCCACAGAGGAGGTAACATTCAACTGACCCCTGTCGGATGAGTAGGATTTGGGTAAAACAGTGGGACAAAGAAAAAATATTGCTAGTGAAGAATAGTATAGTATAATCAAAGGTTTGGAGAAAAGGAAAACTGAATTCCTATTTCTGTCCAAATGAGCTACTCACTTTTCAAAGCCTAACAAAAACCCTCCCACTGCCCAGCGAGTATAACCTCTGAACTCCCCCAGTTAGTTCACTTACATAATTGTTAAAAGACGGCTTCCTGTGATGGCTAACTCTATGTGTCAACTTGGGGGTGCCCAAATTAAACATTATTTCCAGGTGTTAGCACAGGTGGCCTCAGTAAAGTAGATTGCTCTCTCCAATGTGGCATCATCTGCCCCACTGAGGGCATGAACAGAGTGTAGGAAGGAGAGAGTCAGCACTTTTGCTCCCTTCCTGCCTGCTTGAGCTGGGGTAGCTCATCTCATCCCTCTGGCCCTTAGACTGGGATTTATACCATGAACTCTCCCAATTCTCAGACCTTCAGACTCAGACTGAATTATACCCCTGGCTTTCCTGGGGTAAACACACACACACACACACACACACACACACACACACACACACACACACACACAGCCTATTGGTTCTGTTTCTCTGGAGAGCCTAATGCATTTCCAAAACTATAGACAAGACTCCAGGTAAAGTCTCCTAAGTACATGCAAGGCCTTCTAGTCTTCTATTGTATAGTCTAAGAATGGATTGAACATCAGGACAAGCAGCCCATACTCACAGTACCTGACAAAGCCCCACCTTTCCCTTCTTTTGAATCCCCGATGAGCTCATTCCACCATTCGTTCAAGTTACTGACATACTGAAAAACTTCTTGGCTGAGCATTTTGTCACTTCCAAGGGTAACAGTGGAAGGGAGGCTTAACAGGACTTGCTCTATTTTGCTTCTGACCCCCTGCAGTCATATCCTGCAGATTAAAAGCTTCTGCTTAGCTCTGCATGAGGGCCAGCTAATTATAGGAAGAAATCAGTTTGTATTATAGTTCAACTCTAGAAGAAAGATGATAACCATCCCTTTTCCAAAACTAATTCCCAGGGGGATAAGGAAAGTATGTAAACACATAGCACTGCTACATTAAAGATTTATAGGAACATTAAGACCTGACCTACTCATCCAAAGTTAACTGATCAAAAGCAAAGAAATTTTACTCTTTCCTCAGACCCTTGCTGATGTCCAGATGTCTGTGGTCCTCAGTGGCCTCTTGCAACAAAACCCCGTGCCCATCCCCCTTCCCTTAACATAAAAAGGAGTCTAAAGTTCATACTAACTTAAGACAGTTCTTTAAGGCGTTAGTCTGCTGTCTTCTCAGTGTGCTGCCTGTTCAAATAAAAGTCGCTTCTCTTGTCCCAGAACCTTGCCTCTCGACTTTTTGGTGGTTGTGCAGCGAGTGGTACAAGCTTGGATTCAGTTACACAAGCCTAAACTTTACTACTGCGCTTCCCTACGGGAGCTGTCTCTTCTTCCACTTTCACCAATTCAGATTCAGAATGCTGTAGACTCCTCGATCACTATCGCTACTTCTAAATGTCGCTCCTCTACCATTACTTAAATTTTGGGTGTTTTGAAGCCTACATCATCACATCAAGTCTTTCTAGCTTAATGTCAGAGTGTCCTAGAAGCCTCTACTAGCTTCGAAGGTCTGAATTACATACTTTTCCTAGGACTCTTAATGGACTTTATGTTCACCATTATCTTTGCACTTAAAAGGTTCTTTAATGATTATCTATTCACTTGCATGACTTCCGCATCAGTCTCTGAGACTTGAGGGTAGAGACTGTGTCTTCTTATCCTTTGTGTCCTCAACTCATAATGCAGCTCCTGATTTGGAACATGGGAGATGCTCATAAATATTTGCTAAACGCATGAATCCCTGAGTCCTGCACCACTGTCTTCCCACTCTCATCACATTCTCGCACTGCCCTTTTCCACAGGAACGTTAGCAGCTGAATATCAATCCTCCCTACTCCACCCATTCCCTTCATCGCTTTCGTTTTACAAAACCCTTTCTTTTCCTGTCTGGATTCACTCAATCCTCTCCTAATTTTCCCCACTATTCTCTTCTCCAAGACACCTAGCTCAGCGCCATGAACTCAGAGGTACTCAAAAAGTGTGTATGCTAATGCAAAAATGTCACATCAGAGTCAGGGACAGCCCCGGAAATTCCAGGGCTGCCCTGATCCTACAGCACACCTCAATAAAGCATCTCTGCTGCCACGAATGTAAGTCTCTTTACCAGTTAGAACTTTCTCATTTAGTGTTCCCGCTTCTACTTCTTCCTCCCTCCTCCCCTTTTCCTGGGAATATCCAGAGAACTAAACAAACAACAGCCAAGTCCCAGAGTGACAGGAATCAGCACTGATATAAGTACAGCTCAGTAGCTATGAACTTAACGGCTCCGTGTTCTTTGTGTCTTCAGAAAGCTTAGCACGTAGTCACTACATACACCAGACTGTATTATTTATGCCAGATTGCTCATGTTTCCATCCCTGCATACCTTTGTCATGGTTCACTGTGGGGTGAGCCATAGCAAATAGTCCAGTGCCCCAGTGCTGTTAGACTGGGGCTCTGTGACTTGCTTTCGACCACAGAATGTGGGTAGAAGTGAAAGTGTCAATTCCCAGCTATAAGCATCACATGTTCCTGTTTGCCTCTTTGAATTTATGCCATGCTCCATGAGAAGAACAAGCCACAGGTAGACACTGATCTCAGAACCAAAGACCTTTGAAGCAGACCAGAGCTCAACCCACAGACTAAGACAGAACCACACCAGCTGACCTGCAGCACAATGAAAGAAATAAATATTATTATTTTAAGCCAGTGAGATTTGGGGATTGTTGCTTATGCTGCACTATTGCCGTGGGAACCTAATTAATTCACCATGCTGCCTGTATGTTTTCCAAATCTCTGATTTATAAAACACATTGTGCTTTTCCCAGTGACATACGTATAAGGAAGGGTAGAATCCTGTTTGAAAACTCATGTGTAATCTAATAAAGTTCTTACAAAAAGGAGTGGTCCTATTTTACAAATCACTGGGATTTTATGATGCTTTGAATTGGTTATTGTCATTGTTACTTACTAGAGTTGGTGTTGATCATTTTCTTTTATTAGTTGAAATGGCTAAATTCCTAATCTGCCATCTCTTTCTTTCTGAATACATTTAATTATAATCATGATTATAGCCTTTTTATGTAAATGCTCAGCTCAAATGATACCCATAAACTTTAGCTACATTGTATATTTACTTTTCAAGTCAGGTTTATTAAGATTTGTGAAGAAACCATAAAGAATTTGATTAGCATTGAAAATACATGGTGGAGAGACATGAATTGAATATTGAAAAATACCTACATTTTCAAGCAAAGAAGGTATAAAATTGACTCAAAGAAGTTTGAGGTTAAAAAAAATTTAAGATCCTAATCCCTGACATCATTAAAACTACTTTTTTTTTCCTTTCTTATTTTTATTCCAAGACCAAATATAGGTTCAGATTCCAGATAAATTTAGAACTCAGGTAACTTGGGGATTAAGGAGCAGATGGGAAACTCACAGTCCAAAATCGGATCCTTATTCAGCCTCTACTTTACTGAATGATACTTAAAAATATCACTCTTTCATCTCAAAAATGAGTTGATTTGGCAAAACATTTCAGTCAGAAATGTAAAACCTATTTTGGAAACATCCTATTCAGGGTGTCTTTACATATCACAGAGGTAACAGAATTTAAAAATTCTCAAAATATTGGAAAAAACTGTCTTTACTTCAATTTGTAATGTGAGCATAAAAACATAGAAAAATTTTGGATGGTTGATGTTATGTGATGTAGTAAATTTTAGTGAGAATAATCCAAATTTTAGAAGCAGTCATGAGTTTCTTCCTACTCTGGGGGTAAATAATATTTGGTAAGATACTCAACATTTCTGAGCCTTGGCCTCCACAACTATAAAAAGGAATAATAACAGTACCCAAAGGCATTGTGAGGATGGAAATTGTGTAAAAGCACTAAGTCTGGCACATGAAAGCTCAACAAAAGAAAAGCATTATTTATTAATAGTAAAATCATAGAACAATCATAATTGTCCAAAATTGGAGACTTAGGTGTTGTGAGAAATGGAGCTATGTACAGAGGTAAATAAGTAGGATTTATATGGTTTTGGGGACTGATTGCCCCCCTGTACAATTCTGAGTTTATTTTGTGACAGCTGGGGAACAGCAGAGCAGACAGACAGAAGGGCCTTGTTTGAAACACCTCCTTAATGAATCGAGAACAAAATAAAACACACAGAGTCTCCAAACCCAAATGCTCTGCAAACATTGGCCCCATCATGAACCAAAGTTACCAGGATCATTTGACCTATTCAACCATGATCTCCTTACTCAACCACATGCTGCAGGTTCATTTCCACCTGATTCTCATCATCACACTGAAAAACCAGTCATCTTTATCATCATGCCAAAAATTATAACTATCAGTATTGAAGACGTACTCTGTGCCTGGGACCATACTGCATCCATACATAGTATTTTTATACCTCGCTTTTTCTTTTATTTTTTAAATTTTTTTATTTCAGTATATTTCAGGGGTACAAATGTTTAGGTTACATATATTGCCTCTGGCCCACCAGAATGAGAGCTTCAAGGGTGTCCATCCCCCAGACGATGTACACTGCACCCAAGAGATGTGCATATACACCTCCCCTCTGCCCCCTCCCATCTGCCTGACACCAAATGATTTTATTACTATATGTGCACTTAAGTGTTGATCAATTAATACCAATTTGATGGTGAGTACATGTAGTGCTTGTTTTTCTATTCTTGTGATACTTCACTTAGTAAAATGGGCTCCAATTCTATCCAGGATAATACAAGAGGTGCTAGATCACCATTGTTTTTGTGGCTGAGTAGAACTCCATGGTATACATATACCACATTTTATTAACCCACTTATGTATTGATGGGCTCTTGAGTTGTTTCCACATTTTTGCAATTGTGAATTGTGCTGCTATAAATATTCGAGTGCAGATGTCTTTATTATAGAGTGTCTTTTGTTCTTTTGGGTAGATGCCCAGTAATGGGATTGCTGGATCAAATGGTAGTTCTCCTTGTAGCTCTTTGATGTATCTCCATATTGCTTTCCACAGAAGGTGTACTAGTTTGCAGTCCCACCAGCAGTATAGGAGTGTTCCTATCTCTCTGTGCCACACCAACATTTATTGTTTGGGGACTTTTTGATAAAGGCCATTCTCACTGTAGATAAGTGATATGTTATTGTGGTTTTGATTTGCATTTCCCTGATGATTAGAGATATTGAGCATTTTTCATATGTTTATTGGCCATTAGTCTATCTTCTTTTGAAAAGTTTCTGTTGATGTCTTTTGCCCAATTTTTGATAGGGTTGTTTGATTTTTTTCTTGCTGATTTTCCTAAGTTCTATATAGATTCTAGTTATCAATGCTTTATCAGATATGTAACATGCAAAAATTTTCTCCCATTCTGTAGGTTGTCTGTTTGCTCTCATGATAGTTTCCTTGGCTGTGCAGAAGCTTTATAATTTGATCAGGTACCATTTATTTACTTTTGCTCTCGCTATGATTGCCTTTAGATTCTTCTTCGTAAATTCTTTGCCTAGGCCAATGTCTAGAAGAGTTTTTCTAACATTTTCTTCTAGAATTCTTAAACAGACTTAAAGCCTTAGGTTCAAGTCTGTTATCCATTGTGAGTTGATTTTTGTGACACGTGAAAAATGCAGATCCTGTTTCAGTCTTCTATATGTGGCTATCCAGTTTTCCTAGCACCATTTATTAAATAACAATTCTTTTGCTCAGTGTATGTTTTTGTCTGCTTTGTCAAAGATTAGATGGCTATATGAGGATGGTTTTATATCTGGGTTCTCAGTCTGTTCCATTGGTCTATGTCTCCGTTCTTGGGCAAGTACCATGCTATTTTAGCTACTATAGCTTTATAGTATAGCTTGAAGTCTGTCTGGTAAATTGATGCCTCCCAGTTTGTTCTTTTTGCTTGAGATTGCTTTTGCTATACAGAGTCTTCTCTGGTTCTATATGAAGCATAGAATTATTTTTTCTAGATCTGTGAAAAAATGATGTTGGTATTTTAATAGGGATTGCATTGAATCTGTAGATCACTTTGAGCAGTATTGACATTTTAAAAACATTGATTCTGCCGACCCATGAGCATGGTATAGTTTTCCACCTGTTTACATCCTCTGCTCTTTCCTTCCTCAGTGTTTCATAGTTATCGCTGTAGAGGTCTTTTACCTCCTTAGTTAAATATATTCCTAGGTATTTTATTTTCTTTGTTGCTATTGTGAATGCTATTGAGTCTTTGATTTGGTTCTCAGTTTGACTGTTGTTGGCGTATAGAAATGCTACTAATTTCTAGAACTTATTCCACAACATCAAAAAGGAAGGAATCTTTCCCAACACATTTTATGCTGCCAACATTACCCTGATACCAAAACAGGAAAGGATGCAACAATAAAAGAAAACTACAAACCAATATCCCTTATGAATATGGATGCAAAAATTCTCAACAAAATCCTAGCAAACTGAATTCAGGTGGTTATCAAAAAAATAATCCATCATGACCAAGTGGGCTTCACCCCACAGATGCAGGGATGATTCAACATACACAAATCTATAAATGTAATTTACCACATAAATACAAGTAAAAACAAAGACCATATGATCCTCTCAATAGACACAGAAAAAGCATTCTACAAAATTCAGCACGCTTTTATGATAAGAACACTTAACAAAATAGGCATAGATGGGACTTACCCCAAAATTATACAAGCCATATATGACAAACCCACAACCAACATCATACTGAATGGGGGGAAATTGAAAGCATTCCTACTTAGACCTGGAATCAGACACGCTGGCCCTCTATCACCGCTTCTATTCAACTTACTGCTGGAAGTCCTAGCCAGAGCTACCAGACAAGAGAAGGAAATCAAGGGCATCCAAATGGGGGCAGAAGAGGTCAAATTATCACTCTTTCCCTCATGATATGATCTTATATCTAGAAAACCCCAAAGATTCTGTCATGCGACTACTGGAATTGATAAACAAATTCAGCAAAGTCTCAGGTTACAAAATCAATGTATATAAATCAGTAGCATTCCTATTTTCAGACCTCTCAACCATCCTGAAGGAATGCTAGAATAAAGAAACTGTCAAGAGACAGCAAACAGACAACTCACAGAATGGGAGAAAATTTTTGCAAGCTACACATCTGATAAAGGGCTGATAACTAGAATCTATTTAGAACTCAGGAAAATCAGCAAGAAAAAATCAACCAACCCTATCAAAAAATGGGCAAAGGACATGAACAGAAACTTCTCAAAAGAAGATAGAATAATGGCCAACAAACATATGAAAAAATGTTCAACATCTCTAATCATCAGGGAAATGCAAATCAAAACCACAGTGAGATATCACTTAACTCAGTGAGAATGGCCTTTATCAAAAAGTCCCCAAACAATAAATGCTGGCATAGATGCAGAAAGAGAGGAACACCCCTACACTGCTGGTGGGACTGCAAACTAGTTCAACCTCTGTGGAAAGCAATATGGAGATACCTCAAAGCAATATAAGTAGATCTACCATTTGATCCAGTAATTCCACTACTGGACATCTACCCAAAAGATCAAAAGTCACTTTATGAAAAAGACACCTGCACTTGAATGTTTATAGCTGCACAATTCACAATTGCAAAGCTGTGGAAACAACCCAAATGCCCATCAATTCATGAGTGGATTAATAAAGTGTGGTATACGTATACCATGGAGTACTGCTCAGCTTTAAGAAACAATGATGATGTAGCACCTCTTCTATATTCCTGGATAGAGCTGGAACCCATTCTACTAAGAAAAGTATCTCAAGAATGGAAAAACAAGCACCACATGTACTCACCAGCAAATTGGTATTAACGGATCAACACCTAAGTGGACATATAGGAGTAACATTTATCGGGTGTCAAGAGGGTGGGAGAGGGGAGGAGGGGGTGGGTATATACAACCAAACAAGTAAGATGTACAACATTTGGGAAATGGACATGCTTGAAGCTCGTACTCGAGGGGGGAGGGGGCATGGGCAATATATGTTACCTTAACACTTGTACCCCCATAATACACTAAAATAAAAAAAATAAAAATGAGGATATAAGAAATCAAAACGTGAAAGTTTGTCAGTGTCACACAGAAAGTAAGGAAAAAAATAGGGATTAAAATGCAGGTGAGTCTGACTTCCAAGCACATGTTTGCTGTGTCTCTTCACTTTAACAGTAGAGCCACAGCATGATGGAGTTTTGGATTAACAGGAACATGAGATTTCCTCTAATCCAAGCCTGTTTTTTGTAGATAAAGAAACTGAATTCCAGATGAGAACACCCAGGTGACTTTTCCAAGTTCATGAAATAGTTAAAGGATAAACCCAAGGTTAGAATTTTTTAAAACTCTTTAAAAACAAATACAAAACAGAAAAACAAGATAGAGTCTTGCTCTGTCAACTGGGCTAGAGTGCAATGGCGTCATCATAGCTCACTAAGGCCTAAAACTCCTGGACTCTGATGATCCTGCTGCCTCAGCCTGCATAGTAGCTGGGACTATAGGCACATGCCACTACACTTGGCTAATTTTTGTTCGTTTGTTTGTTTTGTGTAGAGATGGGTTCTCACTATGCTGCCTAGGTTCATCTTGAACTCCTGGCCTCAAGCAATCCTCCCACATCGGCCTCCCAAAGGGCTGGGATTACAGGTGTGAACCATCATGCCCAGCCTAGAATTCTTTCTGTAATATATTACTGCATCCTTCAGTAAAATTCTACTATAAGGGAAAACATTGACAAGCCAAATTATGCTATGTTTCCATGACTCCCAGTCACATTAGAACCCTACCACTCTCTCTTTCTCACCTCTCTCACTCATCTCTCTCTCTCTCTCTCTCTCTCTCTCTCTCTCTCTCTCTCTCTCTCTCTCTCACACACACACACACACACACACACACACACACACAAGAAATGTGGCAAGAATTGACCTCTGCTACTTCCAGGTTGTACCAATGAAACCTTATGAATAAAGTCAAAACTCAGCTATAAAACTTTTCATCCAGTACTGTTACAAAGATTTTTTTAAAGTGAATTTGCTTATTCAGTGGGCTGTGACATAATTTCAGGCAGTTACCCAGTTTTTATAAGCTTCTGCTTAGAAGACAAGAGGATGAGCTTAATGAGGCACAGAGTCAATCTATATACTTCTCATCTTGAATGCATGTTATTATACGGAAGCAGAGATCTGAGTGGGCGGCAGGCACATCATTGAAGGGCAAAGAACCAGCTTCCATCAGTTTTTATTTACCATACAGGAAGTCATCTTATCATGGCTTCACCTAATGTTACCATCCTGGTGACACTTCCCATTCACAATCATCTCTTGCACACTGAAGCATGGTTTCTGACGCCACGCTGACTGCTTCAATTCGCCAACATAACTCTGAGGTTGTGCTCTCAGGCAAGGGGCCAATAAGGAGGCTTTTCCCTCTTGCTTACCATACTGTTCTGCATGTGTCATTTTGCAAACTAACAGCCAAGGTCAAAAGCATTGCCTCCGATCTGGGCCATAACAAAACACATTTTGAAGGTTGCTTGTGCCTGACTTCACAACACTTCAATTCTGAGATGCACGAAGCATAGTCTACATTCTTCTACTTTGTCAAATTCAACTTTTTCAGGAACTTTTACAAATGCTGACTCCATTTCATTTCATTTCATATTAGTTGCTAGCCAAATTTGCAGAACACAGAAGCAAAGAGGATTTCAAATTCTAGATTGCTACTGAGTATAGTTTTTCCAGATTAGAAAATAACTTCCTGGCATAAAAAGCGCCATAAAATACTTTAACCCTTTGGGGATATTTATGCCACCATTCAGTGAAAGGAAAAAAAATTTAGATATTAAAGAACTTGTTGCCTTCCTTGCTTATGGCAATAATTAAACGATGCAAGTCTATGGGAAGTAGTGAAAAGGTATAGACATTGTTTTTAGGCCACAGGATGGAGTTCTGAGTAGGCTCAATTAACAACATTCTTTAAATGAAGGCTACAAAGGATGGAGAGGAAGGTTTCTGCTTTTTTGAATGATGTTCCAAAGATGTTTTTCCCCACCAAGGTGAGCACATCACTATAAATTCTGGACTCTAAGACCCAGACATTGAGCGAACTAAAACAAAGGAAACATGAAACAGTGGCTCCAATAGTCAGATCTCGATGCACCTTCAAACGAATTTGTTCTGAATAATACATCAAGTATCTAAGAACTCACATCTTAAGCTATTTTTTAAAATACATTGTGAAGTGCAAAGCATCAAGAAAAGCAGTCATGTTGCCTGACGTTTGAGGAGGCTGGCTATTAAAATAAAGTTTCACAGGTTTTGGGGCACATACAGAAGAGAATTCCTGAGCTCTTGGTTGAGCATCACACAAACTTTCTTGCTTTCAGATCTCTGAAGTTCAAAGACATAAGTCTGTGCCAGGAGTACCATGGCTGATAGAGCTGCCGCAGAAGTGCCTCTGAGAAAACTGTACCAATAAGTAAATATGTTAAGGAAGGAACAAGGGCAAAGTCCATCAGCAGACTTCAAGCTCTGAAATATACACAGAGGGCCCCAACAACCCCTTCTAAGCAATGTTAAAGACATGTCTTATATTGTAACTATGCATATTTGAAAAGAACTGCTTATTGCTTGAAGGTAGATACATACTGATCCTAAAACAGCTCTGAAAAAGAATCAAAAGCACATACAGACCCCACATTGGAAATGAGTAGCTCAGAATACAAAGGAACTTGATTTGACAGAGATTTCTAAAGCCTGATTACATGGTCTGGGTATACAGGATATTAGCACAATCTGCCTAGGGATAGATGCAATATCAAAGGAAATGATTTTTAAAATCATAAGAAGAGTAGGCAGCATCTAGCAAAGGTGCAGACTCTTTCTAGGGTCCCTTCAAATGATGTACATCTTACGAAAAGTTTTCCTTAACAGGCCCTTTGCATGTTAGGATGCCCTCTTTTCACTAAGTGCTCCTTGTATGCTCCTAGTGTCTTATTTTTTTTTCTTACAGTTGCCTAGAGGTAAAGAGATTGTGTCTTAGACATCCCTCTCTCCCCAGTGCTAAGCAGTGCTCCTAGCACGTGATAGATGGTCACTTAATATCTGTTAAATTTTAAAAATGGCTCCCACATGGCAAAGTTTGTGAAAAGCATCAATAGATCCTTTGATTTCATTCTCACACTATCAAAGGGAATTACAAGTTGAGTCTACACAGCTCATGGAATGGGCAGTACTATGAAAGGGGCCAAGATTCCTTTTTAGGCACTTGTAATCACTTCCTGAGATAGCTGAGTACCACAAAATGTATCTGTGTTATGATTGACTTCAAATGGCTCACTAGAGGCAATTCCACAGGAGGTCATCTGTGTAGAGTGATTTCCAGAAACACAATTCTTTTCATACACTATCAGTGTGGTACTAAGTGCCTGGATAGCACTAGCACAGACACCAGTGCTCCAGCGATACCATCAAAATGAATCCCTTTGATGGAGAGAATCTTCCAGGGCTTCTATCAAATCACAGCTCATAGATGCCCAAGCTTTCCACCTACAGCATCAGGAAAGGGTCCTTTCGATCATTAATATTTGGAATATGGTGGGAAATCAAACAAGATCAAAGCAATGGAAATAGATTCAAAAATTACATTTTTAATCTATGAATTGGCAAAGCGTTCTCTTATTTCTCCTCATATTCATGGTTGGACATAATAACTTCTAACACTCTTTTGGCCCTGGAAATTTAGTAAATGCTCTAATATATACCATTTCATTTGGCCTTCACAACAATCTAGGGAGGTAGGAAGACCAACATTATTTCCATTTTCAAATTTAAAAAAAATGGCATCCAATAACGGACTGATAACTAGAATATACTTAGAACTCACGAAAATCAGGAAGAAAAAATCAAATAACCCTATTAAAAAGTGGGCAAAGGACTTGAACAGAAACTTTTCTAAAGAAGACAGAAGAATGGCCAACAAACATATGAAAAAATGCTCATCATCTCTAATCATCAGGGAAATGCAAATCAAAACTACAATGAGATATCACTTAACTCCAGTGAGAATGGCCTTTATCAAAAAGCCTCCAACTAACAAATGCTGGTGTGGATGCGGAGAGAGAGGAACACTCCTACACTGCTGGTGGGACTGCAAATTAGTTCAACCTCTGTGGAAAGCAATATGGATATACCTTAAAGCGATACAAGTGAATCTACCATTTGATCCAGCAATCCCATTGCTGGGCATCTACCCAAAAGATCCAATGACACTCTACAAAAAAGACACCTGCACTCGAATGTTTATAGCAGCACAATTCATAATAGCAAGGCTGTGGAAACAGCCCAAGTGCCCATCAATCCAAGAATGGATTAATAAAATGTGGTATATGTATACCATGGAGTACTATTCAGCTCTAAGAAACAATGGTGACATAGCACATCTTATATTTTCCTGGTTAGAGCTGGAACCCATACTATTAAGTGAAGTTTCCCAAGAATGGAAAAACAAGCACCAGATATACTCACCAGCAAATTGGTATTAACTGAACAGCACCTAAGTGGTCACATAGGTACTACAGTAATAGGGTATTGGGCAGGTGGGAGGGGGGCAGGGGGCGGGTATATACATATATAATGAGTGAGATGTGCACCATCTGGGGGATGGTCATGATGGAGACTCAGAGTTGTGGGGGGAGAGGGGGAAATGGGCATTTATTGAAACCTTAAAATCTGTACCCCCATAATATGCCGAAATAAAAAAAAATGGATGCCAGGGGAAGTGGAGGAATTAACCCAGTGGCACATTCTAACTGCAGAGCCAGTGTGCCTTCCACCACCACTGTCATCGCTGCCCTGGGCCTCTGTGCACCTGGCCTGCGTCTGCCTAGCTGACTACCCAAGCCATTTGTTTCCAAAAAGATGAAGCTAGGCACCCATGTATAGTCTCCAGAAGAGAAAAAACAATAATATAATTATATATTAAAATATAAATAATGAGAACTGTTTTAAAGAGATAAGATATATTAGAGAATTACAAAAACCACAGTTAACACCGAAATAAAAATAACTCTAGGAAAACTTGGAAAATTTTCCAGTTAAAATCATCAAATCAACATCAACAAAAGGGAATCACATAATTCAATTCTTCAACTACTGTCATGACCAGGCCAGAGAGAAACAAGTATAGATATATATATATCTCCCAACAACATTGTCTTTCTTCCTCTTTCAACGCCGTCTCCAACTCCATTTGACCTCACCATTCCCAAGGAAATCAGGATCTCGGTTCCTCTTGGACAAGCTCCACCTTTCCACACCACTCATCCCACAGACTTACAGTCATGTCCAGATACACAGCCCCACCTAGAAAACGTAAAGCCTCTGGAGGTGGACTTGAGACTGTCTGAGAGGAAAGGGCCCAAGATAGAAATGTGGCAGCTACTCACCAACATGAATGAAGTGGGTGTCATCTCAACTTCTTGGTGATTATCAGGAGTGCATTCAATAAAGGTTGTTTGACTCACAATCTGGGGGCCACAACTTGTCCTAAATATGCTGCTCATCGCTACATCCAGCAAACCAAGTCTTAAGGACTGAAATTATTCTATCTTGACTTTGGAAAATTGAAAGATAACATAAATAATGAGTGAGTCCACTTGCCAACTCTTTCTCTCTAGTACAACCGCTAATAATGCAAGCTCTCCTATCTCTGGCTTCATTGGATTTAAACTCAGGGCAGCATTAATTAAAGGTGTGACTTTTCCTTTCCTTTCACATGCTATGAGCACAAGGATAAAGAGTCCAGTGATAGGGAGAGGCCAGTTAGTCTCTGGCACCTACCCATCCTGCTCTTCAGACACAGCTACTTTTAACTTTTTCTGAACACAAACGGAATACTTTTTAGGACATGCCCCCTTTCATTTTTCCAAGTAACTGATTCGCCCCCCCCCCTTGGAATTTTCTGACTTCAATTCCTGTTCTCACACTGAGCCCAAACCTCCTCCTCAGAGTAAGCTGTTGGTTTACTTTTCTCTCTCCCAAGTATGGGCAGAGACCCTTTCCTTTTCTTCTCCTCATCTCAGAACAAGTTGATATTTCCTAACGGCTCTTTGCTAAAAGTGAAGACAAACCAAAGGAGATATAAGCAAAGAAAACACAACAGCGTAAACAAGACAAGATCCCAGAGTCCAAGTACCCAAACCTAAAATCTTGGTACAACAGCAGAGAGACTTGCCAAGCCCAGATTTTCCAAATTGGACACAAATTCCTCCACCACGACTGGGGCACAACTTAAAGGCAACTTGGCTTCGTTCCTTCGTGTTCAGGTTCCTGACTCTACTCATGGAAATCGCCAAGGACCTAACTGTACATCTTGTTCTTTCCAGTGTCCAACCCCAGCTTCCTCATCCCTGGATCAAACACAGTTTCCCCAAACTATAAGTTACTTTGACTAAATTCCCTGTTAAAGGATGAAAGAGGTGCCTGCTTCACAGCCCTTTTTACCGTAGTGTTGACTGACATTCCTGAATGCAAATGATGATCCAATCATATATGGCCCAACGGTATTAATTTTTTCCTCTTGAGATTCTTAGTCAGTTACCTTAGCTCCTCCCTACAGAAGCAATTTGGAAAAATAACCGGTATCATTTCCCAAGCTTGACATACAAGTGTAAATCAACAACAGCACACATACAGTCCTCTCACATCTCTACAATAAAATAGTGATGATGATGGTGTGGCAGTGGTGGTTGTGGTTATAGCAGTGATGAAAATAGCCAAAATGCATTGACTGTTACTCCTATAAGACTAAAAGACAAAAACACTGAAGCAAATAAGACATGCCTCCGGGATATCAACATCATACTGGTTACGACATTTGTTCTTTTCATAATTCCTCTTTAGCAAGTAACTGCATGAGGTTATAGAAAAAAGAGGCACAGATGAAGCCACCACAATTGCAGAGAAGAGGGAAACATAGCTTGTCCCCACTTGTTGAGAAACTCCTTCCTCAGGGAACTGGGAACTGGGTTCCAACTCAGCATTACTCTTTTTTTTTTTTTTTTTTTTTTTGAGACAGGGTCTCACTCTGTTGCCCAGGCTAGAGTGCAGTGGCATCATCATAGCTCACTGCAACCTCAAACTCCTGAGCTCAAGAGATCTTCCTGCTTTAGCCTCCAGAGTAGTAAGGACCATAGGAGTGCACCACCATACACAGTTGATTTTTCTATATATTAAAAAGAAGAGGGTTTCACTAGGTTGCTCAGACTGCATCATTCTTTTGCTGGTAAATTCAGGCACTGTTTTTTCCTGTCCTTTGAGAGATACTACATCAGAACTGATGTTTATGGAAGCACAATTGCTTCTTTTTTTTTTTTTAGGATTTTTTTTTATTTCCATCTTGATTTCTTCATTTATGAAATAATCATTTAGTAGGAGGTTGTTTAATTTCCACGTTTTTGTGTAGAAATGTGTGTTTCTGTTAGGGTTGATTTCTATTTTTATTCCACTGTGATCTGACAAGGTACACGTTATGATTTCTATTTTTTTTAATTTCTTGAGATTTACTTTGTGTCCTAGGATATGGTCAATCTTAGAGAATGTCCCGTGAGCTGATGAGAAGAATGTATATTCAGTGGATTTGGGGTAGAATGTCCTGTAGATGTCAGTCAGACCCAGTTGTTCCAAGGTTTTGTTTAAGTCCATTATTTCTTTATTAATTTTCTGTTTGGAGCATCTGTCTTGTGCCGTCAGTGGGGTGTTGAAATCTCCGGTGATTATGGAGTTGCTATTAATCCATTTGCTTAGCTCCAGTAAGGTTTGCTTTATGAATCTGGGTGCACCTAAGTTGGGTGCATATATATTTAAAATTGTTATCTCTTCTTGTTGAACTGTACCCTTCACCATTATATAATGACCCTCTTTGTCTTTCACTATTTTTGTTGGTTTAAAAATTAAATCGTCTGAAATTAGAACTGCCACGCCAGCCTTCTTTTGTCTTCCACTTGCCTGGAATACTGATCTCCACCCTTTTACTTTTAGTCTATATGCATCCTTGCAGGTTAGATGTGTTTCCTCAAGACAGCATATACTTGGCCTGTATTTTCTTATCCATTCAGCCAGCCTATGTCTCTTGAGTGGAGAGTTTAAGCCATTCACATTTATTGAGAGAACTGATAGGTAAGGTAGATTACTGTTCATTCTGTTGGGTTGGATGTTGTTGCTTTGATTTCTCTCTTGAGCCATTGTATTATCTGGCCTTTAATCTTTGGGTTTTGGTTGATTTTATATTCATGAGTTTTTATTATGGTGTTCTGTGCATAACACTGTTTTGAGTAGTTCTTGTAGGGCTGGTCTTGTCTTGGTGAATTCTCTGAGAGTTTGCTTGTCTGAGAATGTCTTTATTTCACCTTCATATATGAAGCTTAGTTTTGCAGGGAATAGGATTCTAGGCTGGGCATTGTTTTGTTTCAGAAGAGTGAGAATGGGGCCCCAGTCTCTCCTTGCTTGTAAAGTCTCATTAGACAAGTCTGGTGTTATTCGAATTGGCTTTCCCTTGTATGTTACTTGCTTCTTTTGTCTTACAGCTCTTAGAAGGGCCTCTTTAGTTGATATTTTGGTCAGTCTGATGACTGCATGTCGTGATGTCTTCCTGTTTGCATTGAATCTCCCAGGGGTCATCTGAGCTTCTTGAACTTGTATATCAAGATTTTGAGCAAGGCCTGGGAAATTTTCCTCTATTATATCTTCAAATAGCTTGTCCAACCCTTGGGTGTTGTCCTCTTCCCCTTCTGGTAACCCTATGACCCTCACATTAGGTTTCATCACATAATCCCACAGCTCTTATAGGCTTTGGTCTTTTCTCTTGTTTCTCTGCTCTATTTCTGTGATGGTTTTATTTAGTTGGAGGGTGTTATCTTCAATCTCTGAGATTCTTTCTTCTGTTTGATCTACCCTGTTCTTGAGACTTTCCACTGTATTTTGTAGTTCCCTGAATTGATTCTTCATTTCCAGGAGTTCGGTTAAACTTTTCTTCATTGTGTCTATTTCTTTAGTGAACTTTTTGTCTAGGTCCTGGAGGCTTTTTGTGGTTTCTTTGTGTTGGTTATTGAGTTGTTGTTGCAGCTCGGTGAGTGTTCTTATGATCCACATACGAAATTCCTCTTCTGTCATTTTGGTTGCCTGATTTGGGTTGGTGTCCATTTCTAGGGGGCTGGTGCTCCTCTTTGGGGGTGTGTTTTCTGTTTGGTCCTTCATATTTCCTGAATTCCTTCGCTGATTTCTTCCCATGTTGATCAGTTGTTGTTTCTTTCCTTTAGGTTTTTGTTTGGGTATTCACACGCCTTGTTTAGTTTCTGAGCCACTAGGTGGTGTCTGTGGGTGAGATTCGACCACTCCCTGTATAATGAGTCAGTGGGTGCTGTGAAAAGGCTGTGCAGGATGCCGTCCCTGTCAGTAGGTGGCACTTGCTTGGAGGAACAGGCTATGCTGTTGTTTTTGTGTCCTGTTATCAGCTCTTGTTCTGGGCGGAGCTGGGTTGGGTAAGCCTGCCCTTAGGCACCACCAATGCCATTAGCAGGGGTCAAAGTTCAGTTCTCTGCTTTCAGGAAAAGCTGTCAGGGCGGGACTGGAATTGTCCTGCTCAGCCAGAAAGTCAGCTTGTGGGGGTGGGGCTGTCTGAGACCCGCAGTCTGGAGCAGGCCTCGCTTCTTTCCACCCTCCCCAACTCCACAGCTACTCCTGGGCCTCTGCCAGCAGGCCAGACCACACGCCACCAGGCCTCCCCGGATTGTGATGCCGGCAGGGAGGTTCCCTGTGCAGGAACGCCACCTGGGCTGGGCGTACAGCCTCCCTTTGGGAGGAGTGTTGCCCTCTAGGACCCTGATCTGCCCCTGGAGGCACACACACCTCAGCAGGCTGTTCACAAATATCCCTTCTGTGCCCGGGCAATGCTAGACCTCGGTGCACGGGGTCTGGTCTGCAGGTCCAACCTCTGGGTCCCAGAGTTCAAACTGTATCCCCACCAGGGAGAGGATCCACTCCCAATTCACCCACAGGGAGCCCAAGCTGTGTCTGTGTCTCTCAGCCTCTGAGTCGGCACCGTTCTCCTGGGAACATCATGCCAGTAGCACCTGGGAGGGCTGGCGGGTAGGGAGCTCACAGTCTGAGTTCCCTTTAGTCAGCTGTAGGGTCCCAAAAGGGAAGGTCCCGTTCCCTGGAGGTGCCTCTGGCTGGTGGCTGTATTGTCTCTCTGGGCAGCTGAGGGTAGGGTCGGCGGAGGGGAGGAGGAGGCAATATGGCGCCTGCCCCGCGGCTCGGGTCTGTGCACACGGAGGTGCCCTGAGGGATTTGGGAGTCTGGTGCCATGTGTGCTACAGGCTCACCACTAGTTGGCGGCGGGCGTCTCTGGGCTGCTTTCCGCATGTCTCTTCACCCACTGGGGAGCCCACCAGCAGTCCCAAATTCAGGGGAGGGGAAAGGTGATTTATCCACCTACCCTTGCCGCTGGTCTTCGGGCTGCTCTGGCGGTCTCAGCTTCCAGTTCTCCTCCGCAGCCTCCTCCCGTGGAGTCTCCTGGGGCCTCAGGTAACCCTCCTTCCGGCCCTCAACTGCTGTATGCTCGCTTTCTTGGTTCTTTTTTCTAATTTCTGCTAGAATCTCTCTTTTCTGCAGAGACACTCTTTCTGGCGGTGTTTCTCGTCCACCATCTTGATCCTCCCCGAAAGCTTCACTTTTAACAACTCCACAATTGCTTCTTAAGCAGCCCTTACGATCAGGAGAGTTCTTCTCCACTGGAGGGATATAGTTTGCAGATATCAAAAAGAAAAAAACAACTCAAGGGTTTGCTTCAGGAAACATAATTGAAACAAACTTTGTTTTTTCCACTTCTTGAACCATTGTTTACTTTTTATTTTAAGTTCTGTAGCTCTATTTTATCTCTTCCTATGATATTTCTGCATTAACTTCTAATGAAGGTTTAAATTTTTCTTGTAGCTGTCTTTTAGACATATGAAGCCTGAAGTGATAGAAAAGTCAGATAACCTTAGAGACTGACTATTAGTAAAACTCTAGTAATTAAGTGTAACAGAGGGGATTTGTTTCATTCATTCTTGCAACAAAATATTACTGTATATCTATTATAAGAGAATCATTTTGCCAGACGTTATTTAAAGAAGCTACTATTGAACATTTCAATAGCTCTAATAATACCCATATACATTGTATGTAAAACACATAGCCTGGAATTAATTTTCAAGAAATAATGCTAAAAAAAAAGTTTCTGTTCCTGAAAATTTTCATTTATTGTAGCATGACTTATCAAAGTAAAATACAAAACAATACAAAAATATTCACAGTTAAAGAAATGGCTAAGTAAAAACTGGTCTATCTACTGAATGTGATGCAAAATATTGATGCTATAAGAATTAGTTAAAAAGTAGAATTTATAATTGTTTATGCTATGATTTGTGCCTATCCATATAGATTTGAAGGAAATATGGGAAGATTAAAATACTTAATTTCTAAGTGTAACAGAATTGTAAAAATAATGTTATTTCTATTATTGTTATAATTTTATTTGTGCAATCAAAAAGTAACTTCCAGAAAATAATATAATGTATTTTATTGAATACCTACTTATTCAAAGAAAAATAAAACATAAGACTCTCCCTCAGGAAGCTGATGGGTACCAGGAAGATTTTAAAAATAGAATGTAGAAACTATAATACATAAAACAAAGTTTCATAAATAAATAAAAGTTAGATGCTATATAGAAAAAAAGGAAACAAGACTTCCTGTTAACCAGCAAGAAATTAATATTTTTTAAGTTATACCATTAGAAGAGTTTTCATTTGTTTTTAGAGCAATAAGAAAACCATTGCCTCACTTTATGACATTCAGAATATGTAGTACAATACAAAAAGAAAAAATCAACACCCTGATTTTCAGAAGCTTAAATGTGAATTTCAGAAAGTTACATTCTTACCAAGTAATCTTTAGTGAACCTCTTCACTCTTGTCACCTGGACACAGCACACTAGTGTCCCTGTGCTCCAGAACAGGGAGGGAGACATTTATCCCCAGCAGGGGAAGCCCCAGAAATAAACACACAGACATGCTATGACTGGATCCGGTTGGAATCCAGGGGCCTGGTTAAAATCATCCACACAAATCAGCCTCTCAGGCACAGGGGGAAACAGAGAAGGGTGGAGAATAAGTATCAATGGATAAAACAAAAGCCATCCAGCACAGACATCTATAAAAACAAAATCTCAGAAAACATCACATGTGCTAGTCCCCACTTGGTAAGAAACATTGAGATCAAGAACAAGACAAGGATGACTGCTACCATGACTTCCATTAAATTATAGCGATTTTTTTCTTGTTAAATCTTTTGAGTTCTAGAGAGATTCTTGTTATCAGGCCTTTATCGGAGGAGTAGAGAGCAAATATTTTCTCCCATTCTGTAGGTTATCTATTCGCTCTAATGATGGTTTCTTTGGCTGAGCAGAAGGTTCTTAGTTTGATCAGATCCCATTTATTTATTTTTGTTGCTGCGGTGATGGCTTTGGGGGTCTTCTTCAAAAATTCTTTGCCTAGACCAATGTCTGAGAGGGTTTTCCCTGCATCTTCTTCTAGGATTCTTAGGGTTTCATGCCTTAGGTTTAAGTCTGTTATCCATCTTGAGTGAATTTTTGTGAGAGGTGAAAGGTAGGGATCCTGATTCATTCTTCTGCATGTAGCTATCCAGTTTTCCCAGCACCATTTATTGAAGATAGATTCTTTCCCCAAATGTATATTTTTGTCTGCTTTATCAAATATTAGGTTACCATATACAGATGGTTTCATCTCTGGAATCTCAGACCAATTGCAAACATCAGTGCTTCTGTTCTTATGCCAGTACCAAGAAATGGGCAACAGAAATGAACAGAAACTTTTCCAAAGAAGACAGAATAATGGCCAGCAAACTTATAAAAAAAATGCTCAACATCTCTAATCATTAGAGAAATGCAAATCAAAACCACAATGAGATATCATCTAACCTCAGTGAGATTCGCCTGTATCAAGAAATCCCAAAGCAATAAATGCTGGCGAGGATGTGGAGAGACAGGAACACTCTTACACTGCTGGTGGGACTGCAAATTAGTGCAACCATTGTGGAAAAGAATCTGGAGATACCTCAAACAGCTAAAAATAGAAATACCATTCCACCCAGCAATAGCATTGTTAGGCATCTACCCAAAAGAGTATATATAAATCGTTCTGTTATAAAGACATCTGCACTCGAATGTTTTTGGCAGCACAATTACTATTGCAAGGACATGGAAACAACCCAAGCGCCTGTCAATTCACGACTGGATAATTAAAATTTGGTATATGTTTACAATGGAATATTACTCAATTCTAAGAAATGACAGCAAGCTAACACCGCTTATATTATCCTGGATTGAGCTTGAGCCCATTATCCAAAGAGAGGTGACACAAGATCAGAGGGATGGGCTCCATATATACTCACCGTCACATTGGTACTGACTGATTTTCAATATGGTGCTCAAAGGGTGGGTGGTGTTCACCAGAGATTGGGGGGGGGGATAGATCCACATCTGAGAGACGCGCTGAACAGTGTGGAGGGGAAGGGCATACCTCTAACCTTTGCTAAGTAAAGGCAAAATTATAAATTCTAACCAAAATGTTATACAAAAACAAAAAAAACAAAAAACATTTATCAGATGTCAGGCAGGTGGGGGGAGGGGATGGGTTTATATATATACATTACAAGTGCATTGTACATTGTCAGGGGCATGGACATGCTTGAAGCTCAGACTCAAGGGGGGAGGGAAGGCAATAGAAATGTATGTAAGCTTAACATTTGTACCCCCTTATTATACTGAAATAAAAAAATAAAAAATCGTAGCGATTTTAACAAAGACAAAGCAAGACAATGATGGAAAAATAAGAAATAAAACCATCACTATTCACAGTGAAATGATTGTGTACATCAAAAACACCAAATAATCTACAATAAATTATTAACATTAATGAGTGAGTTTAGCATATGTATTAATGTCAGGGCAATATACAGATAATCAACTGTACCAGCAACAAACAAAAATAAAATTTATTTTTAAATATATAACATTTATAATAATATAAAAATATGAAATATTTAAGAATAAATCTGCTAGAAGATGTGCAGATAAAATCTTAGTGGCAGAAATTTAAGGAGACTAAAATAAATGGGAAAGTATCTAGATTAAAAGACCCAATATTGAAAGATTTTCTTTCTCCAAATTGTATAATAATATATAGATTAATCCAATTCAAATAAAATCACAATTTAAAAAGCTACAAATACTTATATTAGCAGGTTCTATTTGATAGGACAAATCTATCAGAATATCGGCATGTCATAATTTTTTTTATTTATTTCAGTTCCTGTGGGTCCATTTATTGTGAACATCTTCCCAAACTGATTATATTTATGATGTTTTAAAATAGGGATTTTTCATGACATGTAGCCCCTAAATGCTAGCCAACTACATAAGATTATCTATTTTAATACTAGAGAATTGGGCAAGTTCAGCGGCTCATGCCTGTAATCCCAACAATTTGGGAGGCTGAGGCAGGAGGATCCCTTCTAGATCAGGAATTTGGGACCAGCCTGAACAACATAGCAAGACCCCTGTCTCTACAAATGTTTTTTACATTTCAAAATGTTATGGGAGTACAAATGTATTTGGTTACATGGATCACTTTTGTTATGCTTAAGTCAAGGTTATAAGTGTGCCCATCACCCAGACAGTGTGCACTGTACCTATGAGGTAGTTTTTGCCCATCCCTCCCTTCCTGCTCCCCCTGCTTGATTTCCACTCAGTTTTATCTCCCTCTGTGCACGTGTGTGCTCATTGCTTAGTTCTAGTTTAATGGCAACTACATGTGGTGGTGTTTTTTCCATTCTTTAGATACTTCACTTAGGATAATGGTCTCCATTTCCATCCAAATTGATTCAAAAGGCCTTAATTCATCCTTCTTCATGGCTGAGTAATATTACATAGTATACATATACCACATTTTGTTGATCCACTCATGAATTGATGGGCACTTGGGTTTATTCCATGTCTTTGCAATTGTGAATTGCGCTGCAATAAACATTCAAGTGCAGGCATCTTTTTGATAAAATGACTTCTTTTCTTTTGGATAAATACTCAATAGTGGGATTGCTGGATTACATGGTAGGTCTACTTTTAGTTCTTTGGGGAATCACCATACTATTTTCCACAGCAGTTGTACTAATTTGCAGTTCTGCTCACAGTGCATAAGCATTCCTTTCTCTCCACATCCATGCCAGCATCTATTTTTTTTTAACTTTTTAATAAAAACCATTCTAACCAGGGTACGGCAATATCTCCTTGTGGTTATAATTTGCATTTCCCTGATTATTAGTGACAGTGAGCATGTTTTCATGTGTTTATAGGCCATTGGTCTGTCATCTTTTGAGAAGCTTCTGTTCATGTATTTTGTCCACTTTTTAATTGCATTGTTTGGTTTTCTCTTGCTAATTTTCTGGAGTTCTTTGTAGAATCTGGTTATTAGCCCTTTCTGAGATGTATAGCTTGTGAGTATTTTCTCCCATTCTGTAGGTTGTCTATTTTCTCTGTTAATTTTTTTTAGCTGTGCAGAAGCTTTTCAATTTAATCAAGTCCCATTTATTTATTTTTGTTGTTGATGTGATTGTCATTGAGGTCTTCTTCATAAATTCTTCGCTTAGGCCAATATCTAGAAGAGTTTTACCTACATTTTCTTCCAGAATTTTTATGGTTTTGTGCCTTTAAGTCTTATCTATCATGAATTAAATTTTGTGAATAGTGAGAGGTGGGGGTCTTGTTTCATTCTTCTGCGTGTGGCTATCCAATTTTCCCAGCACCATTTATTGAATAGGGCTTTTTTCCCCAGTATATGTTGTTATCTTCTTTGTCAAAGATCAATTGGTTACAGATAGATGCTTTTATGTCCAGGTTCTCTACTCTATTCCCTTGGTGTGTATTTTTGTGTCAACACAATGCTGTTTGGATTACTATAGCCTTGTAGTTTGAACTATAGTTTGTACTATAGTTTGAAATCTGGTAATGTGATCCCTCCAGATTTGTTCTTTTTGCTTAAGAATGCCTTGGCTATTCAGGCTGTTTTCTGGTTCCAAAGGGTAGGATTATTTATTCCAGATCTTTGAAATATGACATTGGTGTTTTGGTGGTGATTGCATTGAAACCATAAATGACCTTGAGTAGGATGGACATTTTAACAATGTTGATTCTACCAAGCCATGCGCATGGTATGTTTTCCCATTTGTTTGTGTCATCTGCAATTTCTTTCCTCAGTGTTTCATAGTTCTCTTTGTAGAGATCTTTCACCTCCTTGGTTAAGTATATTCCTAGGTATTTTATTTTCTTCATCACTATTGTGAATGGTATTGAGTCTTTGAGTCGACTCTCAGCTTGACTGTTGTTGGTGTATATAAATGCTACTGATTTATGTACATTGATTTTGTAACCTGAGACTTTGCTGAATGTATTTATCAATTCCAGGAGTCTTTTGGTGGAGTATTTGGGTTTTCTAGATAGAATATCATATAGTCAGCAAAAAGCAATAGTTTGACCTCTTCTTTCCCCACTTGGATATCCTTAATTTCTACCTGATTGCTCCAGGTAGGACTTGTAGCACTATATTGAATACAGTGATGACAGTGGGCACCCTTGCCTTGTTCCAGCTCTAAGGGGAAAGCTTTCAACTTTTCCCCATTTGGGATGATGTTGGCTGTGGGTTTGTTGTGTGTATATATATATGGCTTCTATAATCTTGAAATAAGTTCCTTCTATGCCTAGTTTGTTGAGGGTTTTTATCATGAATAGGTGCTGAATTTTGTTGAATGCTTTTTCTACATCTATTGAGATGATTGTGTGATCTTTGTTTTTGCTTCTGTTAATGTAGTGAATCGCATTTATTGATTTCCATATGTTGAACCATCCTTATATCCCTGTGATGAAGCCCACTTGGTCATGGTGGATTACTTTTTTGATACACTGATGAATTCAATTTGCAAGTATTTTGTTGAGGATTTTTGCATTTACATTCATAAGGGATATTGGTCTGTAGTTTTCTTTTTTGTGTCCTTTCCTGGTTTGGGTACGAAGATGATATCAACTTCTAGAATGAGTTGGGGAGGATTCCCTCCTGATGTTATGGAATCATTTCTGCAGTCTGGGTACCAGCTCTTCTTTGTAGGTCTAGTAAGTTTGGCTGGGAATCCATCTGGTGCAGGGCTTTGTTGTTGTTGTTGTTGTTGTTGTTATTGGAAGATTTTTTATTACTGTTTCAATCTCATTGCTCATTATTGGTCTATTCAGGAGTTTTATTTCTTCCTGATTGAATCTTGGAAGGTTGTTTTTTTCTAGGAATTTGTCCATTTCCTCTTTTTTTTGAGTTTATGTGCATAGAGATTTTCCTAGTATTCACAAATGATATTTTGTATTTCTATGGTATCAGTGATAATATATCCTTTTTCATTTTTGATTGAGCTTATTTGGGTCCCTTCTCTTTTGTTCCTCATTAACATAGCAAGAGATCTATCAGTTTTGTTTATCTTTTCAAAGAACTAAATTTTTGTTTCATTCATCCTTTATATTGTTTTTTGTTTGTTTGTTTTCCATTTTGTTTAGTTCTCTGACCCTAGTTATTTCTTTTCTTCTGCTGGCTTTGGGTTTGGTTTGCTTAATTCAACATTTCATAATTTTAAAGCAATTAATAAGGATAGTATTGACCCAAGAATAGACAAATATGTTAATGGAAGAGAATTTAGAGTTCAGACAAATATGACCACTTCATTTATGATCCTTTTGCATATAGTGGGAAAAAAACAACTTTTCAATGAGTGGTACTAGGTCAACTGGATATCTATAGAAAAGAATGAGACAATTCTACTTGACCCCTTTCACAAATACTAGGTCAAGGTATGACTTAAGCCACATCCCTTAAGAAATAGAAATTTTTATGCAAGAGATTTATTTGGGCATGTTCTCAAGATCAATACCTATGGCGGAGTAAAGACAAGGATTAGTCAAAGGGAAGATTGAACTGCAATGCAGACACAGCAAAAGCCTCTGCCAATTGCATGAGCTACCCTGGAGCTGGGTTGAACCTTCAAAATTACCTAGAATTTAGGCAATGAAGCCAAGCCTTTATACCATCCATTGAGCAGTCACTGGGTGGAGGCTGCTCCCAGTAAGTGGCAGAAATTTGAATAAGATGATTCTCTTGGGAGGGTGAAAGTAAGGGGGGGACCTAAAGAAGGTCTCAGCTGAGAGCTATTGGTCACCAATACTCCTAAGAGCCAGGAGGAGGCCTCATGGGGTGAGATCCAGGAGGCACAGGTCAGCTTTCACAACAAGGCAGAATGACCATCCAAATGTAAGGTATAAAATTATAAGTCTCCTGCAAGATAATGTGAGAGCATATTTTCATGAATCCAATGTTGGGAAAAGCTTTTTAAACAGGACCCAAAAAGCACTAAATGTAATGGGGGAAACTGACAAATTGGACTAAGAGAGTAAAAGGGCAAGCTGCAGGGTGGGGGAAAATATTTGCAAAAACATATAAGACAGAAAAAGAACTCCTACAAATAGCTTCTATAAATCATTAAGAACTGCAACCAAGAAGAAAAATGAAAAATGAGCAAAATACTTGAATGGGAAAAAAAGATATATATATGTATATATACACACACACATATATCTTCAAATGAACAATTAGCATATAAATGGGTACATTCGTCATCACCCAAATGCAAATTGATACCACCACGACCCTAAAAATAGCTAAAATAAAAAGCATAGGCAATTGCAAGGATTGGGGCAGGATATGGAGCAAATGAATTTCTCATATACTGCTGGTAAAATCCCAGTTCCAGTGGAAAACAACTTGGCAATATCTACTAAAATGGAATGGACACATAACCAGTGATGCAGCAATTTCTTTCCTAAGTATATGCCCTCTATATCCCAGTGTAAACTACATCACAGTTCCCGGCTGTTCAAAAAGTTATAAAAGAGAATGCTTCCAACATAAACTTTTCAGGGTAGGGGCCATGGAGATTAAGGATCTACAAAAGCAACAACTCAGTCCACCAACATTCAACATGGTTCTTTAAGATGTACAGAGAAGCAAAACTCTCTACTTACTGTCACAAGTGTAGTAGATAAGCACTCCTCAAGAGTCTTATGATCAGAACAAATTGTAAAATTCATGGCCAAAGAAGTAGGTGTAGAACCCTTCGATTCTGACAAGTGCAAGAGTTTGTTGCTAGGGCATTGTTCTATTCTTCAAACAATGGCTTTGTTTTTAACTAAGATGATTCTTACATCTTAAAGCTAAACGCAGTTCTGTTCTCCAAAGTTGAAGGATTAATGAGGAGAAACAGTGGTGAACATAAAGCACTATCATGCACTAACTAGCACACCAATAACTGCTGGTAGCAAGCAGAGCAGCAAAGAACATTATGATGAAAGGCCCACCAAACCCATTCAAACAAATAGGTGCACCCACTCTGGGTTAAAGTCTACAAAGCAAATAAGTTCTATTAGTGAATTCTTAGTCAGCAGCAGCAGCCTAAGCAGCAGCAATCCTACAATATTTTGGACAGAGGCTACAACATGTACAAGGAAGCACTACGTTGGTACTTCACTGAATCTCAGTAACCATCATTTGTAAACCACACCATTACTTATGTGCCATGAGGAAAGAAAAGAAATGCTGCCAATTAAACAATACCACATCATCTATTTCAGGATGCATCCAAATTTAGAGGTGATAAAATGTGGGAGAAAAATGTGTGTCTTAGAATAAATGAAACATGATAACTTTCCCTATGTGCCAGCTTGGAATCTGTCCTATACCTTCCCTGCTGAAAGCTGGGAAATCTGTTTGTTTTTCCAGTGGCTGCAAAGCACAAGTATTTAGCTACACCTGTTTCTGTGAAAGCACCATTGCTTATACTCCATACAGCTTTTTCCCTGAAGAAACTGACTCTCTTTTTTGTTGTTGTTTGTTTGCCATGTTCTCAATTCCTTTACAAAAATCACCTGTTCTTTGAACAAAAAGGATGATCAGTAAAAACAATAAAGTAAATGCACATGTCCTAAATATTTTGACTGCTTTAAATACCTTTGAGGTAAGCTTTTTAAATGGCTGCCAGATTAGTAAGAATATAAATATTATATAAATCTTGAGTGTGATAAACCAGCTACAATTCCGAAATATGGGTTGCTTCTAGGAGCTTTCCCTTAATCCTCAGAAGTATCGTACACAGAACTTAAAAGAACAAAATGCAAGATTCATTCTATTGGAAACACCCAAAGGATTGATTTCACCCAATTTAGATTTTAATATGCTGAATGATAAAAGTTTCATTGTTAAGTACCAAAAAAAACCAAGATGAGTATTCCTAAATTGCTTTATATTACCTCTGTGCTAATGTCTTTCATTGTTGTTACTTGGTAAGGAAAAAAAGTGAATATAATAAAATGAAAAACAAAGGACAAAGAGACAGAGAAAGAAAGGAAGTGGAGAGGAAAAAAAAAGAGAAAGGAAAGGAAGAAAAGAAAAAGAGAGGAGAAGAAAAGAAAAAACAGAAAAAGAAAATGAAAAAATTGTGTTGGTGGAATATTTTGTTAGATTTTCTTAGAACTTCAACTTTTCAAGGTTTGCATTTCTACTTTTATATATTACTAATATAATAAAAGAACTTTACAGATTCTATATCTAAAACCCCCACTAGATTGTCAGCAGAGTGTGTCCTCGTACCTGGACATTCCCAGTCTCAGCGCCGTGCACACAGGGACAGCTGGGTTGCAGGTCTTCTGTTAGCCTTCCTCTTATATCTTATTTATGAAAAATCTGTTAAATGTTTCTTTAGTCATGATTGGGAGTTATTTGTTTGGTGTTTTTCAAATATTCATGAACATTGTGCTTGAAAACAGGAATAAAATAGCAAACAAGACAGAAAACATTTGAAGAAGGGAGAGAAAAACAAAGGAGAAATGAGCTCTAATCCACAGAAGGGGTGAGTAAATAGGAAGGAATTTATTCTTGCAGTGCTTAGAGAAAGGTATCAAGTAAGTTATTAATGGTTGTGTTCTGAAGGTAAAATGAGACCGGAAATGTGAACAGGGCTAGGGAAAATGCAGAAGCAGGAGAAATAGAAAGGAATAAATATTAGGTGAAATTGATCTCGGAACAACTCTAAAAATCTGAGAAGTTCAGAGCTAGAAGGGCTCAGGTCATCGATCAAACCCTTCATCTTTCCAAAAGGAAATGAGCCCACTGCTCACTGTCCCTGCACAAGTGCCATCGGACACTCTGCCACTGGAGGACTAGGGCCCCTACGTCAGCGGACTGTCCCCACTCTGGACCTGAGAAGCATCTAGAACAGAGCACCCCAAACTTTACTGTGTGTATAAACCACTGGGCTCCTGTTAAAATGCAGACTGTGGTTCATGAATCTGAGATGGGGCCTGCGATTCTGCATTTTTAACAAGCTCCCAGGGGAGGCTGAGGTTGGGGGTCCACAGACCACATGTTGAGTAGCAAAGTTTGGATGGAGTTTCTGAGAATGTGGCCTGAAGGACACCTGAGTGAGAATCACTGTGGCGCCTATTAAAAATGCATATTCCTGAGTTCCTCAACAGTCAGTGGAAATTTTGAGGCAATGAATGGTTATAGTGCAGATTTTTTTAAATATCATGTATTATGTTTTAAATTATCATGTTTTATATAATATAAAAGCATTTGAAACATTATCTAAAATTTAAATCTACTTTTCTTTCTTTTTTTTTTTTTTAGTTTATCATTTATTTCTCTTTTGTTATCCTTCTTTGAAATGTCACTTTGAGAAGTTTAAGGGTAAAAAACAAATAACCTCTTATATTTGGGGGCAAAATGTGTACACACACACACACACAGAGGGTGGAATACTAGCTAGGCCCTGGAGACTGGGCACAGTGAGCGGGTGAGAGGGTAGGAGAGGAGTATGGGTCAAAAACTTACTTAATTGGGACAATGTATACTATTTGGGTGATGGTTACGCTAAACACCCAGACTCCACCACTATGCACTATATCCACGTAATGAAACTGCACTTGCACCTCCTAAATCTATAAATAAATAATAAACAAATAACATAAATGAATAAGCACTTTTCCCTTGTCAGTTAAGGACGTAAGTCCCCATAGCTCTTCCCTATGTCCCATCCCTGCCACTATTTCAATTTCTCAGAAGCAGGTCACCATGTTTTGCATATTAGAATACACTATCACCAGAGATGGTAATGAAGGGTAAAGATCCTAATCCCAAGATAACCAATCCCAAATTCCCCACACCATATTTCACTCTCCTGAATCACCTGTATGCATCTTATCTTAATATCTCAGAATATTGTAAATCACATCACGCTGCTCCCTAAAACCAGCGTCCTCCTCCCAATCTTTTCATGTCCCTTACAATTACCAGTATTTTTATTATTGTTGTTAATATCATTTCTCACAAACATTGAATTCTTGCCAAGTGCCAAGCACAGTGTTAAAAAGTTTACATACGTTGTCTCCATTCTTCCCTCACTATGGGGAGGAAAATCTTTTCTATACTTATTTTATAGATGAACAAAGAAAGGTTAAGGAATTTAAATAATGTACTCAAGGGTCATACAGCTACTGCTTGATTGAATGTGGATTTGAACTTGGATTTGTCTGGTACCAGAGCATCAGCTTGCCAACTCTGTGTTATACTTGCCATCATTACTTACCCAATACTGAATTAAATTTCTTAAAGTATTTATTTAAATATATATATATATATATGTATATATATATATGATTGCTTGATTTCAGAGGTTTATCATTCTGTGTCTCAGTAGCTCGCTATCAAAATGTCATCTGTGATTTCCACCCTTTTCTGTTATTGTGCTATATTTAAATGAAAGGGCTTGCTAAAACAAAAACATTTGTCTCTCCCAATATTGATTCAGGGCTGAAAATTGGCGTGCTCATACTGATTTGTCTAAATCCTACTTTAGAGTTCAGTGGACACTCTGAGATAACTTTCTTTTCAAATATTTCCAAAAGCAATGCAAAAGAGTGGTGCAATATTGTCACTTTTTCAAAAGGAAAAAATGTAGGAAAGACTTAAATGTGTGAGTGTGGGTGGAGCGTATACCTAATCTTCCCCATTAACCTACCACCTGATAAGTTTGTCTTGAATAGTTCTCCAGATGGACTCATGCAGTAAATGGGTGTTTGAACTCTGTTGGTGGTTTTTATCAGGACCCATTCAGCAAACATGAAACCTTTTTTTTTTTTTCTTGGATTGTCAGCTCTGAGTATAGAATGAAAGCTATACAGCTTCTTTGACCAAATTACATCTTGGCGGTTACGGCTGTGATCTACTTTTCAATGATTACTTCAAAACCCATTAAAAGGAAGAAAATCAAGAGGATGATGTTCATCTAAAACTGTAGATGCAAAATCACTTCTTAGATACACTGACATTGTGTTCACAAAGACAAATATGCAGTACAAAGTCTTGTGCCCTGAACAAAAGACAGTGTGCTCCCCAAATAAACAGTTACTTTGGTCATGACTTACATGAAAACACAGTGCTTTCATCTGTATTTTCTTATTTTCAGTTGATAATATAACTAGTAGCTAACAAAGGATTTGTCAAGTTTTTAGATTCCCCTGGGTAGAAAACTAGATTTATCAATTCTTGTGTGGTATTTGCCTTTGAAATATTTCTTCCATCTTTAAAGGTAAATCCTGCAGAGATACCTCAAAAGATGTCAAGTCTATCTGCCACTCTTTTAAGAACAGAGAAAAAGATCTATGGTTAGCTGACTAATAAAGCACAATTCTCTTCAAAACTCCTTGTACCTTGTCTCAAGAAACACTGCTAGCCCTGACTGTGGCATTACACAATTCATCCATGTAACAAAAACACTTGTATCCCATTACTATTTTGAAATAAAAATTATTAAATTAAAAAATTTTTAAAAATTTAGAAAACAGTGCTGAAAATGTGAAGAATAAAAAGAAAGTTAAATATTTCTATACTGGGGTACTTGGTTTCCATAATAGCAATCGGACAAAGACAAAAGATACTCACTTATAATTGGATCACGAGTTTTTATATAAGTTTATTTTATATTACTGTCATCTGGATCAAATTAATTTATGGATTTTTTTGTTTATTAATATAAGATCATTCTTGCACTTTCCTTTAAATGCAATAGATTATAATAAGGAGTCATGAAAACATATAATTATAAAAACATACTGAATTCTGATGCTTAAAAAATATACTCAAAGGAAGATAAAATCTTAGACTGAGTATCCCAAACCAGTATGTAGTGAGTGGGAGAGAATCAGAAGTGCCTTTTAGCAACTTTAAAATATCTCTTGAAAATGAAAACCTTAATGGTGTGATTTTTCTTCAATATGAAAAAAAAATGACTTGCTCTCTAGGTTGAAAGGAAACACGATGTTATAAAACAACATTAAGAACTATATCTATATATATATTTTATGAGAAATAAATCTATAAAGTTTGGATACATACATTTTTTTAAGTAATACAAGCTGATCAAGAACAAACTAAAAGGCAATAACCTCAGCATGTGGGCAGATTCCTAAGACCACTTGAAATCAGAGAGATGAAAATTTACAACCACACAGTTGTTGGAATTTAATCCAATGTTCTTTTTCTACATCTATATGATACCAAACTTTTGTATAAAACATAAAAAATTTAACCAAACAGGTGAATGTTTTATCTACACAATGTCTAATGGTTCCAAAACCATCCTATCGAAATTTATTTATCCATTTACATGAGCCAAATACATTGTTCCACCTTACTGTTAATATTTCCTAAGCCATTTTTAGTAAATTTCATTTCAAATAAAAGGAGTATGGCGATGTCTATATTATTGACACTAGGATGGTATTATAATAAGGGAAGTTGGCAGAGGTTATGATTACATGATATACTACAGAAAAAATGATCAAGCTATAGGCAGTAGATCAAATTAGGAAATCAAACTGGAAGACAAGGGCTCAGCAGTCACTGTCTAGGGTTGGGGGTCTCAATGTGTCAAACATGTAACACTCCTTTCTCTGTTGCACAAATTCTGAACCCACTGAGAGGTCAACAGAATGAAAATCAAAATGTCACTTTTATTATGGACAAAAATATTTGGAAAATGTGTCTTAGGGATGAGAACAAAAAGTGTTTGCCAACACTCTCTGCCCCTGAACCTAGAACTTGAGAAAACCAGTAGAAGAAAAGTTTGGGTGTGCAGACCTCAAAGGCTGCTTCCCACTAGTCTGAGGTAGAAGAAAAAGAAGAGAGAACAGAATTCCCATAACAGATCAGCTCAGCCCACCAGGAAATATGAATCAATGACTGTAGATCACTCTCCAGGAACCTACCTCCGCCCCTATGGGGCAGA
The DNA here is from genome assembly GCF_040939455.1 of Microcebus murinus. Lineage (NCBI taxonomy): Eukaryota > Metazoa > Chordata > Mammalia > Primates > Cheirogaleidae > Microcebus > Microcebus murinus. The sequence goes on from NC_134120.1 coordinate 48,594,563, forward strand.
TCAGGAGAGTTGCTCTAAAAAGTGCCCTCCAAATGGAAACCTGAAAAGTCAAGAAGTATTTCCCCCAGTCTTGCATAGTTGTTTCTTTGGTTACTCCACTGGGAGTGACACACAGTCCAATGGTCACCCAGGAGAGTAGCTATTTATTTCTGACACAAGATCAGAAATCTATGAGGGTACCACCTTCATGAGACCTCTCCCCCAGTATTAACTATGGTTGTTTTGTGAATCTTCCTGATAATACTGGTAAATATTAGCATTGACTTTGTTCCCAGAAGGTTCTGAAAATGCTTCAGAGCAGTCACCAATTACATTAACTGTAAGGCCATATTTCATCCCAATTTCTCATTCAAAATGTCTGATCATATCCAGCTTAGCTCATCAGAAGTTCTGCAAAGAGACTGAATAACAATATTAAGATACACCATAAAAAAGTCAACACATATAGAAACCATAAGTTTGAATAAAAATTACCTTCCATTGTAAATTTTTTAGAAAGGCATTATTGTCCCAAAATTGAATTCTCATTCAGGTCCACAGGATTTAAAGTCCAAAGTAATTGCATACAAAATCAAATTCCCTTGCTTCTATAAGTTAAATGTCCAAAGTCATTACACTACAAAATTAAATTTTCTCATCCTTATAAATAAAAGCCCAAAGAAACCAAAGTCTAAAGTTCTCAAATTAAAGTCCCATAATCATTATTTCAAATGTTTTTTATTCTTCTGAGGCTCAGACAGAGGTGTCTCATTCTGAACCAAGGCATGTTTGGCTTTCTTCAGCCGCCACTACCAACCTTACAATTTTTCATGAGATTATGTGTGGCTCCTTTAGGATCTCGGAATTAAAATTAGCTTCTCGTGTGCCTCACTCTTTACAAAGTCCAAAAAGTTAGTAGACATACAAGATTATTTGTTCTGCTCCCACACTTAGAAAAGGCAAGCAATTTCTGACCTCTTATGAAGTTAACCAAGACAGAATTCTATCCTCAGAATTCGACCTTTGATCTTGCAAAACCAATGCAGACACTCCCAGTACCTGAGGGTAGGAAGGTAGATTGAGAACATTTTCTCATTTCAGCCTAGCCAGGATGCTGGGCTTTTCTAGAACCCATGAGTGAGAACAAAATCACTTCAGAGAAAGTACCAGCAGGAGGTTATGAATGTGCTGTGCTCTCCTTATGCGGGAGAAACACACGCCTACGGGCGCCATCTTCTCTCTCAGGCCATTGCACTGAGACATCCCTGCCCTTTGGCAAACTGTCTGCAGTCTTAGCAGACCTGCTCACCGGGTCATATTTCTGATGCATATCTTTCCATCTGTAACTTTTAAAACCTACACATTTCCCCCTTTGATTCTGGTGTTTCTGGCAACTGAGGACTATATTTGGGATGAATTCTGCCATGTGACACAGCCTTCACTCCCTCTTTTGAAAAGGTATTTTCAGTTCTGTACGACTCTGGCTGCTTCCCCCATGTCTTTTTATGGAAATGTTTAGGATTACACATCACGCCTCTTTGGGGAGGTTTCCCCTTTGTTCCCACATTTGCTTCAATTGGAGAATCTCATTCAGAAGATTCCTGAACTGAAACTTCTACTGATGTTTCTGAATCTAGTCCTTCTAGGGGCCCATTGAGGATTCACAGCTCTACAATGTGATCCTCAAGAGAGTGCCTCCCTTGGACTTGAATGTTCTGGACTGTGAATATAGTATTTCTTTTTACTATGTTTTTCTGTGGTGATGAGATATACCACAGTATTTTATTTTCTTCTTTATTTTGCAGCTTCTTCTAGGTAGATTCAAATTCACCTCTGTTTAGATGACCCCTTCCTTCTACTACATGTGGGCTAGAGCTGCTCACAGATCCAAGAGCCTTCTTTCTTTTACTTCCTCTTTTCTTTCTTGCTCAGGTATTTGTTTTTCTAACATATTGTCTTAGGTTAGGCTCTCCCAGGGGAAAAAAATTAGAGTAAAGAATTTGAATGCAAGTGATTTATAAATCAAGTACTCCCAGGAGAGAGGAGATAGGAAAAGCAGGATAGGGAAAAAGCCAACAAAAGATACAATTTCAGATAAAGTTCCAACTTCTGCCTGAGCCCTCAGAGAGTTTAGAAATAAAAATTGGATCTTCATGTTTATCTAGTTTCCAGGTAAGAGAACTGGGCATCTGGGCTTCTATAACTCCCAGGCGCTGACAGTTCTCTCTCCAAGTAAGTAGCCCAAGAAACCCAAGGGCATTCCTCGAAGGAAGGTCACAGCTGCAAAATATAAAAGCAGAAACAAAGAGAGCAAAGGCAATGGAAAATACAGGAAAAGCATGTATATGACAAATGGGAAATGATGAAAAGATCTAACATATATATAACTGGAGGCACAGAAAAGGAAGAAAACAGGGCAGAAACAATATTTTAAGTGATAATGGCCACAGGTTGTTCAAGAAAAGATTTTTACAGGGGTAGAGATGCACGATTTCAAAAAAAGTTTAAGACAATCAGAAGGAAATAAAGGGAACATGAAATTTTCTAGAAGATTTTATGGAGCTGACTCTGGGATTACAACATCAAATCTATTTGGAATACTCAAAGTAGGGCCATAACAGAGCAGTCACAAATGTGGTCCTCATGTCCACATATGAAAACTTTATTGTTTAAGTGGTTTGTTTGTTTGTTTGTTTGTTTGTTTGTTTGTTTGTTTGTTTTTGACACTACTGCCCTGGAGGGATAGCTCACTTTCAGTCATAATGCTAAGCTAGTGAACAAAGATTTCCAGTTCCCTTTACAAATTCTAGCCCAGCATCTATGACATGTACCATGCAGATTCAGATTCCTTTCACCACTAGTGATGGTGAAATCTCTGCTTTATTTAAGGTACCTGTCAATCTTGCTTTTAAATATCACAATGTTTTTTCAATATATTCTTTGATTTAATGCATGTTTTAAAATATTTTACCCAGTATTTTTATGTGTTTAGTATAGGCAGTCAGAATCAAGTGAGAACATCTGCTATACTGATCAGAAGTCCAATTACTGCTATAGCAATCTAATGTATAAAATGTTCTAAACAACTGTAACTGCTAAAGGATTATGAAACCAGATAGGAATATTAACAATAGGTCAGGCATCCTTTTTGAATGGAAGAAAGAGAAGTAAGAAACATTAAATAATAATTTGAAGCAATATGTAGTATTTCTTCAGCCAAGATGGATTTCATACCACTGAATTTCAGAAAGGACTACAGACATTCACATTCTTTATTTATTCATTTTTCCTGAAACTATAAGTCATGGTTGGTTCCAAGATTGATTGTGGACTTTTCAATCCCCTACTAGAGGTGATATCCTATTTGGAAAGATGAAATTAGGCTTTTTTTTCCTTCTTCTATTCCCTTCCACAGATTTGTAAGGATATTAATTTTCATTGGCTAATGGATTTTATATGGTTTATCACTTCTCAGCCCAGCTCTGACAGGTACGTTTTGTGATTAAAATACTTAGTCATTAGGCACTGTCCTCTTTCCACTATTTCCAGCAACCATTGCATATTCCCCAGCCTTAAACTTAAAAATCTGCTTTTTACTTATCAAGAGCTATGAGACACCTCATGTCACTGTCCTTAGTGAAAAGTTCTTACTTTCAAAAACTGAACATCAGCTGCAGTGTTTTCTACAAGCTAGGTCTTATTTCCTGGAAAAAGGGTAGACTTTCCTAAAAGCATTTTAAATACAATCTCTAGTTCTAAGTGAAGCAAAAGTGCAAAAATGTTACATTTATTGATTAGACTCTCAAGTCCTCACAGAAGTGGAGCTACCTCTTTCTGTCATGCATGGCCAATTTATGGGGCCCTAAAAAATAAAGTTTAGCTTTGCAAGATGTTCTTTTGTTAACTGATATCTTCATTTTGTTCTTATTTTAAAATAACTGCCAAATTTTCATATGTTCTTTTAAGTGGATAAAAGCGTGAAGGTTGGATATACATTTAGCCTCAGTACAAATAATTTATTATACCGGACATCAAGAATATTATACCAATGCTAGTTCTTTCTGTCAAATGGCCTGAAATTGAAATCACACTTAGGACAGAAAGCACATTGAATCTGTAAGAACAGCATATCTTTGTGTTTGCATCCAGCTGAGTACACTGTGACATTTTGCAATTAGCATTGTTTCCATATGAAAAATGGATTTGAGGATTGTGAAGCCTAATCTCACTAATTACCTCTGTGAACTCTTCCCTTGGATGTTTCGTTCGATGTTTCTGGGACTTAATACTGTTGAAAAGGTCTCTCACCTCCACGTATCCCTTTCACTTCCCAAAACAGCACTGCCTTTCCTCTGAGCCTGTATGTCCCAACATTTTAAATTATGAATACTTTTATTACATATCTAAATACTTTTTGTCCACCCCCATAGGAACTTTCATCATTTTTGTTTGGCATATATGTTATTTTAAGTAAAAGTGCACATTTTAATTTTAAATGAATATATCAATTTTAATGTACTTAGTAATTCTGATATGAAGGCAAATACTGATTTATTACCATTGAACTAATAACACACACTACCAAACTTCTGTAAGTTAATTGTCTGAGAGAGTGCATGATTCAGCCCATGTGTTTTTAAATCACATTATAATGTTCCATCACCATATTGGCCCTGTCAACACTAGAGTAAGCTTGACAGAAAGTTTAGACCCAGCTATCACGGGGATAAGTCAAAGAGGCTTTCTGTATGGAATAAGATTGAAGGAAGTCAGGACAGTCACGATACCAGCTGGCATCCCAAAACCACGTTCGCTGGGCTGGAACCAAGATGTCAGCAGGACCACGTTCCCTCTGGGGACTCTAAGGAAGAATGAATTTCCTCACCTTTTCCAGCCTCTAGAACCCCTCACCTTTTACAGCTCCTAGTGATCATCTGTCTTCCTTAGTTCCTGGCCCCTTCCTCTGTCTTCAAAGCCACAGCATGACATCTTCATGTGATGACCTCTCTACTGAGGTCATCACATTCTCTTCTCTGTGTCCTGTCAAATCTCCCTGTGCCTCTTTCCTATAATATACCTGTGATTTCATTCAGGGCCCACATGAATAACCCAGGATGACCTTCTGATCTCAAGATCACCCCTGCAATTTTGGGGGGCCATTTTTCAGCTTACCACAACTTCCACGAAATCAGTTCTTCAGATTCCTAATCACAAACACAATGGCCATTTCTAGTCATTTTTCTGTGCAGCCTTTGTGTAGCATGGAAGAGTGGCCTGGCCTTCTTGAACACCCCCCCCCAATGTCTACCTTCTTATTCCCATTTCTCTCATGATCACACTGTCTTCCTCCTCTTGCTCCTAAGTGTAGCCTCTCTTTAATAGTCTCTCCTTAACCTTTTTCTTCTTGCTTTCTGTACTTAGTTGCTTGACAATCTCATCCACATCCATGACTTCCCAGTCTTCATTTCTTGGTCAGATCTCCTTTAGGGCTCCAGCTCTCTTTTCTAGCTATTTGCTGAACTTCCATGCAGACAGCCCTGAGGTTTAGCAAGGAGACCAAATCCATTACCCAGTCTTCTAAACCTCTTCTGCCTCCGTAATCAGCATTGCAGTTAATGATTGCAGCATTCATAACAAATTGCATAACAAATGCATAACGATTGCAGCAAAACATAACAAAACGTCTTTCTCTTTCTTTGTCTTGGCCACTACCTTATCTCAGGCCCTAATTTCCTCTGGTACAAAATATATCAATAATCTCCTAACAGATTTAGTTGTTGTAATTCTTGCCCATTCTTTGCTTTCAGAATCAGCTTTCCAAAGCCTAGCTATAATATGTGCAAGTTTTGTGTTAAAAATCCTCAGTGCCCCTTCCTACCTCTTTCCTCCAGCATGTTCTCATTAAAAACCAGACTTGAGGTCTTCATGGTTCTCTCGACCTTGATTTCACATGCAACTTGTAGATTTATCACTCATCTGTGTACTTACCTTAGGCTCCTACTGCCACTCACCAAACGTGAAAAGGTCCTGTCTCTGTGACATTGCTTATTCTATTGTATCTGATTCCTCCTTCATCTTTATGAAAATCCCACAATGCAGACCTCCTGGCAAAATAATATATGCAAAGACATGGCATTTAAGTGTATTTTAAATTCAAATAGTTCTTTAATTTCATCCTTCTTTGCCATTGCAGAGAGCTAGTATTCTCTGTTGGGCCTCAGGAAGTAATGCTCCTATGAAAATTGGAGGTCCTTACTGAATTGCCTATTAGCAAAAGGAAAGCACTCCTTAGCCAAAGGCCTAGTTTAAATAGTTCATTTCTTTCATTTACTCTTTTTTTGTCTTATACATTCTTTTCACAATTCTTCTTTGCATATCTGCTATATGCTGGACACTGTTCTATGCACTGAAGGATTAAATAAAAAACAAAACTGATGTGGTTCCTTCCCTTCTGGAGTTTATAGATTAGTGGGGAAACAGTATTAATCAAATACAGTAGTGCATTACTTAACAATGGTGATACATTCTGACCAATATATCCTCAGAAGATTTTGTCATTATGTGAATATCATGCAGTGTGCTTACAGAAACCTATTTTTTACTTTTAAAATTTTTGTTAGCTCATTTGCACTGAAGGACTAACTTACACAGACTTAGATGGTAGAGTCTCCTGCACAGCCAGGCTATTTGGTATAAACTATTGCTTCTAGGCTACAAGCTTTTACAGCATGTTACTGAGTACTGAATACTGTAGGCAACCAGAACACAATGGTAAGTTTGTGCATCTAAACATAGAAAAGGTATAGTAAAAATACAGTATTATAACCTTAGGGGACCCCTGTCCTATACATAGTTTGTTGTTGATCAAAACGTTGTTACGCAGCACATGACTATACAATAAAATAAAAGATGACATGTGTTCAAGTGCTAAGAAGAAGAGGTACTCAACTTTATTGAAGTGTATCAGGAGGTGCTGACAGCGTCCAGGGGTTCAAAAAAGTCTTCTTGGAGGAAATGATAAATGAATAACAAACGGAAGTGGAGCATTCTCAAAAGACCTTATCCACACATTACACAGAGATTATTTTGGAGAGAAAAACTCATCTCAAGTATACATTTAGCTCCTAGTTGGGAATGTGCAGGTTGTTAAATATAGAAACTATGTCCTCTAAATGTATATCTGAAGATATGAAGCAATGTTAGGGCTAAAAGTGGCACCTAAGAGGCATTGTAGTAATTTTAATGAATATGCTGAGGTGTAAATATCTCTATGATGATGACTGGAATCCCAAAAATAGCTTTGAGACAAAGGTTGATATGTTTTGCTTTTCCAAAGCATTTCCAAATTGTTCCATAGGAACAATTCTCACTTCCTCAGGAGCACCTGGCTTGTTCGTTGTTTACTGAACAGCTGCAAAATAGCTCGTTCTTTTAATTTAATTTTTTTCCCTTTTAGCCCCAGAATTCAGAGACTTAAGTGTTAATCATGTTCCTCATTTATCATCACGGACATCATCAGTCTGCATACCATGTGATTGATTTTATTTTATTTTATATTTGCCTCCATCTTCCTTGATTCTTCCTGGTCTACTGTCCAGCCCTCACCTTCCTGTATTTATAGATATAATCTATTTGATGCATCCAAATGTGAATGTGCCCTCCCTCCTCAACCTGCTCTTCTTCCTCATTTCTAGTCTAACGGGTCAGAACTCTGCTCTTGAGTGGCAGGATTCCAGCTAGATATTTTTAGACTCCATCCTTCTCTTCATCCACACTATCACTCCTTGGTTCAGACATTCACTATCCATTTCCTATTCTATTGTAAGTGATCCCTCTAAGTGGTCTCAACTCTGGTTTTATTTGCCAAAAGCAACCAAAACGACTTTTCTAAAATATATATCAGGCCGAGCGCGGTGGTTCACGCCTGTAATCCTAGCACTCTGGGAGGCCGAGGCGGGCGGATGGCTCGAGGTCAGGAGTTCAAAACCAGCCCGAGCAAGAGTGAGACCCCGTCTCTACTAAAAATAGAAAGAAAATTAATTGGCCAACTAAAACATATAGAAAAAATTAGCTGAGCATGGTGGCGCATGCCTGTAGTCCCAGCTACTCGGGAGGCTGAGGCAGCAGGATCGCTTGAGCCCAGGAGTTTGAGGTTGCTGTGAGCTAGGCTGACACCATGGCACTCTAGCCCAGGCAACAGAGTGAGACTCTATTTCAAAATTAAAATTAAAATAAAATACATATCAGATCATACCACTCCTCTGTTTAAAAACCTTCAGTGGCTCTCGGTTTTTGATGCAAGTCCTTAAAATGGTGTCAAGGCTCTTCCCATTGTGACCCCTGTCTGCAATTCTGGCATCACTGCACCCTCTTCACAAACACCCATTCTCCCTACATATCGACCCACTTGCAGTCCCGCAAATGTACCTCTTGTTTCTTGATTTTCATGCTTTAGCACATAGTGTTCAAAAGGCAAAGATGACCAGAAAAAAGATACAGAATCCAGCAAAACAAAGGTACACAGGAGAATCAGGTAAACAATGTTTAGGAAAGCATTCATACAGAGTAATCAAGAATAAAAGATTGTGCATTTTTAACTGTTTCTATGTGAAAAAGCCAGTAGACCAGCTACAGTGGGGCATAATCTCTACATGAGAGAATTAGGGAGAGGGGGAGTTTGGAAGAATAAACAGGGAACTATTGAAGGTTTTTGGAAAGGAGAGTGACAAGTGACATGTGTGGAGCTGTTGGCTGGGTATGTCATGTGACTGCATAGAGAAGAGGCTGGATGCAAAGTCAACATGTTGGGAGCCTGTTGGGACAGTCCAGGACAGTATTTACCACCACTGCTCAGAGAACAACCAGGAGCTCATCCAGAAGGTGGTAATGAAGTATGTTTTCATATCCCAATTAATAAGCTAATTATTAGAGGTTTTTCTCTTTTAAAGTGCATCAGTTTGAAAGCCTCCTAGTGTTTGTCTAGTATATATGTGTAGAAATAATAGATTGGATAGGAATTTATCACTCAGTTTTTAATTGGTTTAGAACTAATCATATAGTGTGTAATTCGTATGCATGATCAACCCATTAGGTACAGACACAGAGCATTCAGAATGTTGATGTCAGTATTTAAGTATGTAATGAAGAGCATGGAATTTTAATAAGTCTTCAAACTTAGTTCAAAAGAATTTGTCACAGATCTGTAATTGGGTAAGCATCTAATAAAAATTCTTATATAATGCAGCAAGATCTTACCAAAATTTTTAAAAATTCAGTCATAAAAATTTAAAAAAATACAGTCATGATCATATTTCTTTTTTTATTAAATGCAGTTTTTATTTCAACAAATTTAGGAGGCACAAGTTTTTATTACATGGATGAATTATATCATGCTGAAGTAAGGGCTTTCACCTGTACCTGTCACCAGAATAGTGTACATTGTACCCGATAGGTAGATGTTTATTCCTCAAGTCCCTCCCACCCTGCCTTCTTAGTTTCCAATGTCCTTTACAGCTCTTTTTGACCATATATATCCCTTGCTTAGCTCCCACTTATAAGTGAGAATAAGTGATGTTTGCTTTTCCATTCCAGAGATACTTTATTTAGGATAATGGTGTCCAGTTATATCCAAGTTGCTACAAAAGTCATTATTTCATTCATTTTTATGGCTGGGTAGTACTGTATAGTATGTGTGTGTGTGCACACACCATATTTTCCTTATCCACTCATCAGCTGATGGGCAGTTCAGTTGGTTCCATATCTTTGCAATTGTGAATTCAGCCATGATAAACATTCAGGTACAGATGTCCTTTTGTAAAATGACTTCTTTTCCTTTGGATAGATACCCAGTAGTGGGATTGCTGGATCAAATGATAGGTCTACTTTTAGTTCTTTGAGAAATCTCCATACTGCTTTCTATAGCAGTTGTATTATACTAGTATACATTTCCACCAACAGTGTGTAAGCATTCTCTTTTCACCACATCTGCACTAACATCTATTGTTTTTTGAATTTTTAGTAATAGTCATTCTGACAGGGGTAAGGTGGTATCTTATTATGGTTTTCATTTGCATTTCCCTGATAATTAGTGATATTGAACATTTTTTTCACATGTTTACTGGCCATTTGTCTATCTTCTTTTGAGAAAAATCTGTTCATGTCTTTTGCCCACTTTTTGATAATTTTCTTTTTGCTTTTTTCTTGCTGATTTGTTTGAGTTCTTTATAGATTCTGGATTGCCAAATATATAGTTTTCAAACATTTTTTCCCATTCTGTAGGGATGTCTATTTACTCTGTTGATTATTTCTATTGCTGTCCAGAAACTTTTTAGTTCAATTAAGTCTTATTTATTTATTTTTGCTGTTGCTGTATTTGTTTGGGGGGGGTCTTCTTCATAAAGCCTTCGCCTAGGCCAACATACAAAAGAGTTTCTCCTATATTTTCATCTGGAATTTTTATAGTTTCATATCTTACATTTAACTCTTTAATCCATCTTGAGTTGATTTTTGTATATGAACACGGACAGTGATCCTGTTTCATTTTTCTGCATGTGACTATCCAATTTTCCCGGCACTGTATATAGAGCATCCTTTCCTCAGTGTATGTTTTTTCAGCTTTGTCAAAAATTAGTTGGTCATAGCTATATGGTTTTATTTCTTGGTTCTTTATTCTGTTCCATAAGTCTGTATATCTACCTTTAAACAGTACCAGCCTGTATAGGTAACCACAGCCTTGTACTGTAATTTGAAGTCAGGTAATGTGATGCCTCCAGACTTGTTCTTTTTGCTTAGGATTGCTTTGGCTATTAGAGCTCTTTTTTGATTCCACATGAAGTTTATGATTATTTTTTCTAGATCCATGAAAACTGATGTTGGAATTTTTACGGGAATTGTGTTAAATCTGCAAATCATTTTGGGCAGTATGGACATTTTAATAATGTTTATTCCTCTAATCCATGGGCATGAGATGTTTTTCCCTTTGTGTCTTCTATGATTTCTTTCGCTAGTGTTTAGTAGTTCTTCTTATAGAGATGTTTCATCTCTTTGGTTAAGTATATTCCTAGGTATCTTATTTTCTTTGTAGCTACTTCAAATAGTATTGAGTTCTTGATTTGACTCTCAGCTTGACTGCTATTAGTATTAATATTAGTATTAGAGAAACATTACTGATTTGTGTACATTGATTTTACAGCCTAAGACTTTGCTGAATTTATTTATCAATTCTAAGAGTCTTTTGGTGGAGTCTCTAGGGTTTTTAATGCACAAGATTAGCCTCTTTCCAGACTGTGGATGCCCTTTATTTCTTTCTCTTGCCTAATTGCTCTGGCTAATTCCAGTATTATGGTTAAAATAAGTGGTGAATGTGGACACCCTTGCCTTGTTCCAGTTCTCAGAGGGAATACTTTCAACTTTTTCCCATTCAGCATGATGTTGGCTGTGAGTTTGTCATATACAACTTTTATTATTTTGAAGTATGTTCCCTCTATACCTACTTTGTTGAGAGTTTTTATCATGAAAGAGTACTGGTTTTTATCAAATGCTTTTTTTGCATGTATTGAGATTATCATATGGTCTTTGTTTTTACTTCTGTTTATGTGGTGAATCACATTTATAGATTTGTGTATATTGAAACACTCTTGCATCCCTGGGATATAGCCCATTTGATCACAGTGGATTATCTTTTTGATTTGCTGTTAAATTTTGTTTACAAGTATTTCGTTCAGGATTTTTGCATCTATGTTCATAAGGGATATTGGTCTGTAGTTTGCGTTTTTTGTTGTGTCCTTTCCTGGCTTTGGTATCAAGATAATACTGGCTTCATAGAATGAGTTAGGGAGGATTCCCTCCTTCTTGATGTTATGGAACACTTTGCAGTAGAATGGATGCCAACTGTTCTTTCTATGCCTGGTAGAATTTGACTGTGACTCCATCTGGTCCAGGGTTTGTTTTGTTTTTTTCTGGGAGACTTTTTATTACTATTTCAATCTCGCTACTCAATATTTGTTCAAGATTTCTATTTCTTCCTGATTTCAAACTTAGGAATTCATGTTTCCAAAAATTTGTCCATTTCCTCAAGATTTTCTAGTTTGTATGTATACAGGTTTTCATGTTAGTCACAGATAATATTTTGTATTCCTGTAGTATCAGTTGTAATGTCTCCTTTTTTATTTCTTATTAAGCTTATTTAAGTAGTTTCTCTTTTATTTTTGGTTAATCTAGTTAGTAGTCTATTGATTTTGTTTAACTTTTCAAAGAACCAACTTTTTTATTTGTTGATCCTTTGGGTTTTTTAATTTCTATTTCATTTAGTCCTGCTCTGAGCTTTGTTATTTCTTTTCTTCTGCTAGCTTTGGGTTTGGTTTGTTCTTCTTTCTCTAGTTCATTGAGGCATGGCATTAGGTTGTTAATTGGTTATTTTTGTCTTTCAATAAAAGTAGTTAAAGCTATGAACTTCCCACTTAACACTATACCCCATATATTTTGGATCCTTGTGTCATGTTTGTCATTCAGTTCAAAAAATCTTTTGATTCTCATCTTTTTCTTGTCATTGACCCAAGAATCATTCAGCAGCAGGTTGTTAATTACTATGACTTGCTGCAGATTTGAGAGTTCCTCTTGGAATTGATTTCTAGTTTTATTCCACTATGATCTGAGAAGATACATAGAATGATTTCTATTTTTCTGAATTTTCTGAGACTTGTTTTGTGGGCTAAAATGTGATCTATCTTTGAAAACCTCCCATGTGCTGGCGAGAAGACTGTATATTGTACAGTTATTGGGTATAATGTTCTGTAAATCTGTTAGGTCCATTTGCTCTAGGGTCCCATTTAAGTCCAGTATTTCTTTGTTGATCTTCTGCTCTGATGATCTGTCCAGTTCTGTCAGTGAAGTGTTGAAGTCCTCAGTAATTACAATGGTGCTGCTTATTTCTTTGCTTAGATCTAGCAGAATTTGTTTTATGAATCTAGGAGCTTCTGCATTAGGTACATCATTGTAAGTAATTTGTTGCTTTTTTCTCACAGCTTGTAGGATTTTCTCTTTCACTTTGACTTTGGCCAGTCATCACCATGACTATATGCCTTGGTGATGTACTATTTGCTATGAGTCTTCCAGGTGTTTGATTATCATCTTTGATCTGAACGTCTAAACCTCTAGTGATACCAGAGAAGTGTTCCTCAATTATTCTCTCAAATAGATTTTCTATGCTTTTTGCTTTTTCTTCTTCTCTCCCAGTGATACCTATGGTTCTTATATTATCTTGTAGCTCCCTTGTAATAATCCTATATTTCTTGCTGTAGTGATCATTTATTCTTTTTTATTCTCTTTTTCTTTCCATTTTTTACCAACTGCATCCACTCAAAGCCTTGTCTTCAAGCTTTGAAATTCTTTCTTTTGCTTGGTTTAGTCTGTTGTTAAAGATTTTTGCTGTATTTTAACATTTCCTAAATGATTCTTTTATTTCTTTAAGTTCTGTTACTCTTTTCTTATGTTATCTATCTCTTTAATGAATTTTTGTTCAAGTTCTGAATTATTTTTTTGGTTTTTCGTGGTGGCCTTCTACCATCTCCTCAATCCCATTCATCTTACTTGGCATCCATAATCTGAATTTCATATCTCTCATTTCAACAATTTTCTTTTGGTTGAAGTTCTTTACTGGAGAGCTATTATGATCCTTTGGGGGTATTGAGACAGCCTGTTTTTTCAGATTGCCAGAGTTTTTATGCTAATTCCTTCTCATCTGAGATCTCTTCTCTCAGCCAAAAACAGATAGAAGATATGGTACATCTGTTCTTCTCTGCTGGAACCCTTGTTGCTCAGTAAAGATAGAAATCGGTCCCTGGATGGCATGCCTAAGACCTACTCCAGAACCTTGACCAAGCAAGACAGGGACAGATGCACTGTGAGCCTTTGGCATTGCTTCTCTGCTTCATCTCCCTTATTCCCCTGTGTTTTTCACAGGTAACACTTTGGCAGGGCAGGCTCATGGTGCAAAGTATGCCCATGAGGCAGGGCTGGCTCATGGAACAGGAGGTATAAGCTGGATGGAGCAAGCCTATGGAGTGCCGTGTGTGCATGTGTGTATTAGGCTGGCTCTGGTGCCAGGCACACAGATGGGGTGGGGTGCACATGGAGTGCAGTACACTGAATCCTGCATGGGACAGCGCAGGCCCTTGGAGGTATTTTCCAGATCTAAAAGCAACTCTTGCACTGTCTTTGGCCCTACTTACGGCCTCTTAGGTGGTGGCAATGGTGGTCCTGCAACCCTAACAGTGGGCGGTAGGTACTGAGGGCTACAGGCATATGCTCCATCCAGGTCCTGTGGAGCTCTGCAGATGCAATAACAATGAGACAATGGTTAATAGGTCAAAGTTTTCTGAGAAGAGCAAGGAAATGGTAAGAGGCTAGAATGGAGGATGAGAGGGTTTCTCCCGGGTTAGAAAGAGCACAAGACACATGCACACCAGTTACCTTAGTACTCACTAATATCTGTTCAAGGATTATAAATTGACATTAATGTTAACCCAAGTAGAATATAAATAGATAGTTTAGATCTGCTGCATAACAAGACAGAAAGCATCTCATTGATTTTTAAATAATTCATGTTACTATCCATCCCCACCAGTGCTGATTTTATGGACTTAACCACACTTCCAAATGAGTGAAAAATGACACTACCAATAGAAATATTGATCAGTTAGAATAAAATGTGTTAGGATTATATTTTGAGTTCTAAGAGTGTCAAGACTTGGAATTCATAATCAGCCATGCTCCAGAAGTGTTCTCTCTTCAAGGCAAGTATTTAAATCATAATTTTGAGTATTAAAGGGGACAGTATAGCACTATGATTTTTAAGAAGCAGGCAAGATTAAGACTCCAACAGCTGTGTCATCATCAGAGCAAACTCTGCTTCAGCAATCTGCAAACTTAATAAATCAGAAGAATATATGTCTTCAGCCAAACCTTTCCCAGAGTTTCAAATGATTCCTAACAAGTTATTTATTTATTAACAAGAAAATTCATTTCCTCATATTTAAAAAAATGACAGAAGTGTTATTGGGTTACATTATCAAAGGACTGATACTCCCAAGAAACTAAGAAATTAAATGTTCTGTCCATACTGGTAAGTCATTGCTCCAGAACTATTCAGGGATTGAGGCTGTGAAACCTGTATATTGTTAGTGGGAATGTAAATTAGTACAACCTCTATGAAGAACAATATGGAGGTTCCTCAAAAAACTACAAATAGAACTACCATGTGACCCAGCACTCCCACTGCTATGTATATATCCAAAAGAAGAGAAATCAGTACATTGAAAAGATATCTATCTGCACTCCCATGCTTATTGCAGTATTATTCATAATAATGGGTGCAAAAATACAGTTAGATAGAATGAATACTAGAATACTAGATCAATTGATAGAATGAATAATGATCTAGTATTCCGTAGCCCAATAAAGTGACTATAACTAACAATAATTTACTGTGTGTCTTAAAATAAAAGTGAAACTGGAATGTTTCTAACAAAGAAATGATAAATTCTTGAGATGATGGATACCTCAATCACCTTGATTTGATTGTTAAATATTGAATGCTTATATCAAAACATCACATGTACCCCATAAATATACACAACTATCATGTACCCATAATAATTTTTTAAATAATAAATAAATATAGGAGAGAAGAGTATTTCCCTCTGAATGGTCAGACTGTAAGGTAAAAGGTAAAAATAGTTTTATACTTTGGCTTCCTGTAGAGCAGTCACTCACAGATGATTTGGAATGATGTCTTTGCCCTTAGAGAAGGCTCAGGAGCCAAGAAATCAAGGGGACACCATACTCTGTATTTCTCTGCAGATACATAGGTGGCTCCTCTGAACTATTTCCTGCTGAGTCAGTAGGTCAGGGTAAAAGCCCATAGCAGAAAATAGGATGACCATGACACAGGTGGTTTTTATTCAAAGTCCATTATGGAGCTGAGAAAGATATCCAGCTGGTAAGATCCAGGTGTGTGTATACCACAGACAAGCATTTTTCCTCCTTCTAATAAGTAAGGTGTATCCTTACCATCTCTGGAAAGATCCACATCAGCAGAAGCATTTACTATAGTGAAAAATTATCCTCCTGCAGCCTGAAATTGAAGGTCTGCTATGAAAGTGGTGGGAAGGTGGTGGTTGCAGAGGGAACCCACAGCTGACTTAACTGAGGCTCTGCCTGCAACAACATGAGACAGATGTGCACACGGGAAGAGCAGCAGAGATGGTAAGAAAGATGGAAACATCGTGCCCCTATGGGTAAGTCCCAAGTACTGCCCAGATCCTGGGAGACTAGCACTCCTTAGTGGTATCCATATATATCCATGTAAGGCAAAAGGAACAAGCGACCTAGATTCCTCTACACGAGATCTGCCAATCATATTTGCTCTAAATCATCAATGCCTACCACTCAAAAAGAACTTTCTCACTGGGTGGGGACTTAGTTAAAGCTAAAGGATGGGAAGAAAGTTAGTTCCTGTGCAAAAATCCTGAGAAGAGAAAGAGCTCAGCATGTTCTAAGAACTAGAAGATGACCACTGCGTCTGCAGCACAGTCAGCCAGGACAGGGTGGCATGAGGCCAGGCTGGAAAAGTGGCGATGTCACAAGGTGACACTGATGGCCGCAGACGTGCTCTGAAACACTAGTGAAGCAGATCTTTTAAGAAGTTAACCTTGAGCCCTTCTCAGAGGGTCTTTATTCTCCTGCTCAGCTGTTCTGGCCATGTGCTGGTCTGCTGGCCTCGTGCAGCCGGAGAGACGTCAACAATCCACCATGCAACATGGTGCCAGATGCAGAATGATCAAGAATATAGAACAGGGAAGACTGAGGAGTATCAGGCCTGGGAGAAGAATATAAGTTCAGCATTTGACACATGAAGTTGAGATGACTGTGAAACAGTCAAGTAAAAAGTATAAGTGGGCATTTGGATTTTGAAGCTCAGAAAAGAGATCTGGGCTAAAGGTATGAATCTGGGTATCATGGAAATCAACAAGCAATAGCAACTAACTCTGGCTAACTTCAGCAGAAAAGAAATTTGTTGAACTGATGTTGGACAGCACACAGAACTTCCAAGATGTTTGGAGAAACAGACTCAAAAAGTAAGCAGAAACCACAGGATGCTGGAGAGCTGAAAACACGGTGAAAATCATGCCTTTGAAACCCTCTGGTGAGGTCACGGCAGCCACACGGCTGGCCCCGGACACTGGCCATGGCCACTGGAGCCACAGGCTTGGCTGTCCCTGGAATATGGACTTGGGTGCTGCTTGTTCAGGCTCAGATAAACTCTCTACTCTCCCTGCTTCTTTGACTTACCCCAAGTTCAAACCCAGACACTAGTACCTTATTTGCTAAGCCACCTGCCTGCCCATAGTTGCCCTATTCGAACTGCCCAGAGGTAGAATAAAACCTATTCTAAAGTGTTCCCAAATCATGTTCTTATAAACAATCATAGCCTTTTGGGTACTGAGCTTGTTAAAGGACACACATGTAGGGCTAGTACCTACTGTCTGTTCAGTTTTGGGGAAGTAGATCAACTCTTGGCCTTTGGTCATGATTTTAAAATATCTAGAAAACAACAAAGAACTGGATGGACTATTTCATAAAACAGCAAAAGAGCATTTATCATTTCACCCTTAAGTGTAAAATTGTTTTTTATATCATAATCCTGCTAGCAAATAGGACAGTTAAAATGGTATATTAATATATATTACAATTTAGAAACTCCATTTATAATTTTCCTATTCCAAGGTCAAATAATGCACTTAATAATTTGGGAGTTGGGAGGAGTATTCTATTTAACCACTTCAGTACTAGCGTCGACTATAGTCGATAGCCACAGATGAACGCGCACAGCCGAGCATCGACTTTAGCTTAATAACAAAACTTGACTTTTCTAATTTTTCATTTATCAAAATAAAATTGTGAACATTTAAAAATAACGTAATGAAAACATATATGTATATGTTACCTATTCTGATTTACATTACAAGTAAAGCTGCCTGTAAAGTAAAACAAGCTTTCAGTGCTTTAAAGCTTTCCTCATCACACAAGAGCAAAACGGATTCGTCATCAATGCACAACGCAAACTATCAGGCTGTGGGCAAGGTTTTGCAGCTGGTAAGCACCGTACCAAAGTGGTTAATTGGAGTTGTTGTCAGAAATGAATCCCTTAGAAATTAAAAACATTTCTGTTTTAAAAGAGATCTGGTTTTTAGCTCTTGCAACCATTGTTACTTAAATTTCCAATAATTAAAATTCTTTTAAGTTAGAATTTCCAATGCCTCAACTTTTGAGAATGGTTTGTTAGAAATAGGTCCTACATTTAAACTTTTTTCTTTAAAACAGGTTATTGGATGTTAACTTTTACACAGTTCTGAGCACTATTAATATCTGGAATGTATTTTGAGAGATCATTGGAAAGCTAAACATTCTAAATTTAACATGAATATGCTTCCTTTTGATTCAGGAAATAAAATCAAATTTTTCAAAGTAAAAATGAATAAACAAATACATAAATAAAATCGAGTATCAGGAATATGTATCTTGGGAGAAGAAAATGTCCTATAGGAAAATACACAATCATTCTGGGAGCAGGTGAGAAGCGAAAAGAAAGGAGCAGGACGGTGGCAAGAAATTGGAAGAGATGGGAAGAAATGAGGGTTTAGGGTAATCCCAGGGCAGCCTAGCACCAGGCCTTCAGAAACTCCAGCATAGAGTTTTGCCTTAATAAGAATTCTCAAGGCCTAGTCTGTGATGATACACTGCATCTCAAGTCTACATAGCATTTCAACTTGAAAATAAGTCAGAAATAAGATGATATTCCTCATTCGGGAGTATGCTTGATTTTAACAGATGAGTCTATCACAGTATAAGTCTGACCCCTTGCGATGGCCTTTTCCACGTGACCTTACCCACTCAGAAGCCAACTATAATTGGGTATGCTGTACAGTTGTTAAACTATCCAAAGATACAATAGCACACGCACAAAAAGAACTGACAGAAATTCATATGAAAATTAATTGAAATACCATATGTATTGTCCAGATGTACTTCTTCAGTATTCTGAACTGACCTGTGACTCTTTGAATAATTATCTGCAGATCTTCCAAACTGGTGAGAATTTAATCAAAGGCAAATAAAAAAGGCATTCTACATCTTTTGTGCTTGGAATAAAATGAAAGCTAATATCTTGTGGAAAAGAAATAACCTGGACATGATGATGAGAGTTAGCATAGCAAAAAAGTGTGTGTGGGTGGGGTACCAAGTAAATGCACTTTTCCCAGACAGTCTCACCACTAGAAATATATCCCACTTACATTCCTTTTCTTTAGAGAAACAAATTGCATGTCTTAGTCCATTTGGGGCTGCTATAATGGAATACCTGAGGCTGGGTAATTTATAATGAACAGAAATTTGTTGGCTCATACTTCTGAAGGCTGGTGAGGCCAGGATTAAGGAACCAGTGTCTGGTCTGATGAGGACCTTCTTGCTGTGTCTTCACATGGCAGAAGTCAGAGGGCAAGAGAGCCAGAGAGCAAACCCACTTCCTCCAGCCCTTCTTATAATGGCATTAATGTACTCAGGAGGGTGGAGGCCTCTTAACTTAGACACCTCCCATTGGGCCCCACCTCCTAACACTGGTGCTTTGGGGAATATGTTTTCAACACACAAATTCTAGGATATGCAATCAAACCATATTACTGCATAACCCCTCCCACATCTCCACTCCAGAAATGGGATTGCTTGGTCCCAAATACAGTGAGAAGGGAGTTTTTTCAATGACTCATGATCTTTTCAGGCAATTCTTCGTACTAAAGCCATGGCTTTTGAAGTGGGTGTAATGAGTTCCAGGTTTCCACACACAGGCTTTAGGGGCCACCACAGAAAATAGAGGAGCCCCTTTAGGTGTGGCTCAGGATCCCAGCACTGCTCTGATTTTATGTTTTCTACATCAGTTCTGTAGTGTTATAGGCATAAAAGCTGCTCTGGGGAAATAAAATTATCTGCTATCCAGTTACTTATACCACTGCTATGAATAGTAGAGTTTCCTCAAAAGCCCATAAGTATCCATTTTCGGACCCTGACATGCAGGATGCCAGGATCCTGCAGAAGAGCAAGGAGGTCTTTGCTTCCACCACTCCCCTGACAGGTTGGCCCACCCAGGATTTGGACCTCTAGATGAGCCTCAAATCTAGGGTGGTTAGGTATAGCAAATAAAAATGTAGAATGTTCAGTTAAATTTGAATTTTAGAAAAATGACAAATAAAATTTTAGCATAAGTATATCCCATGCAATACTTGGGACATACTTATACTGAAACATTATTCATTATTTATCCGAAATGCAAATTTATCTGGGAGTCCTGTACCTTACCTGGCAACCTCCCTCAAGTCAGACAAGAGCATGTGTGTCTGCCCTGGGTGACAACTATATATCCACAAGCATCAAAGTTTACCTTAAATATGTGAGTAGTTTTCCTATTCAGGAGTTTCTGCCTAGGGGATAGGATCAATAGATCAGACTGGATGGTGCTTCAGAAGTGCAGCACAGAAAACTGTGCTTGTAGATTATCTACTCCCATTTAGCCTCTAGCCTGTATAATTTGGCCATCACCTCGTCTCATTTACTGACTTAAACTTTGCTAATCTGCCTCATGTTGCTTTTTCTGGGTCTATGAGCTCCCAATCTGGCCAGGTGCAGAAACTCAAAGGGGGGAATTCTCAACTCCATAAGCCAGAGTTCCCAATCTTCAAAACTAGGACCACTTAAGAACCCCAAGATCTATCACTACTCCAGACCCTGAGACCAAACCTTTCTGTAATCAGGTCAAGAAAGAACACCAGAGTTTGAAGTAGCATGCTATCAGTGGTAAATTTACCATTTTTCTTCTCCTTTAGCCCATGACTTGAATTCAGCGCAGCCCAAAACACAGAAAAGAGAACTGTGGCACAGACAGACTGGACTTCAGGAGAAGCACTATAGATCTACCTGAGGACTAGGAAAATGAACTCTTAATGTTCAGAGTGGGGAAAAGTCCATTTTATCCTTTCAACTAGGCCCAGCTCCCAAGCAATCCCATGTCACTATTGACAGTGACAGCTATGAGACCCTGCAAGAGACAAAACTTCTAATAAGGGAACCTTCTTTCCTGCTCAGTAAAGTAGCAGTTGAAAGAGTGTAGGACAAAATCATGTTGCTTTTGTTCTCCCTCTTATTGGACGAGAACTTGATCCCAGTCACAGAATTGCACACTAAAGGACCACTAAAGCCCTGAGTTTCTGGACATAGGGCCAAAAAGAAGGGTCCAAGGAATCAAAAAATACTTAGGAAATCATGACAAGAGGGAGCTTGGGAAAGTGACCCCATGAAGTTGTTTATGAACTCTTGGTCTCACCCTTGACCTGAACACGTATGATTCTGATCCTACTTAGCATACTACACACTTTGAGAACTGAAGTAAACTACAGACCAGTGCCTAGGCCCTAGATTGATCACTGAGTGGTGGACACCCAGGACATATCCAAAGAACACTATAATGGCTTTGAAAATCGAACTGACATTGAAACCATGGGTTAGCATAGAAGATGCTGGATTATCTGACAAAGACTATGATGTTCAAATCAGCAATTGTGAATATTCTCACAAAAATTATAAATATAAGAAAGACTCGGCAAGTAAATATAAGATATACAGAAGAACAAAATGTGAAACAAAATACAAAAACTGATATAAAAAATACATTGGATAAGACTCAGTAGCAGAATGGAGATGACAGAGAAAAGACTCAGTGAACTTCAGGATGGAGTAATAGAAATTATCCAATCTGAATAACAGAGGAAATAAAGAAGAAAAATGAGCAGAGCCTCAAGGATTAGTGAAAAAACAGCGAAAGGTCTTATATCATGTCATCAGAGCACCAGAGTGAGAAGGGAAAGGGTATGCTCATGAAAAAATATTTAAGAAAGTAATGGCCAAAAATTTCTCAAATTTGGCTAAAGATATAAATCTACAGATACAAGAGTTAACCCCAAACAGGATTAAAAATATCCATGCCCACACAGCAAAATCAAACTGGTGAAAACTAAAGAAAAGAAACAAAAATTATTGAAGGCAGCCAGAGAAAAACAACACATTTACTATACATGAATAATTGTTTAAATCACCATATATTTCTCATCAGAAGTCATGGTATCCATAAGGAAGTGACACAATATTTTTATAATACTGAATGGCTATAAACATAGAATTCTATATCTAGTGAAAATATTCTTCAGGAATGAAGATAAAATAAAGGCATTCTCAGGCAAAGGAATACTAAGATAATTTTTAGCCAGAAGACCTTCTCTAAAAGAATTGCTAAAAGAAGTTCTGCAGACTGAAAGGAAAGGATACTAGAAGTAAACTTAGAACAACAAGAAAAAATGAAGAGCAACAGAAGTGGTATATATCTTGGCAAATATAATGAACCATTCTTCTCTTGAATTCTTTAAAACATGTTTGACAGCTGAAAACAAAATCAATAAAATTAACTAATAGGATTTAAAGTGTAGATAATATATATAAGAAGACTATAGCATAAAAGGGGAGGGCAAAGAGACATAAAAAGTGGTAAGATTTTTACATTGGAGTTGACGTGGCAAAATATTGATTGAATTATACTGTGAAAAGTTAATTATGTATTGTGGAATCCCTAGAGCTACCACTAAAAAAAAAAAAATTATACAAAATCATATAGTAAAATGTCACAAGTAAAACATCATAGATCAAAGAGAATACTAAAAAATATTTAAAGGACCAAAGAAGGCCAGAAAGGGAATACAGGAGAATAAAAAATCAAAGAGAACAAGCAGAAAACAAATAACAAAATAATAGACTTAAATCAAAACATATCAATAAACACATTAAATGTAAATGGTCTAAGCACCCTAGTTAAAAGATACAGATTGACTAGATAAGAAATAATAATCCAATTCTAGGTTGTCTATAATAAACTCATTTCAAATATTAATATAATGTTATGGTTAGATTGCAAAGACTAATCAAAAGAAAGCTGGAGTGGCTATATTAATATCAAAAAGTAGACTTCTGAGCAAAAAACATTTATCAGGACAAAGAAATATATTACTTACTGATAAAACGATCAATTCACAAAAAAGCATAGCAGTCGTGTGTATGCATTTTACATCAGAGTTTCAAAGTACATGAAGCAAAATCTAACAACCAAAAGGAGATACACACAAATCCAGGACTGTAGTTAGAGAATTTGACTCTCCTCGGTAGCACTAGATCTACAAGATAGAAACTCAGCAAGCATATAGGAAAACTGAACAATGCCATCAACCAACTGGTTGTAATAAATATTAATAGAATATTCTACCCAACAAACAGTCTTTTCAAGTGTACATAGAATTTTTACCAAGATAGACTACATTCTGGGTCATTTAAAAAAAAAGGTCATTTTAAAAATTGAAATAATAGAAAGAATATTCTCAGGCCATAATCCAATTATACTGGAAATCAATAACAGAAAGATAACTGGAAAATATAGAGATATTTCAAAGTTAAATAACATTTCTAAGAGATCCAGGGGTCAAAAAAATAGTTCCCACAATAAGTTATAAACTATTTTGTTCTGAATAAAAATGGAAAAGAAAGCACAGAATAATAGTGCTGTGGCATACAGCTAATATCCCTTAGAGTGACACTTATCACATTGCATGCTTACAAGAGACAAGAAGAAAGGTCTCAAATCAGTAACCTAAGCTTTCATCTCATGAAACTAGAAAAGGAAAAGCAAAATAAGCCCAAATTAAGTGGAAGGAAATAAGGAAAAGAGCAGAAATCAGTGAAATTGAAAACAGAAAATCAATAGAGAAAATCAATGAAACCAAAAGCAGGGTCTTTTAAAAGGTCAATAAAGTTGGTGTATCCCTAGCAAGAACGCAAGTAATAAAGACAGAACACAAATTACTACCAATATCAAAAATCAAAATGAATAGAATATGAATACTATACTAGAAAATGTAATTTCCTCTCCCATTTGTGGAATGAGCACTAGAGTAATTCTTACTCTTGCCATGGACCTATGTTGCTTATTCAAGGAAAACGGCAAGGATGCAAATGTTAGCAGCACTGATTTCCATACTGTATTCTTGTAGATGCTGCATGGACCTTACCTATGTCTAGAACCTTCATCTCAGAAAATTTTCCCAGGACTTTGACTGAAATTTTAAGTTAAGCCATTAGCCAAAGTTCACCTTTTCAGCTGGAACAATTCACTCTATATTTCAGACCTTCAGATACTCATTGAGAAAGTTACAGAATGATTTAAAATATCCTCAAAGGTATTTCTTTCTCTAAAATGCCTCTCATCCCATTGACTTACCATGGTTTATCAAATTACCAACACTGGAATAATTTATTTGGGTTAAAATATTTTGTCCATAATTCTCCTATTAAAATGCAAATATGACAGAGCCTGGGCTCAGTGGTTCATGCCTGTAGTCCCAGCTACTTGGAAGACTAAAGCAGGAGGATCTCTTGAGCCCAGGTATTGGAGGTTGTAGTGAGTTATGGCCATGCCACTGCACTCCAGCCTGGGAAACAGAGTAAGACACCATCTCTACAAAATATTTAAAAAGGAAGAGAGACAAAAGGAAGAATACCGTTTTCCAGGGGCTGTGGGTAGAAAGGAATGGGAGCTATTGTTTAACAGATACAGGATTTCAGTTTGGGGAAATAAAAAAGTTCTTGAGCTGGATGGCATCGGTGGTTACACGACAGTGTGAGTGTGCTTAGTGCCACTGAACAGTACATTTAAAAATTATTAAAATGATGAGTGTTACATTACATGTTTAAAAACTTAAAAATGCAAATATATTACATTCTATCTAACAGATACCATCTTGGGTTCTATTTCTGTATCTAATGTTCTAATATATCCTCAGAAGAATGCTTATAAGATACTTCTAGAACTATTCTGATAAGGAAGCAAATTATCATAAAGCTGGAACAAAATCAAGATATAATTATGAAGCTTAT
The DNA here is from genome assembly GCF_040939455.1 of Microcebus murinus. Lineage (NCBI taxonomy): Eukaryota > Metazoa > Chordata > Mammalia > Primates > Cheirogaleidae > Microcebus > Microcebus murinus. The sequence goes on from NC_134120.1 coordinate 48,619,619, forward strand.
GAGTATTAAACTCTAACCAGCAGGGAAAAAACATTATGCTAACCCTAACTCTATAAACAATAGGAACCTTTAAGGACAATGACTGTGACCTCTTGGAGTTGAGAAGAAAGAAGGAGGTAATAATGGTAGAACAGGACATGCCCTCTGTGCATTAGCTGTGCAGATACCAACAGCAACAGAAAGATTAACAAGTGCCCATGAGCACAGAGTACAAAAAGAAAGGAATTTAATATCACAAGAATGGAAAAACAATTGGTATTAACTGATCAACACTTATGCGCACATATAGTAATAACATTCATCAGGTGTTGGGCAGATAGGAGGGGGGAAGAGGGATGGATATATTCACACCTAATGGGTGTGGTGTGCACCATTTGGGGGATGGACACACTTGAAGCTCTGAATCTGGTGAGGCAAAGGCCATATATGTAACCTAAAAATTTGTACCCTCATAATATGCTGAAATAAAAAAAAAAGAAAGATGCAAATGGATCGAGAAGTTCCAATAAGTATAAATCTAACAATACAGTCATAAGTGATCCTGAGGAGGAAGAAAAGGGCAAAGACAAGTAGTGCAGTCAAGTTGTCTGTGATGAAAGTTTCTAATTAACTGACAGAGAAAAGGAAAATACAAAGGAAGAGTAAAAATCTTTGAAAATACTCAAGAAGGAAAAAATCCAGAATGAGAAGAAAATTGCAAAAACTGGTAAAAACAATAGCAGGAAGAAATGCACTTTGGTTATGTTCAGAACTAAAGAAAAACAAGGAGGGAATGGAACCAGTACTTGGGCCAGATGGCAAAATGTTAACAGATGCAGAGAGAAGGCGAAATATTCCATTTTTCTTTTTCTCCAAAATTCTTAAATTCTATTCCTCTCATTTAAACTGAGAAATATAAAAAAAAAAAAATTCTGAGGGAATTAAAGCCAAGGTAGGCAATGAATTGAGTAAGAGAATTTAACTACTTTAAAGGAGCTTCTGCCTCTAGCCAAAATGAAATACGGTACCACATATTCCACATACTAAAAGCACATACAGATTTGACTGCATGTCATGGAAAATGAGAGAGTTGAAAGAAGACTGCTAAAGATTGCTGCCATTTTCAAAACAAATAAATTGTGGCAGTACAACATGGTGAGATAGTAATTAATTTCCAAGAAAATTCTAGATTTTCTATTAAACCAAAGATGTGTATGCAGTTTAAAAGGAAAGTTGTAGCCATAAGGAGCAAGCATGAGTTACTCAGAGCATATTGCAAAAATCTAACTTCATTAGTTAATGCAAAAAGATATTAGATGTTTCCCTCAGAATTCTGCATAAATGCCTATTTATAATAATTTAATTCTCAATCCAAATGCTACTTCCTCCAAAGAGCTTCTGTGAGCCATCCAACCTAAAGTATCCTTCCTTCCCACCTTCAGCATTCTCCCACCATTCGAGCTGTTTAATTTTCTCTACAGCATTTATCTAAAATTACCTTACTCACTTGCTCATTTATTTATCTGGCTCCCCCATTCTGATGAGACCCTAAGAACCTATGAGAACAAGGACTTTATCTATTGTTCACCACTATATCCCCTTTCCCAGAACAATGCCTGGAATTGAGTAGGCACTCAATAAGTATTTTCAAATGAATGAATGAACAGTATCTCTGGAATTAAAGGGACATAAATATCACCCAGGTCATACACAGCCCCCACATTGACCCCTAACATGTTGTCGCTGAGCTTTTTCATTAAGCCTCCAAAGGCAGTTACTCATCACATTTCAATTACTGTATCTCATCTTAGAACAGTTCCAATTATGAAAAAGTCCTACTAATATTAAGATGAAATCTGTGTACAACTTTTTGCTTCCATCCATGAAGGTCATCAGAACCCAGCTCCTGCCATAAGTTCATATGTAGCAACAGATTCAAACCCTTCTTCACTTGACAGCCATTCAACCTTTGTTTCCCCAGGTTATACAGTTCCAATTCTTGCAAGCTTTCCACAAGAGACCGCATTCAGTGACTTCCTACCATGATGAGCACTGCCTTATGAAAACATTCTAAATCTAATACCTAGGCATTTGGACAGTCCCAGTGTAGATGGGCTCTGCCACCCCTTGAACTTATAACAAAGATGCAGATACACATGCAGATATTCTCCTCTCCCACCACCCACAGCAAACATCCTCAGTAACTCCTGGCACTGAAATGAGAGCTATCTTCAAATCATCTCAACACAACTTCTAGGCCATCACTGCCACCTGATCATGGTTGGCACTAATGAGGAAATGAAATTGTCATCCTTGTGGTAGATATTAATACAACCCAAGATGACATACACGTTTGGCAATCATTTGATATACTAGCTCTTAGGGAGCCTACTAACATCCTTAGGTCATGTCTCCACATGTTGCTACTAAATAATACCACCTCCATCCTTTATTTGTGAAGTTTTTTTATTTTTTTTTATTTTTTGTTCTTGGTTTTGATTTTTGTTTTGTTTCTGGAATTGGATGCAAACACTTATATTCAACCATATTCAATTAAGATGCCACTTAATAAAGATGTAAAATCCATTATTGAGCCCAATGTCACATAGTTGTGTTAAAAAACAATATAATCCACTAGCATAATATGGAAGAAAGGAATGAGCAGCAAAAAGTCATCAAAAGCTACAACTGTAACATATCGACAGAATTGAGGATTTTGGCTGATGTCAAGGAAATTATGAGTCAATAATAAGACATGGCTAGGAAACCAAAAATAATGCAATCTTAAACTACATTAATAAAATAATAGTATCAAAATAAGAGTAATAGTCATCTTGTAATGTCAGACCACTTGTTCATTTCTGACAACAAACTCTTAAGAAGGATGTGCTAAGGGTGTAATATTTATTAGACAATTTCTAGTCATTATATCTTGTGAGTAACAGGTGAAAAAACTAAAGGTCTAATCTCGAAAAGGCTCAAGACTCATTACTTTATACTTAACAAAGAAAATAAAAGCTTCCATATAAAAGTGAAATTAGACTAAGTCTACATATAGGTATATTTACTGCTCTAAAAAGCTTTGGGGTTGTAAACCGGAGTTCACAGCTCTGCTGTGTTATCATAACAAATTACTTAATTTCTTTGTACCTGATTCTTCATTCATTCACTCAACAAATATATGAACTGAGTGCCGAGGATACACATTGACTGATTCACACATGATTCCTTCCCTCTTGAAGATTATAGTCATGTGACGGAGATAGACTTTAAATAAATTAATTAATAATTTGGAAAAAAATAACTAAGTTATAAAGAGTGCCTAGCCACTAATAGGCACTCAGTAAACATTAAGATGCCATCCCTCCAGAGAGCAAAACCAGAGCTGATTATTCAATTAATGCTATCCTGAAGTAGAATGGACCATGTTGGAAAGGCAGTGAGTTTCCTATCACTTGAGTGTTCAACTGGAGTTTTATTATTCTCAGGTCAATGAGAATGTAGAGACTTGTACATTTGTTCAAAATATAGATCAAAACTTCTACAGGATTTTCAACCATAATCTCCATACTTCTCTATGACTTCTATGATCCTCTGAACTTCAGTTTTATAAATAAGTGAACATATTCACCTTCTTCCTAGTACCATAAAACTGTTGAACAAAATATAATACACTATGTGAATAATATACTGTAATGAATTAGTATTCAATTTGGTCAATTGGGGAAGCACTTATTTACTTTATTTACCTTTATATTGTCATTTCTAAATCTGATTAAACTCTAAAAACATTTAACTTTTATTGATAAATTCAGTGTGGCAAGGGAAAGAACTGTAAATCCAATTATTTTTTCATTAGCTTACTCAAAAATCTTATTCTTTCATGCATATATTCACTCAGACATGACTCTGTGGTTAACATTGTTCTTTCTACAGAACAAATTTAATAATGAGTATCAAATACTCTTGCCCTTGTGTAGTTGCATCTATTACAGTGCTTTTTAAACTTTGGGGGCTCAAAATTGTGAACTCTCAAATTTGATTTTTAAAAACTTGAAATTCTTTTTAAAAGTAACAACTATGTAAAACATGAATCTAATCAAGCCTAGAGACCATCCACCAGTTTACATGTAGTTTGCAGGAAATACAGAGACAGAAGAATTAGAAGTTAGGTGACAATATCAGATGGCTGTCATCCAAATCCAGATAATGAAATATTTTATAGAACAAATAATCTAGTTTCAGCAACAATTTAATAGCATAAAAAGAAGGAAAGGTGATCATTACAATAAAAGAGACTTTATATGTTTACTAACCAAAAGGTGAACTTTGTTTAAATCCTAATTAGAATAACTGAATGATAAAATATAATAGTCCAAGTATAAAATGGCATATTTGAGTCTACTACTGGGTATATTTACTGATATGGGCTGAGAAGTGGATGAAGTTAGGGAATCATTGTCCATTTTCCTAGTTGTAATAAGGCATGGTGGCCATGTAAGAAAAAAACTAACAATTGGAGATGCTAATGATTTTATAGAAGAAATGACATGATATCAGGAATTTGCTTTAAAAGATTCCAGAAAAAAAATAGTGAAAGGGTAGGTAAAATAATAGTTGCAAAATGTTCATAACAGCTCTATGGAAATTTGTTATATTGTCTTTACTTTGGTGTTTTTTTGAAAATTCCCACAATAAAAAAATCTTTAAAATATGTATTCTTTCCAGAAAATTAATACAATTTAAGTAGAAATCATATTTTGCTTACAATTTTAGGGGCTTCTCATAATGCTAAACCCATTACAAATTAAGAAATCTTGATATAGAGGGAGAAAGAAAACATTTGAGTATAATCTTAAGCAGAATGCTCTTAGTAAGAAAGAAAGCAATTGCCATGGAGATTAGCCAAGTTTCACCTCTTTGTAACCATCAAAAGCAGGACCCAGGTACCCATGAAAATAGAGAAATTGACGGCAAAGACAGCTACCTGAAGACCTATACAGACTTTACTTTCAGATTTGCAAAGGATTGAAAGGAATGAATGAACAATACACAGGGAAGTCTGAGGAGCTTGAAATTAAAAAGGCAAAAGAAGGAAGAGAGATGGCAAGGCTTAAAAGAAAGAAAGCTACAATCAGCTGACCATATTTTTCCATCAGGCATAGCATCTAGAGCCTCCCAGCCCAAGCTCACCCTGGTTATAAAACTAGCATTCCTACAAATGGTATTTCTGAATAGTCCTGAAGGGTATGTGCTCAGGTGGGTAGAAAGAATATTTTAAAATTCTAAAACAGTTTGCTCGTAAAGAAATTCTATTATGAATCTTATTATAAAGGGAAGCATTTTTGTAAAACCAGGGTTTACTGCCTATTTTAATGAGTTACCTAATGTTTATTTTCAAGACAACATTTATTTAATGTTACTTTGTAGCTATGCAGGAGTTTTAAAGACAAACAGTACAATGTTTACATGCCTGAGTCCCTCAACCAGATAGAATCTTCCCCTAGAACAGTAAATGCACCTGTCTTATTCACCACTGTGTCCCAAGCTCTCAGCATAGTACCTGGCTGGTAGGCACTCAATAAATATTTGTTGAATTAAAAAATAAATGAAGTTTTACTTCCACAAATGGTGGCAGGTTAATATAAAATGACCCTTCTACTAAGGACAACTACAAAACTTGGAGACATTCTTTTTAAACAAAAAAAAAAAAGTCTGCTTGGAGGCATTGGAGGGGGGGGGCGGGTATATACATACATAATGAGTGAGATGTGCATCATCTGGGGGATGGTCATGATGGAGACTCAGACTTTTGGGGGGAGGGGGGGAAATGGGCATTTATTGAAACCTTAAAATCTGTACCCCCATAATATGCCAAAAAAAAAAAAAAAAAAAAGAATTACAGGACAAGGATCCCTGGGAGAGCATGCTTAGGAATTGTAATGGTAAATTTATGTGTCAACTTTACTGAGCTGAAGGATGCCCAGATAGCTAGTATTGCATAATTTCTGGAGTGTTTCTAGAAGAGATTAGCATTTGACTCAATAAACCAAGTACAGATTGCCCTCACCAATGTGGGTGGGCATTATTCAATCCACTGAGGGCCCAGATAGAACAAAAAGACAAAGGAAGGGAGAATTCGGTCTCCCTTTTTGAGCTAAGACATCTATCTCCTCTTGCCCTTGGACACTGGCACACCTGGTTTGGGGGTTTTCAGCCTCCAGGACTTATACCATCAGCTCCCCTGGTTTTCTCAGACCTTTGAACTCAAGACCGAAATACACCACTGGCTTTCCTGGTTCTCCAGCTTGCAGACAGCAGATGGTGGGACTTCTCAGCCTTCATAATTGCATGAGCTAATTTCATATATATATATATATAATATTGGTTCTGTTTAAATAGAAAACCCTGACTAATCCAGGAAGTAAAGCTAGAATAAGAGCAAGGAAGTGGTTGCTATGATAATCAGGGTGTTGGCTACACCCTGGGAAGGAGGACAGATTAGTGATTTGGAAGAAGTATGAGGGAGACTTTCAGGATACAGATAACGTCCACTTTTTAAATTTAACCTGGTTGTTGTTTGCATTTTGATAAACCATTAACCATCATACTGTATATCTTTTAGTTGTTCATTTATCTGCACATTTGTTCTATCTCACAACAAAAAAAATGCTTTTAAAAATACTCTTAAAATAGAAATAAATGAGTCTTGATCACGTTCATCATTTGAAGTTAGAAGTGCTTCAGAAAGTACACAAGAATTGGAGTCGGAGACAGAACTTCGTTCTATAAATGGTTTCTCTTCTTTGTTTCAGAGACTAAAATTAGTGGACTCTAAATGGGCAGTTTTGGCCAGTGTGAGCCATTGCAGGCTTCGGAGGAAGGGGGTGTGAGGATGCAAAGGGATCTGAAGGTGCCGCCTAAGAAGGTCCATTTTCTTTTATGCCTCGTGCCTGAGAGGCTAAAAGAGAAAAGAGATTTGTCTTAGACAAAGGCAAAAAAAAAAGCTTTGCAGACTGATCCTTAGAGCTTCACACACACACACTCAGAATGACCACGGCTGGACAGTGGCACTCCTCAGAGAAGCAAAAGTTTTCAGCTTCATGCAAAAGGCAGTTCTGAGCTCACATTCTAATCGAAGGAATAAGATAAAGACAAGCACATGTGCAAAGAGCTGTATAGTTATATTAAGCAAACCATGACTATAGGGAATGCCTAAAAAATCCATTAGCTGTTCTTACAGCAGAGATTCATTACCTCTGTTTTGACTGCATTAACACAGCGGCTTTGGAAAGCCTATTAGAGAGCTTTACAAAATAATCTTTTGACAAGCTGCTCTTCGACTGGACTGAGGAAAACCTGTCAAAACTTTGAGTTTTCATCTTGAAACTTTTTGATTTTGTTCATATGCAAGCTGCCGTTTCAGAACCAATAATGTCATCAACGGCCTATTGCAGGCTTTCTCTAAGCAGTGTGGGGCATTTTTCACTTAAACTGACTTTCCTCCATTGTAAGGATTGACTCCATCTGGGACTGATGGGCACACACTGCCCCCGTCAGGTTAAGTTACCCTGCAAAATCAGATTCTTTTCAAGAAGAAAAATAAACTGAATGTAGCAGGTACATATGCATGGAAAAGCAAACACCTTGCAAATCTCTGGATCCCATTTAAGGTAATTTCCATTTAATGAAACTTGGCCCTAAAGAAGCTCATTTTAAAGGAATCACTCTTTAAATAGATTGTTATTTCAATACTCCATTATCAGCATTGACTCCTTAATTTTGATACCATGAACCTGGTTCTCTTATATCCTCATTTCCAACTTAGCAAAGTAATCTGAAAGAAAAACTATCCTTTCTGTCCTCTCACCATTCAATTATTTAATTCTTAATGAAATCGTTAGTTAAGTACATTCAGAATCATTAGTAGTTTCCATAATAGAATTTATTGCATTACACAATGTTAATGCTCCTCAGCTATTTTTAAACTAGAGCTATATATATATATTTGCTTTATTATTTTACTTCCTTAAACTATCTTTGGAAAATCTGGATTTTATGAATAAGCCATTGCAAGTGAAGTAAGCATTGTGATGATGCTGAAGGTAAAATTTACTCATTAGGAATATGTCAAAATCCTTTGGGAGAGAAGACTAATGACGGTAAATGCTATTTTAGTATTTGAAAGTGCCTATTTATGTATGGCAACATGCCAAGCCCTGTAGGAATTCATCCTTGACGTGAACTAAACTGGCCATGCCCTATATGCTGTGATTTTAAAGGGGTTCTTATAAAAAATATCTCCCACTTGCCTGCCTAGCTATCCCATGGTCAATTACTTTTTAGAATAAGATATTAAGTCTACAACCTAATCTAACCTATTAAACTTACTGATCTATCTAGAGGCAGATAGGCTCTCAAAAAAAACATGCAAAAGAGGTAAGTTTTAATGAGAGGAAGGAATGCAGAAAGGGGAAGAGAAAGAAGGGCAACACAGTACGGCAGCACTACCACAATATTTTCTCTTGCCTGGAATGATCTGCCTGGAGGACTCAAAGCCATTGTTCAAATTGTAACTCAAATGTCAAATCTTATTTACACTTTTCTCTCAATTAAATGGCACTTATTTTGTAATCTATTTTTAAAAAGATTTTTCTTGAATATAACATATATAAGAAAAGTTCACAATCACCCAATGAATTCTCACAAAATGAAGACACTCATGTAGTTAGCATCCAAATCAAGATTTGAACTATTACCAGCCAAAAGCCCTACTTATGCCCCCTCAAAATTATTACCAACCCAGAGGTAACCAGTACTCTGACACAATAGGTTAGTATTGTCTGGTTTTGAATTTTATTTAAGTGGAATCATATGGTAGGTTGTGTTTTTGTGTCTGGCTTTTTCATTCAACACTTTTATATGTCAATATCATTGTATATAGCAAGAGTTTATGAATTCTCATTGTTGCATGGTATATAATTTTATAAATGCATCATAGCTTATTTATTCTATTACTGATGGACATTTAGACAGTTTCCACTTTGTAGCTATTAGGAATAGCACTGCTGTGAGAAATTTAATGCAAGTCTCTTGGTATACATATGTTCATATTTCTGTTCATCACATACTTAGAAGTAAAACTTCTGTTTATAAGGTATGTGAAAATTTACCTTCAGTAGATACTATCAGTTTTCCCAAGTGATTATAGCAGTTATACCCCAACTAGCAGAGTTCAAGAGTTCCAGCTGCTTCATATCTTTGTCAACACTTAATGTTTTCTACCTTGTTATTTTCATTTATCTGCTTGGGTGAACAGTGATATGCCATCATAGTTTTAATTTGTACTTTGGAGATGATTAGTGAGGTAGAGCACTGTTTAGATATTTATTGGTGATTTAGATATCCGTTTTTGTGAAGTACCCATTCCAGTCCATTTATTCATTGAATGTCTTCTTTTTCCTACTGATTTGAAATATTTCTTTATATTCAAGATATAAGTTTTGCCATTACAAATATCCATCTGTATTAATTACAAATATCATCTCTTTTTGGTATTTTCTGATGTATATAAGAGGTACCTTATTTTAGTGTAATTTATTGTGGTATGTTTTTTCCTTTACCATTAATGCTTTTGGTGCCTTGCTTAAGAAATCATTGCTTACTCCAAGGTCATGAAGAAATTTTTACAAAATTTATTTAAAAACTTTTATAATTATACCTGTAAAAATTACATCAACACTCTATCTGATGTTAACTTTTGTTTATAGTATGAAATAACTATCAACACTGTTTTTGTCTTTTCATTTCATCAAAGTAATGCAGCACCTTTTATGGAGAACATCATCCTTTCCCAAATGTACTCCCATTTTTTAAAGAAGCCTTTGTTAAAAAATCAAGTAACTATCTACACATCATTCTGTCTCTATATCCTATGCTGTTCCATTGTGTTCTTTACATATCCCTCTGCTATAATAATATTCTGCTGTATTCTTTGCTATAGCACTATAAATCATACCTGGTATGTCTAAATCATCTGGCTTTGTTCTTCTTCAAGATTGTTTTGACTATTCTGGGTCATTTGCATTTTCATAATCTAACTTTGCTACAGAGAACATTTGAGTTAACCAACTTATAAGGACATATAAAACACAAATGATAAGTAAATAAAGACAAGAAATGTTCTTATAGCATACAAGCCTTCTATCAAGAACAACTACATACACATACATACCAAAAATATCTATCTGAAGTCCTCAGAAAATTACCAAACATCCAGGGGTCAACATCCCAGAAATAAAGAAAAGCATTAAAGTGAACCACCAGCATTTTACTCCCGCTTTCTTTTTAAATAATATAATTATTTCTAAGCCACATAGGCTGTGAGCTAGAGATACCTTTCCAAAAGAACTAAGCTATTAATAAGAAGTTAAAAACCTAAAAATAAACATTTGGCAGCTTCCTGAAGGTGGGGAGGTAAAAATTGAAATTCAGGTGCCATCAAAGTGGATGGGCTATGATTATCATCCCAGAATTTCAGCTGGAACTTCTAAAAGACTACACCAAGGTAAGGGAAAACCAGAATAACCTATACCTTAAAAATACTGAAACACAGCCTCCAATCAATTTTTCCCTGGTTAGAACAAGGTGTTCTTCCTTTATTTAAACTGCCTACCAAAAGCTCAAGTTTCATGCAAAGCCTTTGTAATTTTTTATACACATGCTAAACATTAACCAAAAATTAACAGGCATGTGAAGAAAACCAGGACCAAGTATTGAGACATATCTACAGGTAATCAAAATACTGGAGTTATTGGTAATAGACTTTAAAATAACTGCTATTGAGGGGTGACATCAGCAAGATAACAGTATAGGAAGTCACATCACCCTACAAAACACCAATTTTACAATCATCCATAGATGAAAATATTTTTGTGAGAACTCAAGAATCCAAGTGAGAGTTTACAGCATCCTGGTGAAACACAGAAATGAGAAAAGGCACATTGAAAAGGGTAGCAAAAACAGTGTCACTTTATCTGTGTCACCTCTCCTGTAAGCTAGCACAACACAGAACCAAGAGAGATCCCCTCAACTGGAAAGTTTTCCTAAGGGGAAAGGGAGAGTGAAGTTAGCATCCAAGTTCTCCAAGCTTTGGGGTGCTAACTGAAAGGTTTGCTTCCATTGTGCCTTACCCAGCACACTGAGGTAATCAGCATTAATAGATAACCTGAGGTTAGCTAAGAACAAAGAAAAAGAGTGGGAGCTCTCAAAAATCAGTGCACAGATCTCAACAGCCGGCTACACACTCTCTGGCACCATGCCTGCCCACCCACAGACCACGGCATAAGACCTACTCTGGTAAAAGGACTACCCACAGATCCCATCCACTGGCCTACATGCAGCCCCACTAATCAGACCACTCCAAATTTCTTCCGACCAGGCTGACATGTGAAGGGATTTTCCTGGCAAAGCCAGTCTATAAAGACTCAAAGATGTGACTGCTTCCTCAAATGAGCAGATATCAATGCAAGGCCACAAAAATCATGAAGAATTGGGAAGCATGACACCACTAAAGCAATAAAATGAAATTCCAGTAATGAACCATAAAGTAATAGAGAGCTAGAATTACCTGTATGAGAATTCAAAACAATCATCTTGAAGAAGTTCAGTAAGCTACAAGACAACATGGACTCCAAAAAGATGATACATGAACAAAATAAGAAGTTCAACAAAGAAATAAAACCCATAAAAAATAATCAAACAGAACTTCTGGAGCTGAAGAATACAATGACTGAACTGAAAAATTAAACAGGGAGTTTCAACAACATGCTTATTCAAGCAAAGCCAAGCCTACAGTGAACTCAAAGATGTGTCATTTGAAATTATTCAGTCAGAGAAGCAGAAAAAAGAAAATGAAAATGAGTGAAGAAAGCCTATACAGAACTTATGGGACACTATCAGGAGAACGAATATATATATTACTTAACTGTTTATGAAAACAGAAAGAAGCAGAAAGCTTATTTAAAGAAATAATGATTGAAAAACTTTCTGAATCTGGGAAAGGAAATGGACATCTAGATTCATGAAGCTCAAAAGATCCCAAATAGGTAAAACCTAAGAGATCTACACTAAGACACATTATAATTAAATTGTCAAAGGTCAAAAACAAAGATAGAATTTTGAAAGTAGCAAGAGAAAAACAGCTTATTATATACAGAGTACTTCCATTACACTATCAGCAGATTTCTCAGAGAAATCTTGTAGGCCAGGAGAGAGTGGGATGATATAGTCAAAGTGTTAAAAGAAAAAAACCTGACAACCAAAAATACCATACCTAAAAATAAAACCACCCTGCAAAAATGAAGGAGAGACAAGGACTTTCCCATACAAACAAAAAAGGGAGTTCATCACCACTAGACCTGCCTTAAAAGGAGTGCTAAAGAGAGTTTTTCAAGTTGAAATGAAAGGATGCTAAAAAGCAACACAAAAGCATATGAAAGTATAAATCTCACTACTAAATTAAATATATAGAAAAATATGTAATAATATAATACATACATTACTTATAACCCTAATGTAACAGTTGAAAGACAAAAGTATTAAGAAAAACTATAACCACAATGTTTTTTGAATACACAATACAAAAAGCAGTTAATTCTTATATCAATAATACAAAGTGTGAGAGTAAAATTCTCCAAACTCATCAACTTGGATACATGAAATATGTGCAGCTTTTTGTAAGTCAATCATACCTCAATAAAGTGTTTTATAATTAAAAGAAAATTAAAAAATAAATAACTATTCTTATATCTTCAAAGAAATGCGCAGTAGTGTATGAAAATACTGAACTGAAATTATAGAAGTGAAAAATTAAGCCTTAGACCAAAGAGAAGATTGTACAATAGATTGGACCCAGTGAAATATAGGCCTAATAAACTGAAAGATACATCAGTATGAAATATCCTCACTGAGGTGTAGGAAAAAAACACAAAATATAGAAAGAAGGGTAATATATATAAAGAACACTGAGAAATTCTAGCATACATGTGAAGGGGTCTCAGAGGAGAACTGTGATAACTAATGTGACTGAGGCAATATGTCAGGAAATAATGGGCTCAGATTTTCCCAAAATGATGAAACACATCAAGCTAAATATTAAACAAGTGTGATAATCCACAATCAGGATAAACCATAAGATAAATACTCCTAGTTGGGAGTAAAACGTCTCAAATCCAATGACAAAATAATCTGATAGATAGTCCGAATGATAAATGCATATTACTTTCAAAAGAATAGCCAGGCATGGTGGCGCACACGTGCAGTCCCAGCTACTCAGAAGGCGTAGGCAGGAGTATTGCTTGAGCTCAGGAGTGCAAGGCTATTCTACGTGATGATTGCACCTGTGGACAGCCATTGCACTCCAACCTTGAAAACATGGTGAGACTTCATCTCTAAAACATAAAAAAAAAAGGAGCAAAAATATGGTTGACACCCGACTACTGAAGATGAAGAGAAATGATGAAAGTGAGTACACAATGGAAGAATATCTTTCAAATACTGAAACAGTGTAACTTGACAATACATATATGCACTTATAATTACAGACTGTAAAAAATAAAGGCAAAATAAAGATGAGTCCTGTTCTAGCCGAGGGATCAGCACCATACCTTAAAACAGAATTCGTCCCAGGAAGCGCATGGTTGTAAATGATCACATTTGAGTGAATGGGGGTCACAGTAGATTTTTGAAAGATTAACTAACCCCTCTTGGGAAAATAAGGCTTTTAAAAGAACAATTATGCCTGTAAACTGACTGGATATGTGTCAGGGACCATTGGTCTGGTCATGGGCATCTGGTCACCCTCTGTATGATCAGTCTATTGCACACAATTTCCAAGCCCTAACGAATAAAGTATACTCCAACACAAAATACAGGCCTCCCTAGGCCAACAAATCCTGGTCCAAGAGCTTTTATGTGCAGCATAATTCCCAGATCTTTGTTCTTGTTCCACTGAACTGAGTTCAGAGACATAATTGGCAAAAAGGCCTTTGATTCAGTCTAGAGTTAATCCTTCATAGATCATATTTCGTTTCATTTAAGAATGAATTTTATATTAAAATGTGCATTGACATTTACCATGTGGTACGATATTACTAATAGATTTTTAGACACTTCCTGATGTCACATTTGTAAATATTGTATTTAATCAACTGGTTCATTTTTATTTTTGTATTTTGTTTCTATATAGCAAAATGAAAGAAAAAGTTTCAGCATCCTGTTTGCAAAGACTTCTCCACAAATAAGATGTTAAGGCAGTAAAATATCATTATTCCCAACCAATGACATGACAAATGAAATAAAATAATCACTATGTTACTATATTTTCTTTTTTAAGATTTTTAATTAAATATTTTAATATTCTATGTAAGAACTTTGATCAGATGCCTGCCAAATTGCAGTTTGTGAAAGATCTTCTTTTAGTGAATTTGCATATCATAATTGCATGCCTTTCATTAAACTGTTATATCTCAATGTCAACATTTTTTGTTTCCTGCTTTTAGTCAATGGTCAATTTGGGGTATGAATTAAACAGTATATGATTAAGAATAAAACTGAATAAGAACCAGGCACAGTGGCTCAAGCCAGTAGTCCCAGCAATTTGGGAAGCCAAGGTAGAAGGATTACTTGAGGCCAGGAGTTTGAGACAAGCCTGGGCAACATGGAAAGACCTTGTCTATACAAAAAATTTTAAAAAATTAGCCAGGCGTGGTCTCAAGCACCTATAGTCCCAGCTATTCAGGAGGCTGAGGCAGGATCATTGTTTGAGCCCAGGAGTTCAAGGTTACAGTGTCTTGTGCTACTGCACTCCAGCCTGGGTGACAAAGCGAGACTCTGTTAAAAAAATAAAAACAAACTTAAAAACTGAATGATAAATCTTCTGAGTAACTGAGTCATTACCATGTATATCTGATCCCCACTAATTTCCTCATGTGTTGACAGAAACTAGGAGCCTTTCAAACTGATCACAGAAAAGAAAAAACCCAAATAGTTTCTTAATTGATATATGAAAATAGTCTCCAATACACCTTTTAGAATAAGTCCCCTAGTGGTTTCTTAGCCACTATTGAGAAACACTGCCTTGAACTACAACAGGCTCGAATATACTTGCTCTGCTTTCATTTCTCTCCTATGAAATCCACTCTACATGGTAAAACCAGCCACATTAAGATTCTTTTTTCTTTTTTCTTTTTTTTCCTTCTAATCCTGTCACCCAGACTAGAGTGCTGTGGCATCAGCCTAGCTCACAGCAACCTCCAACTCTTGGGCTCAAGCTCTTCTTGCCTCAGTGTCCTGAGTAGCTGGGACTATGGGCATGCACCACTATGCCCAGGTAATTTTTTTAGTTGCCCTGCTAATTTTTCTATTTTTGTAGAGATGGCGTCTCACTCTTGCTCAGGCTGATCTCAAACTCTTGACCCCAAGTGATCCTCCCACCTCGGCCTCCCAAAGTGCAAGGATTACAGGCGTGAGCCACCACACCTGACCCACATTAATATTCTTAAAGCTCACCTCTGCTCATGTGACTCCTCTCACCAAAATATTCCATAACTCTTTTATTCTCCCAAGTATTTTCTCCTGCATTCTGTTTATATTAACTCTATACAAACAGCCTAACTGGACTAGTTGTTTTTTCTCATCAAAAAATAATAATAATTTTAAGACTATCATTTCTTAAAGACAAAAGTTTTAATCCATTGGTAAAATTATAAATTATGTACACCTAATGTATCCACAATATTATTAAACCAAACCTGATAGAATTAAAAGGGCAAACAAATTCTCAATTATTGTGGGACATTTTAACATACCACTATCAGTATCCAATAGAAAAAGCAGACAAAGATTTAGCAGGGATATAGAAGATTTAATAAAATCATTAAAAATTAACCTAATTGAGACATATAGAATATTGTTTCCAATTAACCGTAGAATAGTCTTTTTAAGTGCATAAAGACTATTTACCAAAATTTACTATATGATATTCTTAAAGTAACTTCAAAAAATTTCAGAAATTTGAAATCATATAAAATATTTTCCCTCACTACCATAAATTTAAATGAAAAATTAATCAGAAAATTTATAAATATTTGGAAATTAAACATTTCTGAAAAACCAATGTACCAAAGAAAAAATTTCAACTGGAGTTACAAAATTTTTTGATATCAATTATATCAAAAATACTATCAAAATTTGAAAAATTTTGCTAAAACTTATTTAAAAATAAATTTGTAAACCTTAAATAAATACATAAGGAATAAGACTGAAGAATTAATAATCTAATATATATCTTGAGAAAAATTTTTAAATAGCAGCAAATTTCTACCCAAACAAAATAGAAGGAAGAAAATAAACAAGATAAGAACAGAAAATAATAAAATAGGAGGCAATTATAAAGCAGAGAACAATATCAAAATAAAAAATTGACATATCAAAAAGAATGAATAAAATTTATAAGTTCCTGATCACCAAAAGGCATCCTTACAAGAGTGAAAAGGCAAATCCACAGGGGAAGAGAAGCTGTTTTCCATGTATATATGGACGATATGCTGTCCTTAACATTATTTGTTTTCAGGCAAATTAGCACAATTAAGTACTGATCTATATTCATCAGAATAACTAAAATTAAAAAGATAAATGATACTGATCTGAACCTTGGTTATCTTCAGGGAGGGGCCAGATAATGACCCTGGGGTAGAACAAGGGAGACTTCTGTGTGTTGTAAGATTTTATTTCCTGATCTGAAAGTGCAGTTGTGAAAATCACTTTGTGAAAATGTATTGAGCTTCGTTTTCACCATGTGTGCACTCTTCTACATGTGTTATACTTTAAGTGAAAATAAAAGACAAACGAATGTGTAGGTTTCGAGTCAGCCAAATGTGAGACAGATATAGATGGATGGTAGGATAAATAGATAAATGGTAGGAAAATATAAAAATCACTTATATGCCACTCTTGGCTTTTACTGAATAGAAAAGGAAACATTGTCAGTTACAATAATGCATAAGATC